>NC_061508.1:93598293-93633422 GCF_022539505.1 Lolium rigidum
GTAGTTAGGCTATCCGTAATCCGGCTAGGACTCTCCATGTAAACCCTAGATCCGTGCGCCTTTATAAGCCGGATCCCGGGAGCCCTAGAGGCACAACCACAACTCATTGTAACAACGCGAAAGCGCCCGGATAATTCCGGACAAGCAGCGGTAGGCCCCGTCATCGTGCGGGTGTTCCGAAGCTGGGTAACTCGCGTACCACCGTCCCGTGTGCACTCCGCCCTATGGCCCCTACTTCTTCTCCCCCTCGTGAGGATCCCTCCTCCGAGGTACCGTCGATTAGGCAACGACAGTAATGATTAAGGATATTATGTTGCAGGAAACCTAGGAGAGTAGCAATCTCAGTGAAAGATTTCGTACCTCGAGGATCTCAGAGGAATGTTGTTGTGAGTGTTTCCCGGATCAGAACAAAATGTCTATGAAGTGGGGTTCATTGTCGTTTACCAACTGGTACCTTCTGAACATGTTCGAGAAAAAAAAACATTGAGATACTTGATCCCTCCATCATTACCTACACATCAGGTCCATGCAGTTAGCCTAGCCTTATCATCTCATTATTTATCAATATTTACCCATCCTCTAGATAACAAAAACTATAACAGTATATTATCTGAGCTCATTAAGTTATCTATCAGTAGCTGGCTTTACCTTTTAATATATTGCAGCATTCCTTGCTAACTGAATATTTATCTCCTTGATTTCGTTATCATCGCCTGCAAACAAAATGCATGTAATTACCTTGGCATGTATGCTCTATTTATTTATTTTATGAACAACAGAACTAGCAATAAGTTTCAGCCTATAGTGCCACTAATTATCAGAAGAGCTGGTAGTTTGTTTACGCAGGATTTGCACTAAGGGTAGGTCTCATGGACCGATTCAAGGAGAAACTGAAGGAGGGCTCAATCTACAGGCTCGAATCTTTCATGGTTGTTCTGCCCGGCCCAAATACAGGACACCAGATTACCCGTACAAAATCAGAATTACTCAGAACACAAAAAACACTAAGGTTGTACCACAGCATGAAAACTTTCATTGTCCCCTGCCACGCACATGAAGCAGTGTTCTCCTACCATCTGTGTGTTGTGGTGCTTACCAAGTCTTAAAGTAAAGGGCCGCGCTGACCGTCGGTCGGCCGACCGAATCCCTCAAATCGGTTGCTGTTTGCACCGTACGATACAATTACAGGGAACCGTTGGATCAATTTTGGCAACCAGGAAAAAAAAACGACCATCTTCTCACAAATCGCTCGGGAGAGCGAGCCTCGTCGCTCTCGCGACAGCCAGGCGCGCGGGGCAGGACGCGCGGGGCGAGGCTGGAGCAGCCGCTGGCGACGGGAAACGGCGCCTCCCGGCCTCCTCCGCCCCAATCTGGCCATGGCTCACCTCCTCCACGACATCCTATTCCCTAGAAGAGCTCCGACGGCTGGATCGAACCAACCTCCACGAGCACCACCTCCACCCCCGCGGCAAGCAACTTCCGATCCGTCTGCTCCGGCCAGTCATAGAGCTCCGACGAGGTTCCAGAACCCTGAAGTGGTATTCGCAACATCTGCTCATGGATCAACCGGAGGCCAGCAGGTACTAGCTCGGCTCCCTTCACAAACCCTAGGATTTGATCGTCATCGTTGTTTACAACATTAATTTGTGATGTTAGCAACAAAACCAAATGTTGTTAGTCACGGTGAAAATTGTTGTGTATGATACCCCGAAAAAATGTTGTTGATTCCCTGGAAAATGCTCACGATACCTCGTAAATTGTTGTTCTACATTTTGGACGAAATTCACTACATATGATGTGTAATTGTTGTGTATGAGATTGTTGTATATGAGATTGTTGTGTATGCAAGAGAACTGTGAGTAAATTATCAATGTTAACAATGCAAAATCAATAAGTTTACAACATTAATTTGTTATGTTAGCAACAAAACCAAATGTTGTTTGGCACACTGAAAAAATGTTGTGTATGATACCCCTGAAAATTGGTGTTAATACCCTGAAAATTGATGTTGATTCCCTGGAAATTGTTGTTCTACATTTTGGACGAAATTCACTACATATGATGTGTAATTATTGTGTATGAGATTGTTGTATATGAGATTGTTGTGTATGCAAGAGAACTGTAAGTAAAATAACAATGTTAACAATGTAAAATTTATAAGTTTACAACATTATTTTTTTGTGTTAGCAACAAAACCTGATGTGAACTAACAGATCATTCAAAAATAACAGGGGAATGCGGATGATGAAGCTGAATCAGGTGCAGGCTTTTTCGACCTTAACCAGCCGCTAGACTCAGATGATGAAGATGACAACCATGATCCGATCCAGGAAAATGGAGAAAGTGGTGGTGAAGGCAACTTTGATGAAGATGTATCGTCACAGCCTATTGTCCCATTTGTTGGCATGCAGTTCGATAATGAAGATGTTGCACTCAAAGTATACAATGAATATGCATACAAGATGGGTTTCGGTACTAGAATTTGTAGCTCCAAGTACAGCCGCAAGAGGGGAAGTGAACAAGTGCTAATAAACAGGGTGTTCGAGTGTGTGCACGCTAGAAAGGGAGCAGCAGCTGCAACAACACTTGGAGGTACATCAGAGAGCGCTGCAAGAAAGCAATGTTCTGCAACAGATATGAGTAGCGGGAGTAAAAACACTAGCCACCAGCCTGCTAGTGCCTCAATGGAAATGTCAGATTCTAGGCAGAGAAACAGGGTGGTTCGTCACAATTGCAAAGCTCACATGATCATTTCGTTGAGGGAGGGATCATTCACTGTTACAACATTCACCAGTGAGCACACACATCCTCTTGTCAAATAGCTTGGACGTCGTAGGTACTACCGGTCTCATCGCAAGATCCCGGAAGAAGACCTCGAATTCTTGGAACTAATGCATAACCGAAATCTAAAAACATCTGATATTATGGGTATGCTGGGTGATGTACATGGAGGCGACATACGGACTTTGGGGTATGTCAAGAGGGATGTTACAAATGAGAGATCCAAGATGAGGGCGAAATTGTTGTTTCGGGACATGGACCTAACATTGGAATACTTCAAGAAGCGACAAGATGAGAACCCAAACTTCTATTATGCAAAAGATGTCGATGAAGATAATGCTGTCCGAGCGCTGTTTTGGGTTGATGGAAGGACCGCATTGTTGTACCCCAAGTACAAAGATTGTGTATTTTTCGATACAACATTCCGCACCAACCGCTACAATATGCCCTTTGCACCAATTGTTGGAATCAACAACCATCTCGCAGACAGTGGTGCTAGGTCGTGCTTTGCTTGCCAATGAGACAAAAGATGGTTTAGGTGGGTGTTTGAAAGGTGGCTTGAAGCAATGGATGGAGTGCAACCGGACCACATAATGACCGACCAAGATCAAGCAATGGGAAAGGCCATTTTAGAAGTATTCTATGATGCAATCCACCGAAACTGCTTTTGGCACGTGATCCGGATCGCGAAAACAAAGGTTGGGAAGCCAATGCAACAAGGAGAGCCTTTTGCACAAGCATTTTGGGCATGCATCTTTGACACAGATACCGTTGAGCAGTTTGAAGCTAGTTGGAAACATGTGATGACTTGGTTCCAAATGGATCAAAATAAGCATCCGAAAAACATGTGGGACTCTAGGAAAAAGTGGGCTCCCATATATTTTAGGAGGAACTTTTTCCCTTTCACGAGTACAACGGGCGGTGTCCGAGGGGCTCAACTCTTACTTCAAAACTTTGGTTCACCCGTCCGACTCGGTGTTCACGTTTGTGAGGCGAGTTTGAACTATGCCAAGACATGATGCTCGACAGAGAAGACAATGCGGGGTTCATTATTGAGACAACGGAACCACCATTGTGAGGCGGGTGAGGTGTTGTAGTTGTTACAAATATAATTCTGTGTTAACAACAAGCAATAAGAGTGTTAACAACAATAAAATAAAGTGTTAACAACAATTTTTGTAACATTATTTTCCTTTGTGAACAACATCTAGTAACATTATTTTCCTGTGTGAACAACATCTAGTAACTTTGTGAACAACAACTATTAGCAGTGTTTACAACAACTATTATAAAAAATGGAAATTGTAGAAGTAGTTTTGTAACATTTGTTTCCTCCTTGTTTTACAATTACTAACAATGTTAACAACAACTTTTTTGAGCAGGCTCAACATTGAGAAGCAAGCATCTGTATTCTACACTAGAGAAGTATTCGACCGATTCCGTAAACTTATTGCTGAGAACACTCGCCTTTACCCTTGAGCAACAACAAAATGATGCTAGTCTACGCTTTTCCCCGGTTGCTAGTGATAGGAGAGACACTAGAACATACCAAGTTGAAGCTGATGTTGCAAACGGATTATATGATTGCAGCTGCAACATGTTTGATATGTGTGGACTAATTTGTCCCCACATAATCAGGGTCATGGTGCACTTGAATATCCAGGTGATACCAGATAGGTACTTGTTAGAAAGGTGGTCTCAAGCAGCTAGTAAAGGTGCTCCAGTTCTCGATGCCAACACCCGTCCTCACATGTTTGGCATCCCTGGAACAAACACTCTGAGGTACAACAGGCTATGCCGCAAGATGAATCGCCTGGCATCCGATGCGTGCTTTAGTGATGAAACATATGAGTTGGTGTCTGCAGCAATTGATAGTGTTAGTGCTGTTGTTGATGCAAAGAGAAGAGGTGGAGACACACAACAAGATGGTGAACCTCGATGTGGTTCAGGTGCAAGCGCAACAACAAACAAGCACAAGGAGGGTTGCGAAACCCACCACGGCAACAACCTAAGGGCCGCCCGAAAGAATCGGAGAAGCGAAAGAAGCCTCTACTTGAACAACGTGAAGATGCTCGCAAAGAAGAAGAAGAAAGGGAAGAAACATGAAGAGACAAACATGGCGGAAAAGACGAGCACGACCGCCAAAAGAGGCACGGCTTCTAAAAAGAAGAAGATGACGGGAACAAAGGTGACAAAGTGTCCATTCTGCTTAGGGGATCACCATTTGGTTGATTGTCTTGTCATGAAAATGAAAATATCTGCTACGCAAGAAGCTCAGGGAGCTGCGACACAACAGGATGAAAATGTGCCCGAAGTGGAACTTGGTCTCAAGCTGTAATTTTGTTATTATTGTTACCTGCATATAGCTCTCAAACTTATGTTGCCCCTTTATAGTAGAAAACTTTGATATGGTTGTGTTATATGTTGTTAATGAAGTCTACATGTTCCTGATTATTGACAACAAAAAGTTCACCTGGTTACAAATGTTTGTTGAGTTTACAATGGAACTATCAGGTATTTACAACATATATAATAGAACATATGTATTTACCACATAAATTATATTAGTGACAAAATGGAAAAGTTGTTGTGTGCAAGTTGTTGTATTCAGGTTCCTGACTACAAAACTTTATGTAGTTTACAATAGGAAATAAATGTATTTACAACATATTGAACCAAAAACAAACTGTTGTGTAAACAAACAAGTGAAATCACATGCATGTTGAACATTCATACAAATCCATAGCAACAAAGTTATCATTCATGGGGGGAAATGTGCTTCCCTATTACAAAAGTAACCAACCAACCATACACACAAGTTCCATTCGTTCAACCATAGACATAAGTTTCATTGGTTCGACACAAACTACATTGCACCAAAATACATATCCTTCCAACAACTATCCTAGCTACTCATATGTCTCCTCCTCAAAGATCTTGGCACAATCTTCCGTGTTCGTGGGGTGTGTGATCAATTCTGTAGCAAGAATCATGCGAAAATAAGGGATGCCATTCTCGTCAAAGTTCTCCATGACCTTCCCATCAAACTTCTCCATGTAGAGTATCGCAAAGAAACCACAATCAAAGCTAAAATGACAAAAGGAGAATGTATTAGCATTGGGAAAAAGGACTTGCAATATAAGAGAGAAAAATGTAGGCATATTTACTCACTGGTTGGGCTGTCGTGGGTAGTCAGTAGGTCCTCCATGTTTGAATTTAGTGATGTCAAAACTGAAGGCTTGAGTCTCTTTAGCAAGAACATCAAAGTTTGTGATCTGAAACAAAAAGTGCATGAAATAGTTACATAATCCAGTAGTGTTAGTCACAAAATTTATAAAGTAAGACAACATTAGTTTTATGATTTGTCACTTGGTTACAACACATGTAAAAGCAATGTTACATAATCCAGTAGTGTTAGTCACAAAATTTATAAAGTTAGACAACAAAAACATATGATTGGAAACTGAAAGTGTAATGTATAGGTGCAAAGGTCATAGTGCAACAAACCAGGTTGTTCATGGCAGACTCCATGGAACCTCCTTTCTTTGATGGTTTGATAGAATCAAACGAGTTGATTTGCGAGTGCGTAAGATTTATGCAACAAGTGGCCCAGTGCTTCTCATGTACAATTGGGAACCAAAGCTGCGGATGCAAAAAGTTATAAAAACCCAGCCTTGCATGGAAAAAATAAATTACACAACATTATGAACTACTAACCAGATCCATTTTTGATATCTTGTATTTTTCACAAGCAATCTTGAACTCTTGGATAACATCCTTTGTTTGGAACTTGGCAGGATCCTTGATAAGTTCAGACTGCGATGAAAGGTTACAACAATAGAAATGTTGGTACTAGAAACATGAGTGCAAACTTGAAAC
Source organism: Lolium rigidum (assembly GCF_022539505.1). NCBI lineage: Eukaryota > Viridiplantae > Streptophyta > Magnoliopsida > Poales > Poaceae > Lolium > Lolium rigidum. The sequence goes on from NC_061508.1 coordinate 93,604,954, forward strand.
TATTTCAACAACAAAAAAAGGAACACCAAGGTAGCATTGTACTTACAGTCATATGCACAGAAAATGCGAACTTCTTACGACACCTTTTGTTGGTAGAGGCTTGCAATTTATTCTCGATGTTGAACTTCTCAACATAAAGGGACATGACTTGATTGTCCATGTGCTGGCGTGGCTTGAACACGGCTTGAAAGTTTTTGTATGAGACAAAGAAGTTACCAATATGAACAAATGCTTTACTGCAATGAACCAAAAATGTTGTAAAGTTAGTCACAAATTGAAATGAGTAATACAACATTAGGCAGAGGAATAGGAGTACATTGCTAGAAAAGGAGATAGAAAAACAACAACAAAAAAAGAGATGAAGTTACAAAATGTTGTAAAGTTAGTCACAAATTGAAATGAGTAATACAACATTAGGCAAAGGAATAGGAGTACATTGCTAGAAAAGGAGATAGAAAAACAACAAAAAAAAAGAGATGAAGTTACAAAATGTTGTAAAGTTAGTCACAAATTGAAATGAGTAATACAACATTAGGCAGAGGAATAGGAGTACATTGCTAGAAAAGGAGATAGAAAAACAACAAAAAAAAGAGATGAAGTTACAAAATGTTGTAAAGTTAGTCACAAATTGAAATGAGTAATACAACATTAGGCAGAGGAATAGGAGTACATTGCTAGAAAAGGAGATAGAAAAACAACAAAGGCCAGATGACTCACGGATGAACACCCTTCTTCGGTGGCCTCAATTTGCGGCTATGCCCAATGTATTTGCGATAAGTGGATTGATGACTGTCTAAAAGTCTCATCTTCTTCACCTTGGGAGGTGTATCAATGTCCTTTGCGGCCCTCTTTTGGCGTTGCTTCTTATCATGTGTGTCCGGACCACTAGAAGCATTTCCTTTGGCTTCCGGAGAGTAGATGCTGCAAACCAAAACGAGTGAAAAACAGAAAAAAGCAAGTAAGAATCCGAATGTATGGACAACCAACATATAAAAGACTAGGAAAAAAATGTAAAGAAATATACCAGCAGGTACAATGGGTTGTGGCACGTCCTCTTTGCGCACCGGTGTCACGACAACACAAGAACCTCCACTTGTAGCTGCAACATCAGGAAGTGTAGCGAAGAACTTTGCCTCCTCAGATCCATCAGGAAACAAATCCATTTTTGGTACATCATCCCAAAAGCCAGCCGGGTATTTGCTTGGAGATTTAATTCTAGGCGACTCATCACCACTTGATGGGCTGGGCACATGAGAAATGTTTTGTGGATAAGGCACCAGGGTAGGCACAGTAGTGCGCGCCGGAGAAGGCACACAAGAAGTAACCGGGCAAGCCTCACGAGTGTGCTCCGAAGAAGGCGCATGGGTGTGCTCCGGAGAAGGCACTGGAGAAGTCTCGGTAGAGTGCTCCGGAGAAGGCACCGGAGAAGTCTTGTTAGAAACCTCGCCAATATCCATCGCATCATCATTCACAACATTGTGAGTCTGATCTTCCTCAACCATGATTGGGCTTGGGTCCTTTGCATGTACATCCGGAGCTGCAGGGCATGGGATAGTGAAGCTGCTGGATGCGACATTAGCAGCATGAACATCCACCAGCAATGCTGCCATACGCTTTGCATTTGAAGCCTTCAAAAACTCCCCAAAGTTGTGCAATCCGAGCAGCCAAATCAGTTGCATAAAGAGCCTTGTGCTTGTTGTACAATCCTTGCAAATGTTCGGGCACCTAAAAAAGCATGGGTACCATTAGTTACAAAAACCATGTGTAATAGACACAAAAATTATTGAGTAATACAACATTAGCTCCAGGAATTGTGACTTCATTGCATATTACTGTGACCACATAGTAGATAGCAAAACAACAACATAGGTAAACTAATGTTACAAAAACCATGTGTAATAGACACAAAACCTATTGACTAATACAACATAACATGGCAAAAGTGACATACCTGCAGCTCTTCGCTGCTTGCAAACCCTTTTTCAAGCCACTCATTCAGTGATGCTGAGGGGTTAACATCAACCTCCTCACTGCCCAAGCCATCATCCCCCACTACACCACGATCAGCATGAGGCAGATTTCCATCGGTGGGAGGTACCACAGCATACAAAGTTTGTGATAACGGCAAGAGCTGAACATATAAACAAAAAGGACAGCAACATTAGTACAAACCATGGTTTACTACTAACGAAGAAAAAAAGGGGAAAGTAGATAGATGCATGTCATGGAAATTTACTTACTGGTCGAACCCCAAAACCTGCCGGGTCAAGACTCAGCTTGTTCTTATCAATGTCAACAACAAGCTTGAAATCGTCATCACACACGTGGCAAAACCTAGGGGTGCTGCGGTTGATGGTGTGCTCTTTAGGGGCCAAAGGTGGGAAGCTAAGGAAGTCCATGTATATGGTCTGCATAGAATGAAACAAGACACGGTATTAGATGAGGAATATCTACATTAAAAATATGCATTTACAACATAAAAAACAGAAACAAGTTATAGGAATAGGAGTTCTACCGCGAGCATGGGAAGGCACATCGCAATCCACACAATCTGCGAAGGATCAAGTTTGGAACGATTCAACAGCTTCTCTTTGAACAACCCAACCTCGCCCATCGTCTCTTTAAGTATATGCTCATCAATGGCATACTGGCCAATCATATTGGCATCCATCAAAATACCCAAATACTCACATTTGACCAAGTTACCGGTGCCAGGACAAAGCACGATGGCAAAAGCTATAAGACCAAAGCTCGAACAACAAGTGCCTCATTTGTATCTTCACAATTCTCCAACACCTCAATGGCTTTAGCAATTGTCGCACGTCCCTTTTCGTTCTTGAACATATCCCGAAGGTCAGATTGTTGAGTCCTCTTTAGATATACCATGTCTCTATTACCGGAAGGCACGCCAAGAACCTTAACCACCATCTCCCTTGTGAACAAAATACTCTTGTGCTTGTGCCTAAACTCCCTTAGCTTGGGATTTGTGTGCTTCACCACATACTCAATGAGCTCCATTGGCGGTGCTGCAAATGAAGCTACACTGAGCAATGGCTTGAAAGCAGTCTTGGCAATGATAGCTCTCTTGGCATCATTCATGTTTTTTTGAACAACTTTCGCAAGCCGCTTTGCTCCAAAACGCATTTGAAACATAGCCTCTTTCGGAGCTTCTTTCGGTTCCATATTGTCAAACTGCAAAATGGAGAGAAACAACAAGACACAACAATTACTACATAAAAAAGTTACAATTAATTACTGCCATCCAAATTACACCGACAAACAAATACAAGTATACAACAATCCATAGCAAATACAACAACAAACCATGTACAATATTAACAACATCTATTTGCAGGTACAAAAAACAACAAAAATGAACATTACTTGGTCACAAAAAAGTTGCATGGATTACAAATAATACAACAACAAATAATGTATAATATTAACAACAAAAGGTTGCAGGGTTAACAACAAAAATCTAATGTGAACTAACATATTCGTATAGCAATTAGAGAACCACATAAGTGAAACCTACTTAGTCACAAATTATTTACATGGAATACTACAAAAATTCGTACTACAAAAAACTCCCCTAGAATTCAACAGGAAACCCTAGATATGGGGGAAAAAATCGTACGCCGGTCGACCTAGCAATCGAGGAGGGAGGAAACACGATGCGGGGGGGGGGGGGGGTAGGAGGCGGAAACAAACAGCCGGCCGCCGGCCACCACGTCAGACGCGATGGAGAAGGGAGGCCAGACGCGGGGGAGGAGGGGGGAGGTTGACGCGGGAAGGAGGGAGGCCGGCGACGCTGGGAGGAGAGAGGAGGACGAAACTTACCGCCGGCCGCCGCGCGGCCGCGTCGCTCCGCCGGGACGCGCCGGACTCCGCCGCCTCGCCCGCCGCCTCGCTCCGCTGTCACCCGCCGCCTCGCTCCTCCTTCGTTTCGTCGCCAACTGATGGAAGGGGAGCGTCGGGCTCGTGGTTTGGCTGGGCCGCGTCGGGAGCGTCGGGCTCGTGGTTTGGCTGGGCCGCGTCGGGCTCGTGGATTGAATCAGGAGCGTCCACTTCGGATGTATCGGACGGCGCGGACCACAACCGATCGCTGCGAGCGATCGGTCGGCCGAAAGAGAGCGTTTTCCTAAAGTAAATAATCGACTTAGGGTAGTAGCAACTCCTGCTTGTTTATCGACCCGTATACATTAACTGATCCTACCACAACCCCTGTACTATATATATACGAGTAGCACTGTGTGGATCCCCAGTTTGTATATATGTTTCTCATTTTATTTCCTGAACTTTATACTATTTCTTAGGGCTATTTGATCAGCGTCCAGTGACACTTAGGCGTGAGTTTAGTTGGTGGAAAAATATGTATGGGATGGGATTGTCCAGATTAGGATGATCTCTTGCTTTTTTTTTTTACCGTGATCTCTTGCTTTCTTTGGTTCCAATGATTTGAGCGATGGGATAAAATGCTCGTTTAGCTGATAATAGGAGTTGGTTAAGAGGCGTTGAACTGCAATTAGCCTAACACAAGAAAAGGGGAATGCCGGTGGTCTGGACCAAGGATTCGGTAGGGTGGCCTCGTCGGCGTGGTTGTCCTCGATCAGTCAGTGCCCGAAGGCGGAGGAGGTGGACGCCAGCTTGGCTTGGAGCAGGTGGCGGGAGAGTGACATGGTGGTTGATTCAGGCAACGGGTACATGTCAAGCTCGATGCGGGCATGCTCAATGTGTGTGACGGGTTGAGGACCTCAAAAGGGGATGGTGGATGGGCGGGGCGAATATGCGGCGGTGGTGCATCATGGTCGTGTCGACAGCGGGGAATTCAAACTAGCGGCATGAAGAATACGTGGATAGGGAAAGAAATTAGGAGGGGGAAAACCATTTGATCGCTAGTCCGACTTGTTTTGGAGGAGCCATTTGATCCCTTGTGGGGGTGTGGGCGGGGGGGGGGGTTGTGTCATGACAGAGGCGAAGAGGGTTTTAGGAGCATAGTCGAATCTAAGATTTTATTCAGAATCACGGTTATGACAACCTTGGGAGTGTTAGTTTCGGGAGAGAGAACAAGAGGTGGTCATGGCTCGGCCTAGGCAGGTGCGGTACTGGTGCAACCAACTTGCCACAATTCGCTTTTATTGCCAGGTCAGCTCCAATAGGTGGTCCATGGGGTCAAAAGTCCAAAAAACAAGTAACTAGGGCCGGGTATTAGACTACCCACAATGGGGTATCATTACAAGTATCATGCACAATCAGCATGCAAGATATTGATGTGTCACTACAATTAATGATGTGTCACTACAATTAATGATGTGAGAGATTTTAGTGAAATCATAGGTAGATACATTATCATAGCATATTATCGTAGCATGTAGAACTAGAATAAATGATTCAAATACATATTTACACAATTTCTCATTGAGATTCTACAAATCAATAAAATTTAATACTACTACTACTACATGATACTATGCATTATAAAAATAATATTATATACTATTATTAAATGCATGATACTAGTATATGATACGATGTATTATGGTCAGTAGTAGCTACAAGGTTGTGGTTGGGTGAAACAAAATCCGAAAGTAAGTCCTCAAAAGTTTTGGTTGCACGTCGTTATCTCATTTGTAAACTAAAAATAATAAAGAGTGCCCTAGTAATAATCCACTTTCATCTCTAGGTAGAGGACGCACAATGAACAACGACCAAAATGCACTTTTATAGGTTTAGAACTAACTTGACAAACTGCTATACATACATGACATTGAGTGTACTTTACTAGTTTTTATAATCAATACCATATATATTTATATTAACGAATAATACATGATAGATATACATGAGCTTTCTCTAGCTATTATAAAGTAAAGTCTAAAAACGAGCAAAATATTCGAGATCTTCAATTTTTTCTTCTTGCATGGCATAGTTTTGCACTTTTCTAAAGGAAGTCAAACATAGATACCAAACTGCAAACCTATATAAATAACAATGAAGGTTCTCTCGTAATTTAGTCGTGTAGCTATTAAAATAATAATCAATACCATATATATTTATATTAACGAATAATACATGATAGATATACATGAGCTTTCTCTAACTATTATAAAGTAAAGTCTAAAAACGAGCAAAATATTCGGGATCTTCAACTTTTTCTTCTTGCATGGCATAGTCTTGCACTTTTTTTGAAGGAAGACAAACATAGATACCAAACTACACACCTATAAATAACAATGAAGGTTCTGTCGTAATTTTAGTCGCAATGCCAATGCTACGTACACGTGTGTAGCTATTAAATTAGTCAATCAACATATGCAAAAGTATTAGTACCTATATGCCAGGGAAACGCAACCATATAGCTTAGTTGGCGTCGCTGCAGAGCCGAGAGTATGAATCATCATTGTCGATGGTGTACCAGCCGGGAAAAATATTGCAAGGACAATCCTCCTCGCAGCCACGAGGAAAGATCAAAAAAATATATGACGAATCAAGATCTAAATAAAGTCTGTACCTAGTGTTATTTAATCTTCCAATACCACCATTGACGTTGGGAAGGAGATCTCGTAAAATACTTAAACTATGTAGTGATGAGAAAGAAGAGAGTTACCAAAACCGTAACCTAATCTATTAAAAACAATATTGTTATTAGAAAACTCCACACATAGATCAGGTTACCCACTCCTCGCGAGGCCGGCGCGGCTAGCCAGAGGAGGGCGAACCGATCCGTGGAGGGGGCTTAGGTGGGGGATAGGTTTCTTAAGGAGCGACGACTGTCTTCAGACGACTGTCAATGTATTTTTTTCAAAATAGTAACTCTTATTACTCGATTAGTTTAAGTATTTTACTATTATTCTAACAAACCTTTCGAAAACCCAATCATATTCTATAATTTGAAGAAATGACGAGTTTTTATTGAGAAAAGAGTAAAAGGCCGAGTAATGGCCGAGCTGGTCCACAGGCCCATAATTCCTAGCTGGTCGACAGGCCTATAATTCCGAGATTTATAGCCCTCTGAGGCCCATTACTTTGTAGAATTGAACACCATCAGATCGATCTGAACCATCTAGGCCTACCACACACCTCTCCCTGCACCTCATACGGAGGAGAAGCCGCCGCCCGCACTGAGCACGGCGGCGTCACATGGCTGCGGCACGGCCGGCATTTACCGGCAACTTGAAGGTGAGTTTCTAAGGTGCTTATCCTGTCGATCGTATCATGATTCCTTAAACCCTCGCGATCGCAACCCTCCTTCTAAAAGTTTCAGAAACCCGTTGCTAAAACCTAATGAAACCATTCTGGACGCGGAGGCTGCGGTACGGCCCATATCACCTGCTGCTTCAACGCATGGAGATCCTCCCGTCTGGCAGATGGGTAGTCCATGGTTGATTTTTTTGAACACGTCTATGGTTGGTTGATAGATTCAGCTATCTGCACATGAGAGACAAAAAGAAATATCTGGATACTAAGCGATAATTTAAATTGGAATGTTAATGAGCGATGTGGATTGGATTAGTCTACTAGGCATATACTCTGTTGTTGATTAGAACATTTTCAGTATTGTGCCGATGAAATGGTACAAAATTAACTTGTCTGTTTTTTTTTGTTTTTGAAACGGAGTTATGTTTTTTTCTTTTACCTGTGAGCATCTTTTATGTGAATGAATCACATACCGCTGATTACGACCAATATGTGGATTATAGAAGAACTGGGACTAACGTGATACTTTCGCAACAGAATTCAGATCTCTTACATTTTACACTTTAATTTAAGAGTTGCATACTTTCGGAATTGTGCAGAAAGCACTTGCTGGTTTGAGAAGAATTGATTTAGAGGGCTTGCGATGGCGTGTTTTCGATGCAAAAGGGCAGGTCAGAATTCCTTTGCTGTTTTCAGTTGTGAGGATTTTGTTTGTGTGACATGGTTACACAGTAAGCTACTTTGTCTACATGATAGGTGCTCGGACGTCTGGCATCCCAAATAGCTGTTGTGCTCCAAGGCAAGGACAAGCCCACTTATACACCACATGTGGAAAACGGGGACATGTGCGTCGTGCTTAATGCTAAAGATATCAGCGTCACAGGAAGAAAAATGACTGATAAGGTCTACTACTGGCACACAGGGTTAGTGAACTTCAACTAGAATAGTATCACATATTTTACTTCATGTTACATTAAATTTTCTCTTCTTGTGTGTGTTTTCTTAATAGCTATATCGGACATCTGAAAGAAAGAACGCTCAAGAACCAGATGGAAAAAGATCCAACGGAAGTGATTCGCAAAGCAGTCATGCGCATGCTTCCCCGCAATAGACTGCGCGATGTAAGTGGAATTGTGCATCTCTATGTTTCTGTTATCTAGGTGTATACATAAATTCTATTGTTTGTCTTGTTGAAGATGTGACGCTAGCCTAGTAACTTTACTAGCTGTTGAGTTATTTACATACTCAGTTTCTGCCTAAGTGTTGGTAATGCTGTGCAATATGGAAAACGGCAGCGATTGCACATGTTTTCTTCCTTCCTTTTTCAAAATTTTGTTGGGACAACATGCAGCAATTCTGTCTAACATCTACAAATTTGATCATCCAGGAGAGGGATCGCAAACTGAGGATTTTCTCTGGAACCGAGCATCCATTCCATGATCGCCCGCTCGAACCTTTCGTCATGCCACCACGCAAAGTACGTGAGATGCGTCCACAGGCAAGGCGCGCACTGATAAGAGCCCAGAAGAAGTTAGAGCAGGCAGACAGAGGAGTAGCGAAAGATGAATGTGATGCTAAGCGTGCGACCGAAAGGCAAGGTCCCGGAGTAGCTACCTCCGGATCTATCTGAAAATCGGCATTGATCGCATGTTGGTGATCTACCTAGCTAGGTGCATACGGGTACTGCTGCTATCTCTGAAGGGTAATAAGTCTACTTTTGTTTTTGACGTGTAACTAGATAAGATAAATCGAAGCTCGAGCCAGAAAATGAGCAACTGACTTTGAATTCTAGGCTACATACTTGTGGCATGCAATACAAGCATGTGACTATGTCCCTCATCAGGAATAAAACCTATCCTTTCATCAATGAGAAAATGAAAGAAGTCCTCACGTCCTTCAGTTTGTATTTAGTTTTTGAGAATGGTTTTTGTATTATATGCACTAATTAGGATTTGACAGCCGGTCCACGTTGTCTCGTGTGCTGCATTGTAGTGCAGAGTGCTACGATTGACATTTAAAATGACGCTGCGAGGAGCCATCGCCGTCCATTCTAACAGCAGTGTAGTTGCCTGGTGATGGTATTAATGGTAAGGATTAGCGATCTGTTTGTTCTGGTATAATTTTAGCTTTTACGAAAATCAATGGGAGCCCGATTTCCCCGCGATCATCCAAACAATGCTGGCTTTAAGTTTTTTGAGATGAGGATGTACACTGTATGCAACAGGGTTGACAACCTGACATGATTTCACATTGCCCTGCGATGATTCTGTTTTTTTTTTGAACCAGGTAAGGTCCCGAAGGACCGAGATACTTCATTAATTCAGAGCGGTGGAGGTACAAAATACAGCAAGGACCCTGACAAGATGGGAAATTATACAACAGACCCTAGCTTTTGCACAAAGGACCCTAGATCTAGGATGAACAACGCGGTACAGTCCAGCTCCATCAATGCGAAACTTTGCATTCCACGTTGTCTACCGTGCTGAAGTGTAGACCTCCCACCATGTTATGATTAATATTTATGATCCTGCGATATATTCACTCCGTTTCATAATTATTTCTGCGGATTTAGATATATCTGCTCACAAAATATGTCTAAATACATCCAAATTATGACAACAATTGTGGAATAGAGTTAGTAGTACTACTCCTGGTAAACTAGCTATCGCCGTCGATTCTGAAAACATTAGTGTCCTGGTGGTACGTGGTGATAATGGCACGGATTAGAGATCTCTTTCGTCTGCTATAATTGGGCGTGCGTGCAGGTTACCGTCCCTGACAGAGTGCCAATCCGAGCTGATTGATCGTACCTTCTCAATATCTTGCTGAATAGCGTGGAGCAGGAGCGCCACCTGTCGACGAACTACGGGTAATGCACTCGGAGCGAGGCTAATCTGCTAGCTGTTGCCGAGCTTTGACGTACGAACGTGTTTAAGCTCATTTTGCAAGCTGAGGAGCGAACGCAACCTCGCGAAACATATCTTGTTTAGAAAATATGATATCGTATCTTCTTAAAAAAAACATGCCGAATCTATTGTTTAAATGACGTATCGAATCTTTTGTTTAAAAAACATATCGAATCGAAACGACTGATCTTACAGCGCTCCATCATAAATAAAATTTATTAAAAGTAAAACGCCACACACGAGGGTGGACACAAAGATATTTTTTGTATTCTTGAAGCGAAGACTTGACATTCAAACTAGTGAGTATTTTGCAGCTCATACACGGCAAATGATCGAGGCCTCTAGAGTAATCCGTGCCAGCCAAATTAATCGAGGCCTTGGGCGCATGCATCGATCGAGTCGATCGTCGTCGTTGCGCGCTCGCGCCGCCCACCAACTGCCCCGCTCCCCGCCGGGTGGCCAGCCAGCGTTCGTGGCCACGGCCTGTGAGCGACAGCACCGCAGCCATAATAGTCCACCGAAATGAGTGATGTCACGTTTACTTTCAATATTGATTTACGGAGGAAAAAATAAATATAAGAATTCTAAAAATAAATATGAAGAAAGCAGATATTGTGAAAAATAGATACAGACTAAAAAAACAACACATAAGAATGTAGATGTTCGCCGGAACCAAAAGTTCCAGGGAACCATGTGAAAGATCTCAAGTATTCTAGAAAATAGGAAGAAATATCAAACTGTAAAAACCCCCTGCAATGCACAAAGGGATTATATGGCCCCTGGTATTGGGATGAGTTACTTTGGAAGTTCGATTCTCAAGATCATATGATGAGTCTGATGGATTAGACCATGCACGTCGTTGATGTCTACGGGTGCTTCTATTCTTGTAGACAGTGTTGGGCCTCCAAGAGCAGAGGTTTGTAGAACAGCAGCAAGTTTCCCTTAAGTGGATCACCCAAGGTTTATCGAGCTCAGGGAGGAAGAGGTCAAAGATATCCCTCTCATGCAACCCTGCAACCACAAAGCAAGAAGTCTCTTGTGTCCCCAACACACCTAATAGGTGCACTAGTTCGGCGAAGAGATAGTGAAATACAGGTGGTATGAATAAGTATGAGCAGTAGTAACGGCGCCAGAAAAGTGCTTGCTGGCGTGTGGTTGATGGTGGTAATATTGCGGATAGTATAAATGCAGTAAAACAGTAAACAAGCAGCGATAGCAGTATTTAGGAACAAGGCCTAGGGATCATACTTTCACTAGTGGACACTCTCAACATTGATCACATAACAGAATAAATAGATAGATGTTAGACTCTACACTCTCTTGTTGGATGATGAACACCATTAATTGTGTAGGATTACACGAACCCTCAATGCCGGAGTTAACAAGCTCCACAATATTCGATGTTCATATTTAAATAACCTTAGAGTGCATAACAGATCAACATAACCAAACCAAGTACTAACATAGCATGCACACTATCACCTTCACACTACGAAAGGAGGAATAGATCACATCAATACTATCATAGCAATAGTTAACTTCATAATCTACAAGAGATCACAATCATAGCCTACGCCAAGTACTACACGATGCACACACTGTCACCATTACACCGTGCAGGAGGAATAGACTACTTTAATAACATCACTAGAGTAGCACACAGATAAATTGTGATACAAGACACATTGCAATCATAAAGGGATATAAATAAGCACTTCACTATGCCATTCATAACAGTGAATAAGTATTCTGTGAAATATAGCCTAAGAGACACACACGGTGCACACACTGTCAACTTTACACACGTGGGACAAGGAGTCTCCGGAGATCACATAAGTAAAATCCACTTGACTAGCACAATGACATCTAGATTACAAGCATCATCATATGAATCTCAATCATGTAAGGCAGCTCATGAGATTATTGTATTGAAGTACATAGGAGAGAGATGAACCACATAGCTACCGGTACAGCCCCTTAGCCTCGATGGAGAACTACTCCCTCCTCATGGGAGACATCAGCGTTGATGAAGATGACGGTGGTGTCGATGGAGAAGCCTTCCGGGGGCACTTCCCCGTCCCGGCGGCGTGCCGGAACAGAGACTCCTGTCCCCCAGATCTTGGCTTCGCGATGGCGGCGGCTCTGGAAGGTTTTCTCTGGTTTCGTCGAACGTGTCGTGGTTTTTAGGTCAGGGACCTTTATATAGGCGAAGAGGCGGAGTCGGAGGGGCGACGAGGCGACGACACACTAGGGCCCCCCCCCTAGGGCCGCGCCGGCCTATCATCTGGGGGGCCAGTGGCCCTCCACTGGCGACTCTCGGGTGTTCTGGAAGCTTCGTGGAAAAATAGGATGCTGGGCGTTGATTTCGTCCGATTCCGAGAATATTTCCTTACTAGGATTTCCGGAACAAAAAACAGCGAGAAAACAAGCAAGCGGCCCTTCGGCATCTCGTCAATAGGTTAGTTCCGGAAAACGCATAATAATGACATAAAGTATGCATAAAACATGTAGATATCATCAATAATGTGGCATGGAACATAAGAAATTATCTATACGTCGGAGACGTATCAGCATCCCCAAGCTTAGTCCTTCTATAACAAAGATAATTTCTGGAGTGACATGCCATCATAACCTTGATCATACTATTGTAAACACATGTAATGAATGCAGCGATCAAAACAATGGTAATGACATGAGTAAACAAATGAATCATAAAGCAAAGACTTTTCATGAATAGTACTTTCAAGACAAGCATCAATAATTCTTGCATAAGAGTTAACTCATAAAGCACTAAATCAAAGTAAAGGTATTGAAGCAACACAAGGAAGATTGAGTTTCAGCGGTTGCTTTCAACTTATAACATGTATATCTCATGGATATTGTCAATGTAAAGTAATATAACAAGTGCAATATGCAAGTATGTAGGAATCAATGCACAGTTCACACAAGTTTTTGCTTCTAAGATAGAAAGAATGGGTAAACTGACTCAACAATAAAGTAAAAGAATGGTCCTTCAAAGAGGAAATCATCGATTGCTATATTTGTGCTAGAGCTTTTATTTTGAAAACAAGAAACAATTTTGTCAACGGTAGTAATAAAGCATATGTATCATGTAAATTATATCTTACAAGTTGCAAGCCTCATGCATAGTATACTAATAGTGCCCGCACCTTGTCCTAATTAGCTTGGACTACCGGGATCATCGCAATACACATGTTTTAACCAAGTGTCACAAAGGGGTACCTCTATGCCGCTCGTACAAAGGTCTAAGGAGAAACCTCGCATTTTGGATTTCTCGCTTTTGATTATTCTCAACTTAGACATCCATACCGGGACAACATAGACAACGAGATAATGGACTCCTCTTTAATGCATAAGCATGTAGCAACAATTAGTGTTCTCATATGAGATTGAGGATATATGTTCAAAACTGAAACTTCCACCATGATTCATGGCTTTAGTTAGCGGCCCAATGTTCTTCTCTAACAATATGCATGCTCTAACCATTAAAGTGGTAGATCTCCCTTACTTCAGACAAGACGGACATGCATAGCAACTCACATGATATTCAACAAAGAGTAGTTGATGGCGTCCCCCAGAAAACATGGTTATCGCACAACAAGCAACTTAATAAGAGATAAAGTGCATAAGTACATATTCAATACCACAATTGTTTTTAAGCTATTTGTCCCATGAGCTATATATTGTAAAGGTAAAGAATGGAAATTTTAAAGGTAGCACTCAAGCAATTTACTTTGGAATGGCGGAGAAATACCATGTAGTAGGTAGGTATGGTGGACACAAATGGCATAGTGGTTGGCTCGAGGATTTTGGATGCATGAGAAGTATTCCCTCTCGATACAAGGCTTAGGCTAGCAAGGTTATTTGAAACAAACACAAGGATGAACCGGTGCAGCAAAACTCACATAAAAGACATATTGTAAACATTATAAGACTCTACACCGTCTTCCTTGTTGTTCAAACTCTTTACTAGAAATTATCTAGACCTTAGAGAGACCAATTATGCAAACCAAATTTTAGCAAGCTCTATGTATTTCTTCATTAATAGGTGCAAAGTATATGATGCAAGAGCTTAAACATGAGCACAACAATTGCCAAGTATCAAATTATTCAAGACATTTTATCAATTACTACATGTAGCATTTCCCGTTTCCAACCATATAACAATTAACGAAGCAGTTTCAACCTTCGCCATGAACATTAAAAGCTAAGAACAAATGTGTTCATATGAACCAGCGGAGCGTGTCTCTCTCCCACACAAGCATTTATTCAAACAAAAACAAAAACAAAAGCACACAGACGCTCCAAGTAAAGTACATAAGATGTGGCCGAATAAAAATATAGTTTCAAGAGAAGGAACCTGATAATTTGTCGATAAAGAAAGGGATGCCCAAGATCCCCAAGCTTAGATGCTTGAGTCTTCTTGAAATATGCAGGGGTGAACCACCGGGGCATACCCAAGCTTAGAGCTTTCACTCTTCTTGATCACATTGTATCATCCTCCTCTCTTGACCCTTGAAAACTTCCTCCACACCAAACTCGAAACAAACTCATTAGAGGGTTAGTGCATAATCAAAAATTCACATGTTCAGAGGTGACACAATCATTCTTAACACTTCTGTACATTGCACAAAGCTACTGGAAGGTAATGGAACAAAGAAATCCATCCAACACAGCAAAAGAGGCAATGCGAAATAAAAGGCAGAATCTGTCAAAACAGAACAGTCCGTAAAGACCAATTTTATAGAGGCACCAGACTTGCTCAAATGAAAATGCTCAAATTGAATGAAAGTTGCGTACATATCTGAGGATCACTCACGTAAATTGGCATAATTTTCTGAGTTAACTACATAGAATTAGGCCCAGATTCGTGACAGCAAGAAATCTGTTTCTGCGCAGTAATCCAAATCTAGTATCAACCTTACTATCATAGACTTTACTTGGCACAACAATGCAACAAAATTAAGATAAGGAGAGGTTTCTACAGTATTAACAACTTCCAAGACACAAATACAAAATAAAATTACTGTAGCAAAATAAACACATGGGTTATCTCCCAAGAAGTTCTTTCTTTATAGCCATTAAGATAGGCTCAGCAGTTTTAATGATGCACTCGCAAGAAATAGTAGTTGAAGCAAAAGAGAGCATCAAGAGGCAAATTCAAAAAAAATTTAAATCTAACATGCTTCCTATGCATAGGAGTCTTGTAAATAAACAAGTTCATGAAGAGCAAAGTAACAAGCATAGGAAGATAGAACAAGTGTAGCTTCAAAAATTTCAGCACATAGAGAGGCATTTTAGTAACATGAAAATTTCTACAACCATATTTTCCTCGCTCATAATAACTTTCAGTAGCAACATGAGCAAACTCAACAATATAACTATCAAATGAAACATTCTTATCATGAGTCTCATGCATAAAATTATTACTCTCCACATAAGAATAATAGATTTCATTAGTTGTAGTGGGAGCAAATTCAACAAAGTAGCTATCACTATTATTCTCATCAAGTGTAGGAGGCATAGTATAATCACAACAAAATTTACTCTCCATAGTAGGTGGCACCAAAAGACCACTATCATTATAATCATCATATATGGGAGGCAAAGTATCATCAAAGAAAATTTTCTCCTCAATGCTTGGGGGACTAAAAAGATCATGAAAACCAGCTTCCCCAAGCTTAGAACTTTCTATATCATTATCAACAATGGTGTTCAAAGCGTTCATACTAATATTACTACCGAGCATGCAAATAAGGTTCCATAGGTTTTTTAATTTTCGCATCAAACCATCCATGTCTTAAATCAGGAAATAGAATAAGAAGCTCATTGTTGTCCATTATGCCAAACTAGTGTAAACAAGAAACAAAAAGATGCAATTGCAGGATCTAAAGGAAATAGCTTCGAGCATACACACAACGGCGACAGAAAATACTTTACCTGAGACCGGAGTATGAGTGCCTTTTTACCTTTCCTCCCCGGCAACGGCGCCAGAAAAGTGCTTGATGTCTACGGGTGCTTCTATTCTTGTAGACAGTGTTGGGCCTCCAAGAGCGAGAGGTTTGTAGAACAGCGAGCAAGTTTCCCTTAAGTGGATCACCCAAGGTTTATCGAACTCGGGGAGGAAGAGGTCAAAGATATCCCTCTCATGCAACCACCGCAACCACAAAGCAAGAAGTCTCTTGTGTCCCCAACACACCTAATAGGTGCACTAGTTCGGCGAAGAGATAGTGAAATACAGGTGGTATGAATAAGTATGAGCAGTAGTAACGGCGCCGTGAAAAGTGCTTGGCCGGCGTGTGGTTGATGGTGGTAATATTGCGAGATAGTAGAGATGCAAGTAAATAAGAAACAAGCAGACGATAGCGATATTTAGGAACAAGGCCTAGGGATCATACTTTCACTAGTGGACACTCTCAACATTGATCACATAACAAAATAAATAGATAGATGCTAGACTCTACACTCTCTTGTTGGATGATGAACACCACTAATTGTGTAGGATTACACGAACCCTCAATGTCGGAGTTAACAAGCTCCACAATATTCGATGTTCATATTTAAATAACCTTAGAGTGCATAACAGATCAACATAACCAAACCAAGTACTAACATAGCATGCACACTTGTCACCTTCACACTACGAAAGGAGGAATAGATCACATCAATACTATCATAGCAATAGTTAACTTCATAATCTACAAGAGATCACAATCATAGCCTACGCCAAGTACTACACGATGCACACACTCGTCACCATTACACCGTGCGGGAGGAATAAACTACTTTAATAACATCACTAGAGTAGCACACAGATAAATTGTGATACAAGACACATTGCAATCATAAAGGGATATAAATAAGCACTTCACTATGCCATTCATAACAGTGAATAAGTATTCTGAGAAATATAGCCTAAGAGACCCACACGGTGCACACACTGTCACCTTTACACACGTGGGACAAGGAGTCTCCGGAGATCACATAAGTAAAATCCACTTGACTAGCACAATGACATCTAGATTACAATCATCATCATATGAATCTCAATCATGTAAGGCAGCTCATGAGATTATTGTATTGAAGTACATAGGAGAGAGATGAACCACATAGCTACCGGTACAGCCCCTTAGCCTCGATGGAGAACTACTCCCTCCTCATGGGAGACAGCAGCGTTGATGAAGATGGAGGTGGTGTCGATGAGAAGCCTTCCGGGGGCACTTCCCCGTCCCCGGCGGCGTGCCGGAACAGAGACTCCTGTCCCCCAGATCTTGGCTTCGCGATGGCGGCGGCTCTGGAAGGTTTTCTCTGGTTTCGTCGAACGTGTCATGGTTTTTAGGTCAGGGACCTTTATATAGGCGAAGAGGCGGAGTCGGAGGGGCGACGAGGTGACGACACACTAGGGGGGCGCCAGCCTATCATCTGGGGGCCCAGTGGCCCTCCTATGGCGACTCTCGGGTGTTCTGGAAGCTTCGTGGAAAAATAGGATGCTGGGCGTTGATTTCGTCCGATTCCGAGAATATTTCCTTACTAGGATTTCGGAACCAAAAACAGCAGAAAGACAAGAATCGGCCCTTCGGCATCTCGTCAATAGGTTAGTTCCGGAAAATGCATAATAATGACATAAAGTATGCATAAAACATGTAGATATCATCAATAATGTGGCATGGAACATAAGAAATTATCGATACGTCGGAGACGTATCAGTCGTCAACTTTAAAAGAATGGCAGCTCTGGCGACCACCTACCCCCTAAACCCTAGCACCGGGGATCTCCTCCCTCTCCGGTGATCGAGGCCCATCTTGCCTGGCATTGAGATTGGATTGCGATCCTGCACAAGGTAATAGGCTTCTCTCTTCTCCCCCTCTCTCATGATGTCACCCCCGGCGTGGAAATGGAGTGTTTCATACTCGGAAGTTCAAGATCGGGATTCAGAAGTTCACAACAGTATGGCTGGGGTGTTACATCTGTGGCCTGCTACGGATTGGTTGGTGTTGATGAATAGCAAAGGTACTCCCATTGTGGGAAAATACTTGCATAATGGAGATAGGGTAGATGTGGGATCCCAGATTGAATTCTCGGCATTTCATGCCAAGGTTATCAGTTGTGTCCTATCTCCTTCTGAAGATCTTCTAGCCACGGATCAAGATCTATTGAGAATGATGGTTTCAGATCCTCTTTCGTCAGATCGATGTTGGAAGGTAACTTATTCTACTCACGTAGATCTGGCTAGAGGCCATACGAAGGCGTATGATGGTTCGTTGATGCTGCCTGTTAAGGATCATTGGCTCTTGCTTAAGAATGCTAAGGGAGCTATGATTGGTCGTAGAGGTTTAAAAACCACTGATACCTTAAGCCTAGGGGCTAAAATCTCTTTTCCTAATCATGTGATAAGGCTAGGGTTGTCTTTGTTGCCCCAGAAACCAGCTGCTATAGTCCATGACCCTCACATTGCAGCAGCTAATGTCATTCTTAACTCCTTGGATAAGGGTGCAACTATGCAGAATAGTACAGTGCAGGGGCGTTCATCACCTGCATGCAATGAGCACCTGGTGAAAGATCCTATCAATTTTGCAGAATCTGTGCATGCAGCTTTATTTAGAGGACCGAGCTTCTCTCATGGAATCAATTTTGCCAAAGATCCAAAAAAAAATCAATACTGACGTGCATCCTTCCTCTCAGACTGGACATTTTTTAATGGTGGTGGCTTTTGGCAGAGCTAACTTCAAAATGAGGAGGATTTAGTCAGTATTGCTTTGGAGGCAACAATTGGTGGTTCTTGTGGTAATTTGAAAGTGTCTATTGTCAAGGATATAGTCTTTTCTTTCTGTGTGGCAAATAAGAATGTGGGTTTTCATATCTTAAAACTGAGGAAGTTCTCTTGCCAGCAATTTAAATGTTATTTTCATCTGTGGGGTAGAGGAGGACCTAATTGGCGTTGGGAATTATCTCAGTGGCAAAAGCAATGTGATGAGGATTGGGTTTTAGTCAGTCCTACAAGGAGGGTTGTGCAGCATGGTTTGGAAGCTTTGGAGAAAAAGGCTCATACTTCTATTTGTCCAAGGTGCATAATGTAAAAAAATTGCAGTTTGCAGATTCAATATCCTAAGAAGCATGCTTAGGATATCAACCACCTAAACCTCCTAATGAGTCAAGAGAGACTTTGCAGCCTGACACTTCTGCCTCTTCCTCCTCAGGATCAAAATTAAATATGAATAATAATTCTGCTATTGGTATAAGCTCTTTGGAAGAAGCACAGAAAGAGTTTGAAAATATGATTGATGATATGGTTTTCAAAGTGTGGAATTGTGGGAGATGTTTGAGTATGGAACATGAGACCAAAATGTGCACGAGTGATATTCATTGCAGGTCTTGTTTTAATTATGGACATATTCGGAAAAATTGCCTAAATAGGAATTTGAATAAGGTTTGGGTTCCTAAGCAAAAGTTGGCGGAGCGGACAGTAATAAATGACCAGATAGAATCTTTGTCCGCGGCCGTTTCACATCCCACTCCACCCACCTCCTTTAATAATATTCACCTGGCGTCAAGTCAGGCGACTCTGCCTCTGCCTCGAGAAAACCCTAGACCTGTCGCTCCTTCTTCTCCAACAGCGATGGCGGTGTTCGAGGTTGACCCCACGCCACGGCTTCCATGGGGGCACCACATTATAGACGGCGGGACAATGCGGTTTCCAAGGACTTAATAGAACGCGTCGCAGGATCCTCCGACACTTCATCGAGCTTACTGCATCGCCATGGTTGATCTGGCGCCGCCACCTCTTGCTACTGCTCACTAGAGAGATCAGGTGAACAACTTCCTTGTCGGCCCTCTGCAGCTCAATGTTCTATCTGTGCAGCCAAGTCTGTTCGGGGTCGGATTGTTTGAGATGAGTAGTCCCAACTCTGCTAGTGCTCTGGTTCAGCATGGTCAATTTCAGTTAAATAACAGATCACTTCGCTTCTTACATGTCAATGAAACACAAAATCATCGTGTTGTGCTTGGTTGTCATAGAGGTTGGTTGATGTTCCTAGGGGTACATCCAAATTATCGCAATGATTTGGATATAGCTAATTAAGTAGCAACATTTGGTCAGTATCATGCATGGAACAATAATGATCCTGTTAAGGACAAAGTTCTAGTTCATACTTCCTTTACTTCCCCTCAACTAGTGCCTCGTGATGTTGTGTTTGGGAAATATTCAACACTAGGAGGGGTGAAGGAAACCTGGACTACTCCCGTCTATATCCTCACTGCAGATTTTGCTAATGCCTTGCCAGCTGATGAAGATCAAATGCCACCTGATGGCAATCCTCACCCTCTTCCTGGGAATTTGGTGCAGAATATGAACCTGTTTGTTAATCCCCAGTACCCAGAGGTGGGATGGGATGTTGTTCAGGAAGCTCCTCATAATGGTAATAACAATATGGATGGCAATGAAGGTCAAGTCAATCATCCTTTGTGGAATATGCAGGATGAGGAGGCAGTGGGGGAAGAAGAGTTACATGTTTCCATGGTCATGAATCTGTCAGATAGCTCTGATTCGTCTGTCAATATGGCTTTGGATGTGGCTGCTCCTCTTCAGCAGAATTTGCAGTTGTTCAGCATGGTGGATATGTTCATTGGGCCTCCTCCACCACCTGAGATGCAAAGATACCGTTGGCTTAATGCAATTATCCCCGCAATTTCACATGTGTTGCATACTAAGCAACTGTACATGTCTCCCTTTTTATTGCTGGAGAAAAAAGCAATACACTTTTTGGAGAAGGACATGTGCCTAGAAGCTGTAGTGATGAAGGATTTCTTGCAGCAGGTGCTGTGTGAGAAGAATATAGAGGAAGAATGTGTTTGCCATGCAGTGCTTGCAACACCTAGGCAGAAAAAGTCAAGGAAGAATCTTGCTCCTGTAGTACAGTCAACAGAGAGAAGGTTTACTAGAAGTTGCATGAAGAATGAGGGATATAGGCCTAAGCCTATGCTGGCAGTGCAGCCAAAGATCAAGAAGAAGACAAGAGCAAAGTTGCTCCCGGTAGATAAGAAAGATGACATCCAACATGAAGCACAGCAGGAGGTATCTATGGAGGAGCAGTAAGAGGAGCAATAAGAGGAAATTCCTGTCACACCTATTCAAGTGTTGCAATCTGTTGGGATTGCCTTGGGCATTGCTCCAGAGAAGCTCACAAAGGATCAGCTTGAGGCTGATCCAACAAAAGGATCAGAAAGTGGTACAGATGATGTGCAAGACTAAGGAAGAAGGTGTTCTCATAGCATATCTTTGCTATGCAGCTTTTGTGGGGCCCTGTTTGGTACTTTGGAGTTGTAGAAAGGTTTTATTTTGTGGTGTGTGTGTTCCTTGCAAAGATGTTGCTTTTGTGCTATGGTACTGGTCCTTTCTATCAGAGGAGTTATCTATTTATTATCCATGTTGTACATTCTGTTAAATGGTACTGGTCTGATATTGCATATCATAAAGGGGCACTACCTAATGATATGTCAGTATAATTAGTAGATTGTCTTTGAGAAAATGGTGTGTACTGTGCTGGAATGTGCATGGTCTTAATTCTAAGAACAGACAAAGAGAAGTAAGATCTAAAATTGATGAAAGTGAATGCGATATACTTTGTCTACAAGAAACAAAATGTGAATCATTTGATTGGAGACTTATTCGAAAATTCTGTCCAAAAATGTTTGATTCCTTTGCTCATTCTCCATCTGATGGTGCTTCTGGAGGAATTATTGTGATTTGGAATTTTTCTGTGTTCCAAGGTGTTTTGATGCAAACAGAAAAATTTGGATTAATTAAAACACTCACCTATGTGCATAATAATGATAGTTGGACTCTAGTGTGTGTGTATGGCCCTTGTCATGGAGTGGAGAGATATAATTTTGTGTCTTGGTTATATGGTTTGCAAATTCCTTCTAAGGACAATTGGTTAATCTTGGGTGACTTTAATTTCATCAGAGCACAAGATAATAGAAATAAACCAGGTGGTGATATTAATGCTATGTTTTTGTTCAATGAGATAATTGGACATTTGGGCCTTTTGGAATTGCCAATAAAAGGAAGAACATATACTTGGTCCAATATGCAGAGAGAACCTTTGCTAGAGCAGCTAGACTAGTTCTTTACTAGCTCTAATTGGATATCAATTTATCCAAACTCCATAGTGTTGCCTCTAGCAAAAACTGGTTCAGATCATGTGCCTTGTGTGATTAATATTGGCACTAATATACCAAAGGCTAAAATTTTCAGATTTGATAATTATTGGGTGGATCTGCCGGGATTTAAACACTGTGTGGCTAATTCTTGGGGCCAGAATTCTCATAAGAGTTATAATTCAGCAATAGTGGCAGATAAACTCAAGAAGTTGAGGTATGAGTTGAAAAAATGGCATCTCAGTTTAGCTAGACTTAAGGATATCATGAAGAAATGCAATGAGGTTATTCTCATCCTAGATACCTTGGAGGAATAACAAGCTCTATATAGTGTGGTATTTAATTTCAGGAAAATTGTGAACCTCCACTTGGATGAATTGTTGTTAGTTGAATGCAACTACTGGAGGAAAAGATGCACTATAAGGTGGATCAAGCAAGGTGAGGATAATACAAAATTCTTTGATGCCATGGCAACTGAAAGATATAGAAGGAATTAATTCTATTGCACTGGTGCATGATGTAGATGGAAATGAGGTGAGTGATCATCAACTAATGGCGGGAAGGCTTTTGAATGAAAACAAAGGAAGAATGGGCCAGTCTGAGCCCATTAATATGAAATTTGATCTGGGCTCTCTTTTGCATCAGGTTAATGGGCTAGAAATCCTTACAATGCCCTTTGAGGAGAAGGAGATGGATGAAGTGATCAAAAATATGCCAGTGGATCGTGCACCCGGGTCTCATGGTTTTAATGGCCTTTTGTTGAAGAAATGTTGGTCTATAATTAAGGAAGATTTCTATAAATTGGCAGCAGACTTTCATAGTGAAACTATTCAGTTAAAGAATATAAATGGGTCATATATCACACTCGTGCCAAAAAATCAAGTGCCTTTGCAGGTTAATGATTTTAGGCCTATATCTTTAACTAATGTGCGTGTGAAATTTCTCACAAAGTTGGCTGCTAATAGATTGCAAGATGTGATTTATCCTGCATCCACAAAAATCTGTATGGGTTTCTCAGAGGAAGGACCATACAAGACTGCTTATCTTGGGCTTTTGAATATCTGTATTTATGCCATGCTTCAAAAAAGCCAATCATTATACTCAAACGGGATTTTGCAAAAGCATTTGATACAGTTGAGCATGAGTCTATCTTACAAGTGATGTAGCATAAAGGATTTAATAGGAAGTGGTTGAGTTGGGCTAGAAAAATTCTCTCTAGTGGCACCTCATGTATTTTGCTGAATGGGATCCCTGGAAAGCACAGTTTGAGTGCAAGAGGGGAGTCAGACAGGGTGATCCAATTTCCCCCTCTTTTACTTGTTTGGTTCTGATCTGCTACAGTCTGATGTGAATGATTTGGTGACATAAGGTTTACTTTCTCTGCCTATTGTTACCAATGAGGAAGACTTTCCTATTGTACAGTATGCAGATGATACCTTACTAATCTTGCCAGTAGACAAACATCAGTTATTGGCTTTGAAAGACACTTTGTGGAAATTCACTCTGTCTACAGGTTTGAAAATAAATTATGATAAGTCACGGATGGTACCCATTAATGTTCCAGGTGATCTGTTAGCTGATCTTGCTAATGAGTTTGGATGTCAAGTTGGCACTATGCCATTCACATACTTGGGGCTACCTCTTGGAACAACCAAACCTACAATTGCTGAATTGTCTCCTCTGGTGTGCAGGCTGGAAAGGAAGCTCACTGCTAGCTCTAGTTTTCCGTCCCAAGGTGCTAGGTTGCAACTGATAAATTCTGCTTTGGCTTCAATGCCATTGCATTTTGTATGTACTTTGCAGCTACCACCAGGTTTAACCAAGCAATTGGATAGGATCCTTAGACAGTCTATGGAGAGATCAAGAGGGTCAACCTAAGCAATCTTTGGCAGCATGGGAGATGATTTGTAAGCCTAAGATGAAGGGTGGTCTTGGCATTGTGAATTTTCAGAAGCAAAATGCTGCTCTATTGTTGAAATTTTTGGATAAGTTCTATAATAAGAAGGACATACCCTGGGTTCAGTTAGTTTGATCATCTCATTACGAGGCAAAAATTCCACATGAGGAGAAGTTATGTGGCTCTTTTTGGTGGAGAGATATAATGAAGCAAGTGGATAACTTCATAGGAGTTTCTGTCATTTCTGTGGGAACAGGAGATACTCTTATGTTTTGGCAAGATAACTAGGATATTGATAGATTAGTTAAACACCTCATGTTTAGGTTTCCCGGGCTTTTCTCCTTTGTGTTGAATGATAAAATGTCTGTGTTGTAAGTCTATGGGACAGATGAGATGGATTTATTCTACATGCCACTGTCCTTACAGGCTTTTCAAGAATTGCAGAAATTGCAGACTATTTTACAGGCAAATCAGTTATCAGAGAAAAAGGATGAATGGCATTATTGTTGGGGGAAAAGTTATTCTGCTAAAAAGAATTATGATCATATTCATGCTCATCTGATGGTACCTAAGGTTTATACATGGCTTTGGAAGTCTTGTTGTGTGATGAAGACTAAGGTTTCTGCCTGTCTTTTATCTGATAGATTGAACACAAGAGATCACACAAGAGATCTTTTGAGTAGAAGGCATTGGAATGTCACAGATGATTCTCATTGTGTGATTTGTCCATCCATAGTTTATGAGGATAGAATGCATTTATTCTTTCACTGCAATTTCAGTAGCAGAATTTGGAATTATCTCCAAATTGAGTGGCAACAGCATGATGATTTGTACACTATTTTGTGCAATGCCAAGAGAAGCTTTGGTCAGACATTTTTCATGGAAGTGGTTATTACAGCGTGTTGAAATATTTGGCTCATCAGAAATGGGAGAATTTTTAGAGAGGACAATAAGTCATTCACTAGGTGGAAGGCTAAGTTTGTACATGACATGACTTGGCTGCATTACAGAATCAAGGCCAAGAATAAAGATAGTTTACTCAGATGGATTAAGTCCCTTCCTTAGAGGCTTTTTATCATAGTTTTTTAGCTTCTAGTTTTTTAGCTCTTGTTCTGTTATAAGACTTTATATTTAATAAAATTTGCTGTGGGGCTTTTTGCCTCACAATCATGCTTCAAAAAAAAAAGAACTTTAAAATGAAAATTCCATATTAGATGGAAACGAAAACTCCGCCTCTTCATCCGGGACGATGCCTCTTAAGTCTCCATTGGCCGTTCTGAAGGCGACAAGTCTAGTTTTCTTGAGCCACCCCATTGTAATTCGTAGTAGTACGTATGCACCGTACGTTTGGGCGTTTGGGGCCGAGTCAACTTAGCTCAGTTCGTATACTGGAGTACTCCACTTGCTACGTAGCTAGCTGTCGATTGAATGTAAATTTCGAGGGAGTCGTAGATGTGTCTCACCGCGCGCGTGCGAGTCAGGCTGGGCGACGCGGGTGGCGACATGAGTCGGGGCAGGGATAGGGTTCCCTCCCCCCGCTCCCGCCGTCCCCGCCGGCGCCATGGGGCGCCGCTTGCTGCTCGCCCGGCGGTAGAGTTGGTCTTGGCCAATAGTTTCGAGGCCTTGGGTTGGTCGGAGTCAGATTCGGAGTCTGCCATGGGGGCAGATCTGCTGCGGGTCGTGGAGCCAGGGGCGCTCCTCTCGGAGCCCGTCGGTGCTAGGCGGGAGCTTCTTCCGGCGCTTCGCTCCGCTGGGGATGGGGAGACCCCGGCGCTGATAGAGGACCGCGTCGTGGCGGAGCCAGCGCCTAGATCCACTCTGGTGCTGCCGGACCTGGGTTCTAGGGTGGATTTCCCTTATCTCTCCTCGGCCCGCGGGGGGCACGTCATCCAGGGTCGGCCGCCACAGTCGGGGTCGCCGTCGTTTGCGTCTTCAGGTTCCTTCCTCGTGGGAGAGGTCACGGTGGCGTTGGGTGGCTCGCCGCCGGCGGCGCAGGCGGCTACCCATCAGGGACGTCGGTTAGGGTTCGCGCTTGGGGGAGCTGCTGACGCGGCGCCTGGAGCTGGGCCGGATCGTTCTTTTTCGCTAGAGCGGGCCGGTCCCGGTGGGCCGGCCTAGGTGGGTGACTCAGGCGGCCTGGGGTGGCAAGCCTGTGAACCGTCGGATGAGGGACACGTGGACACTTTTCGTCAAGCAACGCCGCAGATGGAGTCGGAGGAGGACAGGGGTACCTTTGTCCTTTCCCACCCCCACTCCCCAACGGGCGCTCCACTACTTAAGTGGCTCTGGCTACCGCTTGGAACCCTAGATCGGGATCTAGGGTTTCCAGCAGCCTCTCGTGACATCCGCCGCCACCGAGCCAGAGCCAAATCCCTTGTCCTCTCCCCCAACCCCCCCGGCCCTCCCATCCCCAAGCTTGTGGCGATGGACCGTGACCGTCGTGGAAAGCGTCCCTTCGAGGAGCTGGGCGGCGATGATGGCTGGAGGCGTGATACGTCTCCAACGTATCCATAATTTCTGATGTTCCATGCTTGTTTTATGACAATACTTACATGTTTTGCTTGCACTTTATAATGTTTTTATGCATTTTCCGGAACTAACCTATTAACAAGATGCCACAGTGCCGTTCTCGTTTTCTCGCTGTTTTTGGTTCCGGAAAGGCTGTTCGGGCAATATTCTCGGAATTGGACGAAATCAAAGCCAAACATCCTATTTTTCCCGGAAGCATCCAGAACACCGAAGGAGAGTCGGAGGAGAGCCAGGGGGCCACCACACAGGTGGGCCGCGCGGCCTACACCCTGGCCGCGCCGGCCTGGTGTGGGGCCACCCTGTCACCCCTCCTGCGCTGCCTCTTCGCCTATTTATGCCCTTTCGACCTAAAAACGCAGTACCAATTGACGAAACTCCAGAAAGACTCCAGGGGCGCCGCCACCATCGCGAAACTCTGTTTCGGGGGACAGAAGTCTCTGTTCCGGCACCCTGCCGGGACGGGGAAGTGCCCCCGGAAGCCATCTCCATCAACGCCACCGCCTCCATCATGCTCCGTGAGTAGTTCCTCCATGGACTACGGGTTCTAGCTGTAGCTAGTTGGTATTCTCTCCCCCATGTACTTCAATACAATGATCTCATGAGCTGCCTTACATGATTGAGATTCATCTGATGTAATCGGTGTTGTGTTTGTCCGGATCCGATGGATTGTTACGTTATGATTGTCTATCTACAAAGTTTATGAAGTTATTGTTGCTGCAATCTTGTTATGCTTAATGCTTGTCACTAGGGCCCGAGTGGCATGATCTTAGATTTGAGCTCTATACTTATTGCTTAGATTGTATCTACAAGTTGTATGCACATGTCTATGTCCGGAACCAAAGACCCCAAAGTGACAGAAATTGGGACAATTGGAGGGAAAGGCTTAGATATGAGGATCACATGTTTTCACGGAGTGTTAATGCTTTGCTCCGGTGCTCTATTAAAAGGAGTGCCTTAATTTCCAGTAGATTCCCTAGAGGCCCGGCTGCCACCGGCTGGTAGGACAAAAGATGTTGTACAAGTTTCTCATTGCGAGCACGTATGACTATATATGGAAAACATGCCTACATGATTAATGATCTTGATGTTCTGTCTTAATGCTATTTCAATCCTATCAATTGCCCGACTGTAATTTGTTCACCCAACACTTGTTATTGGAGAGTTGCCACTAGTGTAGATAGCTGGGAACCCCGGTCCATCTCTCATCCTTATATACTCGTTCTACATGTCATTGGAAGTAGTATCAACTATTTTCCGGTGCCATTGCTCCTGTGTTATTGCTACTGCTGCCGTGTTACTTGTTACTATTGCTCTCATACTACTGCTGCTTTCACATCACCCCTGTTATTAGTGCTTTTCCAGGTGCAGCTGAATTGACGACTCAGTTGTTAAGGCTTATAAGTATTCTTTACCTCCCCTTGTGTCGAATCAATAAATTTGGGTTTTACTACCCGCGAAGACTGCTGCGATCCCCTATACTTGTGGGTTATCAAGACTGTTTTCCGGCGCCGTTGTCGGGGAGGCATAGCTCTACTCATAAGTTCACCGGGGAGTACACTCTACCTCTCTCTCTGTTTTTATTTTGTTTTACTTTGTTTTGCTTAGTTTACTTTTGCCTAGTTTATTTGTGCTTAGTTTATTTCGGTCTTGTTTTATTTTTCTTAGTTTACTTTTGTCTAGTTTCTTTTTGTCTTGCTTTACTTTCCTCATATACCCAAAAATCCATAAAAATTTGAAAAACCTAATGTTGGGGGGATGACCCC
>NC_061508.1:93633522-93721317 GCF_022539505.1 Lolium rigidum
ATGCACCACGTCCCGGGCCACCATACGCGACGTTTTGGCCGCTTTCGTCGGGCTAGGTGGCCTCAAAAACGAGAAAAAAAAGTTTTGACATGCACCACGGAGGGACCAAAAATCGTCGGCCATGGTACACCAGCAACCACGGCGCGACTTCAACTTCGTCGGCCATGGCAACTTTTCTTGTAGTGTATATGGGTATTGTTTGACAACTGCTTGGCACTGTCTTCTTTTTGAACCAAACTGCCCCCTTCACGAAGCTTTTATTTTGGGATAGAGCTTCACTGACTTGATACACTTCCAAGTCTCACAGTGACTTGGTGCCACCATCCACCATCCATCTCAGATCCAATGTATGCGATCGACTTAGAATTTAAACTAAATAATTATTATAATTGCTCAGAAATATTTCAAGAACTTCCAGTTAATCGTGCATATTTCGATTTATATTTTGGTGAAGTTTCATTCGATTTGAATCAAAGGTTTGTGAGCAAATATATACTCCCTCCGGTTCATATTAATTGACTCTAATATGGATGTACTAGACACATTTTAGTTCTAGATACATCCATATTGAAGTCAATTAATATGAATAAAAGGGAGTATTTAGTTTAAACTAGTGCTCGTATACGTAAAAAGCTCTTTAATCACAAGCTAATCGTCCGAGTGGGATGAAATATTCACAGATTTTAGAACAAGGCATCTACATTTCTATCGGATTTTTTTCATAATTTGTGTTTTTAGGTTCGAAATAAGAGATAGTTTGGAACGTTGGATCTCAAATGGTTGGTAGATGGTGGCACCAAGTCACAATGAGATTTGGAGACTTCAAGTCACTGCAGCTCTGTCCTTTTATTTTGACAAACTGCAGAGCCGCTGGTGCATCTATGGTTGCGTACGGCCGACGCCGATTCTTAGCAAGGAAGTTCTTCCTATAAGTAGTAGTATCCATACTCCACTCCAAGGCATGTATAAAAAAAGAACCCATCCCGTTCTCGTTTTCCCAATCACTCTTCTCTCGAAGATGGAGGAGGCCCTCTTCTTGTGCCCCTCCGCTCGCCGCCCTTCAAACCC
Organism: Lolium rigidum; assembly: GCF_022539505.1. Lineage (NCBI taxonomy): Eukaryota > Viridiplantae > Streptophyta > Magnoliopsida > Poales > Poaceae > Lolium > Lolium rigidum. The sequence goes on from NC_061508.1 coordinate 93,634,591, forward strand.
CCATATCCAGGGTCGCTCCCTTACGATTTCATTCTTAGGTTCACCTGTGAGAAATGTCAATGACAACTGATGCCACGTACGTTGTTCCGTGCAGTGCAAGGGCGGTCATATGGGCTGTCGGCGCTGCGTCGGCGAGCTTGCGCCGAACCCGTGCAAGAAGTGTGAGCAGCCGGCGAGGTTGCCGCCGTCGAATCGATCTGGGGCAAGATTGCCACCGTCGAATCGATCTGGGGCAATGGTCAAGTGCGTCGGCTGCCAGAGCTTGGTCGCCTCCACGGAGTCCTACAAGCACTATATCGCGTGCCCGCATGGTCCGTGCGGCTGCACGGAGGCCATCAATACCGGCTGCAGCTTCACGGCCCGCCGCGGAGCTCCTGGTACACCTCCAAGCATCCCACTTCATCCCGGTGTTTACGTTCCGGTATGGCATACCCGCTCGGTGCATAGTTCGTGTTCCGGTACAACCGCGGGGACACCTGTTCATCGGCGAGTGGGGAAGAAGACGGTAGCGTATTCGCCATCACCGTTGGCGCGCTCGGCCCGACCACCATTGTGTCATGTGTGTGCATCAGGTCGGCCGCGTGCTTGTTTCCGATGTACAAGGCGCAGCTGCTCGGTGATTGGTCCGCCGGCGCCGGCGGCAGGCTGGGACCGGTGACCTCTCGACGGACACCTTGATGGCGGTAATCGAGCCGACGAGCTCCCCGACGCCTAGCTCGATCATGTTGCAGCAGCTCACTTCTTTCCTGGCGGTGCCGCCCGTTCTGTGACGGAATGGAGGGCAGCGTGTGTTGCCTATCTGCGTTTGCATCAACAAGAAGGTTATACAATAATCTTCGTTTAGTCATACTTGAAATGTAGTTACTCGAAGATCGGAGGGAGTAGTTTAGTTCGAAGTAGGGTTCGTTCGGATGTATTTTGGACTTGTATAGTAGTACTACTACTCCAGGAACTATTAGCTAGCTAGTTGGAGTGCTAGAATGCAGCTCGGAGTATTATAGTATTTTGGCAGTACTACTAGTATATGTATGTGACTTGCAAATTCAAACTAAAATGGAGTATTTCTTGCTAATGTTGTTCTTTTGGAGTCATCATTTTTTTCTGAACGTGTTAACTATGCTATTGTCTAAGGATTCGTTTAGATTTCTTTGGTTGAATTCATATTTCGTCTCTTCCTAATTGGGCAAAACTGCACTGTCATGGGCATTCTTACAAGGTCGCTGAAGTTTCGAAGTTTCTTAATGTATATTGCGTAGGGTGTACCCCCTTAACATGGATCTGTTGCATTTTTGGGTTGTATTTTTTTTTTGGCAATTTTCAGGACCATAAAATAGCACGCCTTCAGTTGAAATTTGAATTAGTGGCCGATACTAGCATGGAGTAGTAAAGTTTTTTTGTACTCCCTCGGTCCCACCAAAAGTGTCTCACCTTTGTTAAAACTAGCACAGTGGCCCGCGCACATGCGCGGGCGACACCTTGATGGTCTATTGAAATTTCTTATACGATCCATGAAAGGAAAAAATTCCATACAACCTAGTAAAAATACGCCATTTAACTAAATCTTAGGATGGCATGCTCGAATTATTAATAATTTTATTCTAATTTATTTTAACATAATTTTTTATGAAGATAAGTAATGATTTTTTGATTAATTGTAATTCTTTGAATTATGTAACACAATATATATGCTTAAAATTACTACTCAATTAATCTTGTACTATTGATCTATGTTTAAATGATATATATATATTTATTTATTTATTTATATGCATCTAATTTCATAGACAATGAATAGTTGTATATATAGTTTAGAATTTTTTGAATTAGTTCACTTACCCTGAAATTTAATTAGGCATATCATGTATGGTGCAGTTAACTACTGTGCATTATCTACTGTTGTGATTAACAGGCTTGTTAGAATAATAAATAAACACTTCCTCCTATACATATTAAGCGTCAAAGTTTTAGTTTATTTTACTTGTAATTTAAACTAAAACCCTGATTTTTTCATGGATCATACGTAGCTTAGTTTTCTTCAAATCTCTATAACTTTTGGGCCGTATGGATATTAATTTCAATATTTCAATTACGTTACATGTACTGCGTCGAATCTTTTTTTCTCACGTATTGGTGTGCAACATGCTACTGAAGTAGTATTACATACTCCAAGTAAAATTTCTTAGCCAATTAACTTAGCACCGGAAAGGCAGGAATTAAAAACTTTTACTTCATGTGGGGCCACCGTTCTAATTCACTCAGCCACACCATCTTCTGAAAAGCAGTCCAAAAAGATCCCCTTTCGTGCCTACCCCTGATCTCAACTCTCAAATCTAGGTGTCTCCGCTTCCATGAATCCACCAAATTCCAGATCCCCAACGTTCTGCCTCATCCACAAATGGAGTCTACAAATGGAGCATGAGGTGGTGATTTTGGAGGAATATGGCAGAGGTCTGGGCTGAAGAGGGTCAGGCACCTTTGGTCCAAGTAGGAGCTCGATTGCGGCTTGCAGCGCAGGTTGGGGCTTATGTCCGGCGATCTGCCGGCCGTCTACTTGGAGAAGATAGACGACATGGACGCAGGCATGAATTGGTACCAGCCCTTCTTTACTTTCGATTCTGCAATGTTTGGTTTTACCATTTAAGTATTACATTCTCATGTGATATCACCGGATTTCCTTTGCTCTCTTCTCGCTTTCATCTTTATATTTGGTTCAGTCTCAGTCTCAGCTTCATATGGTGCTTCCAAGTTTGGATTTCTACATTTGTAGCATTAACATGCCTTTGTTTTGTTGGTCAGTGAAGGTAAATCTATATTGATTACGTGAAAAAAGAAATTGTATATCTGCAGTGAATATGTGAAAAAGAAAATGAGAAAATCACCATATCCTAATTAATGGGCTGCAGTAGTGGAGAGCTAAACGAAAATCAACAACTCAACATGAGAAAATGCATCAATGGAAATGCAGCTAGAAGACCATCGGAGCATATGGTGATGCGGCAAAGGGGCATATGTCGTTGCAGCTCCATGGATATGGATGGTTCTTTCGGGCTGATCCGACGCGGTGCGGCCGCATCACATCCATGGGAAGATAGCAGGTAAGGTGCCATGCTAGGGGAGTGCCGGTCAGCTGTGCTTGTGGGAAGATACAGCGATGGCAATGAATGTGAGCCCGACGACAACCAAGGAGACATTGATATGAGTCATGCTCTGTCAGATGTTTGACTGCCTATCTGCAGAATTCCAATATTATTAATATTGAAGGTTCATTCTTTCCCATGGTTACAGTTTGGGTGTAGTGATTTTCTCCTTTAATTATGTTTTGTTTTATCTTCAAGCTAAATTAAACATGTGTAAGTAGGTCACATGCCAATGATTTTCAGTGAGTTACATGGCAGTTGTAGTTTGCTTTTGTAATGAGCAGCCTGACCCCTTATGGTGGTCTGTTGACAAAGATTTTGCACAGATCATACAATATATTTGTTCATCCAAAGGATGTTACCTAATGGTCTGCTGCTGAAAATTTTAGTTTTACCGTTGTGTACTAACCTTGGTACATTTACAATTTTAGCAATCGACCATTTCAAACCCTTTGCGATATAACTTAATCTAGCAAACGGACTCCACTATCATGCATGTTTGAAGATGGCTCCTGCCTCATTTTCTGGGTGTGTACTTGATATGTTGGTTTCATTTGGGTCAGTATGACAATGACATCTAAATAAAAACTATGGATATTCTACATCGTTGTGCAATGTTCAAACATGGTATCAATAAATAGTAAGTAATAGTTCAAATATCTGGTTCTTCTTGATCAACTTTATGCACTATTGTATGAAAAAGGAAATTGATTTCAGGACAGTTCTTCAATGGAGAAAACCTGCCGGTCTCAAAAAAATTGAAGATCTTGGGTATGCAACATGGAATGCTCTTTAATATTTTGGTCAAAAGTTCTGACCAGTTTGTTTCCAATAGATGCATGATCATATTCGCATGTGTAGAAAGAGTATATATTGTACGCAGGTACCGAATATGGGAAATTAAGTACATCATATGTACATGATAATTATACCATTGGTCTGGATAACTTATATTGGTACTAATAAGTTCATTATCTGAGTTCTGATCAGTTTGTTTCCAATAGATGCTAGATCATATTCACATGTGTAGAAAGAGTAAATGTGGTACGCAGGTAGTGAATATGGGAAAGTAAGTAAATCGTATGTACATGATAATTATACAATTGGTCTGGATAACTTATATTGGTGCTAATAAGTTCATTATCTGGTAGTTTCTTGTGTCCCAAAGTAATTAAAAAAATTTCCATGAGTGTGGATGTCTCATTCTATTAGTCAAAGCATCGATCACTTTAGGTTCCATATAGGTTGAGGCTTGAAAATAATAGGAGTGTTAATTATTAGAGTAAAATAGTTGGGTAGTTGTAGATGATAATTTTACACATGCTACAAATATAATAGAACCATCTATTAGAAGCAACTAAGTAATCATTGATTCATAATATAAAAAAAATACATTGATCAGATAAAATTGTATCTGTGAAATCATACATACTTTTATGTAGGTGGTATATGTTGAAGGTTACCTGATGGAGGAGATCGGGCGCTAGTGGCACCACATGAACCTGATGTCGAAAGAGAACTTGCAAGTTTGATGGGCTTTGATACTGGTTGGGATCTTGTTGGAAACTATATAAGACCGTGAGCTATTGGATTCTTTAAAAGTGAACCTGTGTGATTGGAGTGGTGTGCATAAGTATACTTATGGCGGACCTGGATACGTTGAGATAATTGATCTGCAGCCAGTTCAACTTGTTGACACTCTATTGAGGTGCATGCCACCTGGAGTAGCCGCCTGATTTCTTCCTACCGTGTGAATCTGCGTCTTCCTTTCCGTTGTGTCTGATGACGTGTGCCCATATACCAAGGGAGGAGGAAGGATGAGACCGGGACACCGCTGAGGCTACCGGGGGCGAGCTTAGGGTCTTCTTCATGTGAGCCACCTCGAGGAGCCGCCTGGTCCTTTCTGCCCACTGTGACATCGTTGGGGCTGCCGGCGGCAAGCTTAGGGTCTTCTTCACGTGAGGCACCTTGAGGAGCCGCTGGTGCTTTCCGGCACTGGGGCAGTTGTACAATAGCATGCCGGCGGCCAGGGTTAGTTTTCTTCGAGAGATTCTCCTTTTGAAGATTGGTTTAATTTGTTTTTTTTTCTGGATGCGTTCGCATGAAAATTTTCATGTGGAAAGATTGGTTAAGAGGCGTGCATGTGATTTACATATTTGATTGACCGCAGTTTTTTCTTGAAGATATGTACCTGTACACGTGACACGGTTAAGTTGTCTTAGATCCACCAGTAGAAATATGTTACACATATCCAACGGACACATACTCCTAATTTTGAGAGGTCCACCGGATCAAAGGCTGGTATTTTCTGATTAACGTGGGATTTTCTAGTATTTTCTTTTACCTCTGGTTAACCCATCATGTACTTTTAATATATAATAAATTTAGATGGATAGATGTATTTTTTTTTGGGTGTGCCTATGTCTCAGTTGACTGAGATTTTCTTAAGTCTCAGTCACCTCAGAAAAGTGCAACTGCAGTTCAAAGAAAAGTGCAACTCGGTCCAGTTGCACATTTCTGGTAGAAAAGTGCAATTGCACTTTTTTGACAGAAAAGTGCAACTCAAAGCACTTTTTTGTAAGTGACTTAGACTTAAGAAAATCTCAGCTTGACTGAGACATAGCAAAACCGTTTTTTTTTACAAAGTTGAGACAACTTTGGTGGGACGGAGCCACGGAGTCGTAGTTGATGGCGAGAAGGTTGATGCCTTGCTAGGTTGGTGTACGTTGCAAAAAGAACAAGGTTGGTGTGTATTTGTTTTATTTGTTCACCATAATACAGACATGGCCATCGATTTGATTAGACAACACAAGCCTGGGATGTTTCACTTATTTATTGTAGGAAGCACGATTAATGTTCTGTAATGATGGGGCTACTCCTATAGTCCGTCTGCTCCTACTCGGGTGTCGGGTCACAGTCACACTCTCCTCTTTTTTGAACACATTCACACTCTCCTCTTTTTTTGAACACATTCACACTCTCCTCGAAACTGCAGTAGGCAGTATATGCATCAGAGGAGGAGCGTCTCGGTTCACCTCCGTCGTCTATCCCCACTCCGCCCAGCTTCCATAGCACGCGCCTGCGTCTCCGCCATGGCGCTTTCGCATCCTATCCAAGCAAGTGCCCAGCTTGAGAGCCTCTCGTTCTCCAACTCAAACCCCCACCTGCCGCCATTGATCGCCATCTCTCTCCCAAAGTTCGAATCAGCAGATCTCCCAAGAAAATACCAACCCCATTGTACCACCTGCCTCATTGCGATGGCGAAATCGAGCAGGGTCTCGGGATCTGGGCTGTTTCACAAGGTGTTTACGGAGGCCCCCTTGAAGTGCTCATCAGCCAGTGCGACGCCATCACCGCCGCGTCCCTAGTCGGTTCCTCCAAAAGTATTCTTCAGTCAGCCCAATACAGTGCCACTCTGCCTGCTTCTCACCCGTTTGGCCTTCCGTGTGTTCTCTCGTTGTGACCCGGCGGATAAACCATGGGTGTTCAAGGAGGATTTGCCGGTGCACAAGCAAGTGCAAACTAGTGCCGCCGGACAGGTTCTCCTATGATGGCCTAGTGCCACACGGTAAGGATGAGGAGCGGGCAGGTGCCAATGGAGATTGGATCGCCATGGTTGGCCCCGAAGGCAAGTGGAACCTCCTCAATGTCTACACTCATCGCAAGATCAAACTTCCATCTTTGAGGAAGAAGTTTGAAACCACACGCAATCCTCTTATATTCGGGTATAAGGGTTCTGCTATTCAACTCCATAAGATAGCTATTTGCCAAGTTCCTACAGCTGCTCGGCGGTATGAAGATTTCTCCCTTGTCGCAATCTTCGACTTTGCAATTGCCTACCTCCATGCCGAATATCCTGGTACATGGATAATTCTTGAAAACCAGTTTCTGTTCGGCGCCATATACTGCGATGCAATTATACATAACGGACTTGTGTTCGCCGTTAATGAGCTTGGAAATGTTTATGCATGGGATCCTAATAAATTTGGTAACATTTCCTCCCTATCTTTTTTATATACGTAACTTATATAGTATTTCACCTCTTATTTGTTGAACTGTCTTGGCATCTTTTGGCTTAAAGGAATTCCATAGGCGCACACCATAACCCTCTTGTGGTATGGACATATTTAGAATTTAACATCTATAGGAATTTTAGTATATGGTCTAATGTGCATGTTGTTCCTTAGGAAAAAGGCCCCCTAGTAATTAAGTTTCTTTATTATTACTCCCTAGAAAATTTAAGGTAGAGTAGAAATAGAATCAATAAAGCTGCCATGCAATATTGATAAAGACTTTCATTTGTTCGACCATGATTTTATAAAGTACTAGTATTGGCATCTACAATATCAAATCAATATCACTAGTAGATAAATCATGAAATATATTTTCATGTGACGTGTTCTTTCCTTTTTCAAGGTCCTATAGTGCTCCGTGCTCCATTCCTTCCGTGGACGGCTGGATTTGATGGCGATGATGATTTTGACTCTAATAGTCGTACGTGGTGGCTGGCAAGATCTCAAGATCGTTCTAGACTTCTCCCGGTCTATGCACGTGGCGTAATGGATTTTGACGCTGACGGTGCTCCAATGTATTATTATGATAGTACCCCTTCTGTCCATTGCGGTCGCGCTGTTCACAGCTATTCGGGGTATACCTGCATTGTATTCTCGAATGACACTAGTCGGTTACTTCCAGCCAACCCGTGGGAAAGGGTTACTAATCTTGGAGACTATTCTATGTTCCTTGGGTTGAACTATCCGATTTTCATGCCGTGGGTGGTGCAACATTTCCCCAGGATATTTGACAAGAAGAAACCGCATCTACACCACGCCTCGTGCCATTGGCTCTCGCTTGACACATCACATCAAGAAATTTTCCGCTTCAGCCTAAATGGCGAAGACCACCAAAGCATCTCTTTCTCAAGCAGCGGTCCAGGGCCAACCGGCATACGGGGTTTTGGTTCATCCCAAGCTACACCAACGCGCCGGACCGGAACAAAGACAATCGTAGTTAGGGATATTTATGTAATAGTAGGATCATACTACTAGCTAGCTCAGCTTGGTCTTGACTCCTATTTAACTATTTATAGCTAATGGACTTAGGTGATTAACCGATGCTATTTGCATGAACCGGGGTGCTTCTTTTAATTTGATCAAATACGGTCTATGCACATGCATGGTTGTTTGGTCTGTTTCGTTGTCCCTAGAGGCATACATATATACCGTTATTTAGCAATCTTTATTACAAGACAAAGGTCTTAACCTCATGGTTCACGTAAAGTATAAACGTAGATCAACCATCTAAACATAGAAGACATTCTAGTGTATGATTCTTACATATACACATCAACATCCTATCGTAAAATCTTAATGTGAATTGTACCGGCTGTACAAACCCGTGCATCATTCTCTAGCCGGTTGCACCCAAAAACCAAATCGTGGTACTTCATAGTTGATCGTATGTAGGACAACATACGTATCCAATGCGAAGCCATGGGTATCACTCGCATGACAGAACCATATTTCACATGGTTGGAGGTACTCCATATGGCATTTAAAATCATTCCTTGTCCTTCATATGGCCCTAAAAATAGTACAATTGGATTTGTGGGTTTTAATTTTTTATTAACACACTCAATTGATTGCCCAAACATTGATTAATAATATTATTAAGGGGTGTGATGTTGAAAGCCATAAGAACAATGTGCCAAACAATCTTTGCTAGCGGACGGTAAATGTATACCCATCGGAAATAATCAGCAGACGTGCATGTTTCTTTGGTCAGAATAACTGCTGCACCATCTTAAAACTAAATGGCATGACCATTTATTTGATTTGATAGCGTGCAGCTAGATGGCGTACATTACTATCTCTACTTCCTTGGGTCGCCCAAATCTGGAGTACTAAAAGCAAATCCCGGTGATTCATTTGACAAGACAACACAGATGCGTCCAAATTTCTCCGCCCATATTATTATAGTAATATACGAAATCTGGAGTGCGTTGCCTCGTTGCCTTTCAAGAGAAGCTGCATTCCTTGCCAAAAACTAAGAGAGAGAGGCTGTATTTATAACTACCTCACCGGCCGCCACTAGTACAAACCATCACTCCCTCTCCACCTCCACCTCCATCTCTTCCCTAGTAGCTCCACCTCCATATCGGCGACGGACCACAATCGCGCGGCTTCGACTTCCTCTTCGACGGCGGCGGCGACAGCGGCGTGAGGCACCTTCTCCGCGGCGCATCACTCATCCTCGTCCCGCGGCAACAATGGTCTGTATGTGAAATCACCATACCCTTGTGTATGGTAGAGATGATGATGTGCGGATAAAATTTTATTGGCGGTTGCTCATCCTTGTTTGAATATTTGGTGTAGATTCACATCTAGGGCAGGGTGTCAAGCGGGGTGGGTAGCGGGCTAGCTAGTTTCAAAGGCGAGTGCTTTAAATCTGCTCTAATCTCAACCACTATTTGCTCTAATTTTCTCGCTTTGCGGGACGATTCGCGGACGCCGCTTGCAACCCTAATCTAGGGTATTGATCCTAGTTTAGTAGACTACTAGGATTTACATGCCAATTTGTTTTTAGACTAGATCCGGATATTTGTCAATACTACTACGTACTTCTTCCGTTCGTATTTAATTGACTCTAGTTGAAAGCATCGACAGCTCATTTTCTTCTCTCCTCGCGTCGACTAATTAAAACCGAATGCAGGAGTATTAGGAATCCATGTGCATCCGTACTACCAAGTAAGGTATTGCGTTGTTGCAGTAGGCTCGTTGTAATCAATATCTTTCGATATTAATATACTCACTTTATCGTAAAATAAATTAGTAATCCATGTTCAAACTTGCTAGTTTGATCGACGTTTGATGATGATTTGTGAGGCCATGTATGGGCCTAGTTTGTTTTGCCTCGGTGGTCGTGAGGCTGATGATTTATTTTTTTGCTTGGTCGATCCGTGGTCGTTCCATGGCCACCGCTGATTAAGCATTACTAGAATCAACAATTTTTTGCTTGTCCGGTGATTGGAAGTGTATGCGCTAGCACCATCGCACGATGATTAGTCTTAATGGAGATGCAGTATGTCGATCAAGAGGAAGAAACATATCTTGATCATGCATTTCTCACGAGATTACTTGGTGATTGGAAGTAGAATCCACAATTTGTTGTGCAAACTTCTCAACATATGCATATATTCAATGAATTGGCTTTATGTGATCAATAGTACTTCTTATTGCAGTATGGATGGAGGGGAAAGAGCGAAAAAACCGATACTTAGTGAGATGACTTCTCATTCTCGTGACTTCGATATCCCGTATAACAAGGTAAATATATAGAACGACGATTCGTAGGTGATAAAAGCAGTAATCCACAATTTGCCGTGCAAACTTCTCAACATATGCATATATTTGATTAATTAGTTTTATGTGATCAATAGTATTACTTATTCCGTATGGACGTAGGGGAAGGAACGAAAAGCGGATGCTATGTGAAATGACTTCTAAATCCGTGTGTTCCGATATCCCGCATGACAAGGTAAACATATGGACCGACGCTTGTTTTGCCGCTGCCCCCGTTAGATGGCTAGATGCTCTGGTCTAATTTCTGTTCATGTGCTTATTATTGCAGTAAACATAGAGTTGAAGAAAACTCTATATTGTCCGATGACAAAGGTGAAATGGCATGCCGCCTTTAAACCTCCGACGCCACCTTGTTTACCGTCTATGGAGACCGATGCAACTGGACCCGGTACCGATGAGCCTATACCCGGCATCATCGTGCCACATGAAGAAGGTTGTGGATTGGGTTTACCCCCGCCGTAGAAACCGGTGGTGCAGCCGGAGCTGCTAGTGTAGAGCCTCTAGTGAACGGTGTCGTGCCACGGGAATTCTCTCGAACCGGAGCAAAACGGTTTACCTATTGTCAAGACCGATTTAACCGGTGCCGATGCTGGAGTTGCTACTGATGATCCTGCACCCGAAGGAGGTTTTGTATTGGTAGAACCCGTCATGACTATGCCCACGGTACCGACTGGTGGTGGACCTGGAGCTGGTAGGGTAGAGCCTCTAGCGAAAGGTGTCGTGCCACGAGAATCCTCTGAAGTGGATATTGGTGGTTTACCCTCTCGTAGAGACCGGTGGTCTACCCGGAGCCGGTATTGTAGAGATTTCAGCAAACGGTGCTGTCCCACCCGACTCCTATGAACCGGAGCATGTACCGACGCACCCGTAAGTAGTGGTGATGATTCCGCCGAATCCGATCAAGAAGGATCTCGCATCTCTAGGACAAGATGTCACCGTCATTCACCCGAACCCGAGCTGAAGTCGCAACGGTAGCTTATATAGCACGGACCGTCCTTCAAGCTCTAAAGATCCAGCTTGGGTGGTTCACAGACCAGCCTACTCCAAGCCATTGTCACTACAAAAGACCAGCCAAGCATGCTTCGTCATCTCCTCGCATACCGTTTGACAAGTCAAGCACCGCAACCGGCGCATTGTTCAATCCCATCAGCATGGAGAGAGGAGCTATGTTTATGTCAAGATGATTCATGCTGATTTGGTAAGGTTCCATGATAAGATGTATGGGTGGGGTGAGGCAAGAGCCACATTTTGCAGCATTCACACAGCTCTTCGCTCTTGAGCCGTACCCCATGGATGCTTACCCAGCTGGTGCAGCTGTCCCGACTTGATATATGTTTTATGATCAGCATGCCGCCGTCGTGGAACCGTGATGTGGAGCTACCTTTCTTATGGTTTCTAGGCTTTTGGTTTCAACATGTATTATGGAGCTTACCTTAGGACTTTCGCATGCGTTTGGCCGTTGACCCGTAATGTTTGTGGTTGGTTGTCTAATCTACTTGGCACAATCACATTGCAAAGGCAAATGTTCCTTTTCTCTTTAATTGTTATTATGACTTATGTGTTATAACCAGGCAAGAATATGCAATCTTGGTTCTCTCGACCGATATATATGTACACACAACTTTTGTTCACATAATAACACTTACACGGGAAAAGAGTAGCTTTCTCTCGTTGGACAAACACCAAACCACAAAAGGGTAACAACACAATATCCAAACTAGGTACGGCACCCGTTGAGCATACATGACTTTTGGCGTAAAATCACGTTAACCAACACTAGCATCATCTTGTTCTTTGCAAGGTGCTATGCTTATCGCCTAATCCCAATACACCACCTACTTCAGTGGCACGATGATGTCAAGTGTAGGCTCACCAAGCACCAACTCTCTTGCATCGCCTCCATTGAATGTACGCCACCGCCGCAGCGAGACACCATTAGCAATGCAAGCTGAAGGTGTTCTTATCCTCATATCAGGATCACATAATACAGGTGTCAAGCTTCATGCACTAGCCAACACAATAAAAAGTCCGAACTAGGATAGCTAGGAAAAAACATGAAGATCTTTTTTCGAATCCCACGCCGAACATCTTTTTTTAACTAATTAGGTAAGCTCCCGCCGACAAACATATTACAGCAACTCCAAAGAAGTGGCTCTATATTTTGGCGCCGTGGGCTGAATGGCCGATGCCGCGCATGGAGCCGGCAATAGCTTCACCGGAAGCCGCAAACCGTGGCGGCCAAATGCAGGGCTGAAACAACAGTATTTTCGCAGGCGCTATAAATGCAGCGCCAAAAACAGAATATAATGAAAAATAGAGTGCAAGAAACGTAAGATCAAACAAAGACTAGAAATAGACATAAAATAGGATAAATTTAGCTTGATAGATACTCCGTAGTTCATATTTTTACAAAGTAGTGCGATAAAACTAAACTAAAACTCGACATCAGACGAGTCCGGTGTCGTGCCCGACACCGGATCCGACGAGAAGAGGTCAATCCAACGGGGGTCGTCCTCGCCAATGGTGGTCGGCCCGGCGAGCCGCGCTTCGATGAAGGCCCGCTCCGCCGCCTTCTCCGCCCTCCGTCGTGCGCGGTCCTCCTTCTTCGCTGCCCGCCCGTCGCCTTCTCCGCCCTCCGTCCGCGGAAGTGCTCGCTCTCGGCGGCAACGTCCTCGGGGAAGCGGGCCGCCCACTCGCGCGCCGCGCGCTCGTCCCGCTCGGCGATGCGCAAACGGCGCTCCGTCTCGCGGCGGCGGTGCTGTTCCTCCCGTCTAACGATGTACGGCGGCGGCGCGAGATCCCCGGCCCGCTGGCGCGTCCACACGTCATGGAAATTCATCGACGATCGCGGGCGCCCGAGCCGCCACGCCACGGCGTCGTACGCGCGCGCGGCCTCGTGCGCGGTCTCGTAGGTGCCGAGGCCGATGCGCTCGCCGCCGTCACGTATCTCCGCGTAATACGTACCTTTGGGGCGCGCGCGGACGCCGCGGTACCCCGTGCCCGAGACGCGGCAGCACCGCGAGCTCGACGCGAGACGAGGCATGGCGGCGGCGGCGGAAGCGGAGCCGCGGCGGCGATATTAGGCGCAGATGGGCAAATTTCAGCAACCCGTGTCCATCTTTTTTTTTGGCAGGATTACGCCATGTACCACCTTCCAATTAGAAAATAGTACTCGTTCAGCCTTCCCCCGTTGGGCCCAATATTTCACTTTGGGTTGCCAACGGCCATCTACATGGTAATTGCTATCGGCCTACTTGCTCCGGCTGTCGAAGCCCAATAACTACAAATGGGCCTTTCTGCTCATGCAATTTCGGCCCTTTTCTAATGAAACACAGATCCTATGAATGGCAAAAGAAAAAAAACGCGGAGATTCTACATAAAAGTTGTTTTTATTTATTTTGAATTATTGGGTTCCAATTTTTGAAACTCGCTCATGCCCAATATGAAAATCCTTGTTCGCTCCATACCCACATGGATAACGGTATTTTTAATAATTCATAAAGTGGATTTGAAATTTAAAACATATCCTAATAATTCCATGATTTAATCTATCAACTTGCAAGATCTTGGAGAGAAAAAGCTTGTATTAGTCTGCATAATCCTCACCGTTTCAAAGGCGGCAAGTGGATCAAAAGAAAAAAGGAAGTAGCCGTAAATTAGGGGTCAAAAATAACTCCAAGAAATGAAACTTTTATTGTTCGTAGAGGATGACATGCGGGACCCATGAGCCAGCAGCCTTACTCAACGTTTCAAAGGCGGCATGAGATCGGAAGAAAAAGGCAAGTGACCAAATATCGGAGCCAAAAATAATCCAAGAAATGAAACTTATTGTACATAGAGGATGACATGCGGGTCCCACTTTGCAAGCAGCGGTTTCAGCTGTTTCAAATGCGGTTTGAGATCAAAAGAAAAAGAAAGTAGCCATAAATTAGGGGGTAAAAAACTCCAAAAAAAGAAAGTTGATTGTACATAGAGGATGACATGCGGGTCCCATGAGTCAGCAGCTTACTCAACGTTTCCAAGGCGGCAGGGGATCAAAAGAAAAAGGAAATAGCCAAAAATCAGAGGTGAAAAAAAAACCAAGAAAAGAAATTTTATAGTACATAGAGGATGACATGCGGGTCCCATGAGCCAACAGGTTCCTCAACGTTTTCAAAGGCCGGTGGGGATCAAAAGAAAAAGGCAAATAGCCAGAAATTAGGGGTAAACAATAAATCCAACAAAGGAAAGGTTTATTGTTCATAGATGCTGACATGTGGGACCCATGAGCCACAGACAGTCAAGGCAAGTGACCAAAAATCAGTGGGTAAAAAAATCCAAGAGAAGAAACTTTATTGTACATAGAGGATGACATGTGGGTCCCATGAGCCAGCACCTTACTCAACGTTTCAGAGGTGGCTTGAGATCGAAAGAAAAAGGAAAGTGACCGAATATCATGAGCTAAAAATAATCCAAGAAAGGAAACTTTTATTGTACATAGAGGTTGACATATGGGTCCCACTAATACAAGCTCTTTCGCTCGAAGATCTTGCAAGTTGATTGTACATAGAGGATGACATGCGGGCCCCATGTGCCAGCAGCTTACTCAATGTTTCCAAGGCGGCAAGGGATCAAAAGAAAAAGGAAATAGCCAAAATCATAGGGTGAAAAATAAATCCAACAAAGGAGAGGTTTATTGTCCATGGAGGCCGACATCCGGGACCCACGAGCCAGCCAGCCGTCCTCTACGTTTAGAAGGCGACCGGGGATCGAAAGAAAAAAGGCAAATAGCCAGTAAATTAGGGGTACAAAATAACTCCAAGAAAGGAAGTGTTTCTTGTTCATAGAGGCCGACATGTGGGACCCATGAGCCAAGCAAAGTCTTCAACGTTTCAAAGGCGGCAGGGGATCAAAAGAAAAAGGAAGTAGCCGTAAATTAGGGGTAAAAAATAACTCCAAGAAAGGAAACTTTTATTGTTCATAGAGGATGACATGCGGGACCCATGCTCCAGCAGCTTCCTCAACGTTTCAAAGGCGGCATGAGATCGAAAGAAAAAGGCAAGTGACCAAATATCAGGACCCGAAAATAATCGAAGAAAGAAAATTTATTTTACATAGAGGATGACATGCGGGACCCATTTAGCAATAGACGGTCTCAACGTTTCCAAGGCGGCACGGGATCAAAAGAAAAAGGAAGTAGCCGTAAATTAGGGTTCAAAAATAACTCCAAGAAAGGAAACTTTTATTGTTCGTAGAGGATGACATGCGGGACCCATGAGCCAGCAGCCTTACTCAACGTTTCAAAGGCGGCATGAGATCGAAAGAAAAAGGCAAGTGACAAAATATCGGAGACAAAGATAATCCAAGAAAAGAAAACTTTATTGTACATAGAGGATGACATGCGGGTCCCATTTAGCAAGCAGCGGTCTCAACGTTTCAAATGCGGCTTGAGATCAAAAGAAAAAGAAAGTAGCCGTAAATTAGGGGGTAAAAAAACTCCAAGAAAGGAAAGTTTTATCGATGAGCCACAGAGTCCTCAACGTTTCAAAGGCGGCAGGGATCAAAAGAAAAAGGAAATAGCCGAAAATCGAGGGTGAAAAAAACCAAGAAAATGAACTTTTATAGTACATAGAGGATGACATGTGGGTCCCATGAGCCAAGCAGGTTTTTCAACGTTTCAAACGTGGCATGAGATCGAAAGAAAAAGGCAAGTGACCAAATATCGTGATCCAAAAATAATTCAAGAAAAGAAACTTGATTGTACATAGAGTATGACATGCGGGTCCCATTTAGCAAGCAGCGGTATCACCGTTTGAGAGGCGGTAGGGATCGAAAGAAAAAGGCAAGTGACCAAATATGAGGTGCCAAAAAAATCGAAGAAAAGAAAGTTTTATTGTACATAGAGGATGACATGCGGGTCCCATGAGCCAGCAGGTTTTTCAACGTTTCAAACGTGGCATGAGATCGAAAGAAAAAGGCAAGTGACCAAATATCAGGAGCCAAATATAATCTAAGAAAAGAAATTTTACTGTACATAGAGGATGACATGCGGGTCCCATTTTGCAGCAGCGGTCTCACCGTTTGAGAGGCGGCACATAACCAAAAGAAAAATGAAGTAGCCGTAAATCGTGGGGTGAAAAAAATCCAAGAAGAAAGATTTCAATTGGGCCGCATCCGGACATCCGGGCCTTCGAACTATCCCGCTTGGCCTTTTGACTCGTACAATTTCAGCCCACTCCAAAACAGAAAGTTCCGAATTTTCTAAAAAACAGAAAGTCCTATGCTTCGCAAAGACAAAAAACAAGGAGATTCAACATATAAGTTTGTTTATGTAAAAATAAAGATTTAATTATCCGTTTGAAATAGCTCGCAGCGCAATACATTGTTTATTGTCCGCAAAATAATCAAGATATCATATGTTTCTTGTACGGGGAGGCCGACATCGGGGACCCATGAGCCAACAACATCGTCAACGTTTTAAAGGCGGCAGGGATGGAAAGAAAAAATAAACCAAAAATCTGTTGGTAAAAAATCCAAGAAAAGAAACATTTTCGTTCCGAGAGGATGACATGCGGGACCCATGAGGCAAGCAAAGATCCTCGCCGTTTATTGTTCATAGAGGTTGACATGTGGGACCCGTGAGCCAGCCAGCCGTCCTCAACGTTTTAAAGGCTGCAGTGATCGAAAGAAAAAATAAGCCAAAAATCGTTTGGTCAACAAAATCCAAGAAAATAAACATTTACCGTTCCGAGAGGATGACATGCGGGACCCATGAGGCAAGCAAGATCCTCAACGATTCCAAGGCGGCAGGGGAAATATCCAGTAAATTAATTAGGGGTTCAAAATAAATCCATCAAAGGAAACTTTTATTGTTCATAGAGGATGACATGTGGGACCGACCTCGCCAACAGCCGTCCTCATCGTTTCGCAGGGGGCAGGAGATCAAAAGAAAAAGGCAAATAGCCATAAATTAGGGGTAAAAAATAACTCCAAGAAAGGAAACTTTTATTGTTCGTAGAGGATGACATGCGGGACCCATGAGCCAGCAGCTTACTCAACGTTTCAAAGGCGGCATGAGATCGAAAGAAAAAGGCAAGTGACATAATATCAGGAGCCAAAGATAATCCAAGAAAAGAAACTTTATTGTACGTAGAGGATGACATGCGGGTCCCATTTAGCAAAGAGCGGTCTCAACGTTTCAAATGCGGCTTGAGATCAAAAGAAAAAGAAAGTTGATTGTACATAGAGGATGACATGCGGGTCCCATGAGTCAGCAGCCTTACCCAACGTTTCCAAGGCGGCAGGGATCAAAAGAAAAAGGAAATAGCCAAAAATCATAGGGTGAAAAAAATAAAGAAAATAAACTTTTATAGCACATAGAGGATGACATGCGGGTCCCATGAGCCAGCAGGTTCCTCAACGTTTCAAACGTGGCATGAGATCGAAAGAAAAAGGCAAGTGACCAAATATGAGGAGCCAAAAATAATTCAAGAAAAGAAAGTTTTATAGTACATAGAGGATGACATGCGGGTCCCATTTAGCAAGCAGCGGTATCACCGTTTGAGAGGCGGCAGGGATCAAAAGAAAAAAGAAATTGCCAAAAATCGAGGGTGAAAAAAACCAAGAAAATGAACTTTTATAGTACATAGAGGATGACATGCGGGTCCCATGAGCCTCCAGGTTCCTCAACGTTTCAAACGTGGCATGAGATCGAAAGAAAAAGGCAAGTGAAAAAATATCAGGAGCCAAAAATAATTCAAGAAAAGAAAGTTTTATAGTACATAGAGGATGACATGCGGGTCCCATTTAGCAAGCAGCGGTATCACCGTTTGAGAGGCGGCAGGGATCGAAAGAAAAAGGCAAGTGAAAAAATATGAGGAGCCAAAAATAATTCAAGAAAAGAAAGTTTTATAGTACATAGAGGATGACATGCGGGTCCCATTTAGCAAGCAGCGGTATCACCGTTTGAGAGGCGGCAGGGATCAAAAGAAAAAGAAATTGCCAAAAATCGAGGGTGAAAAAAACCAAGAAAATGAACTTTTATAGTACATAGAGGATGACATGCGGGTCCCATGAGCCCGCAGGTTCCTCAACGTTTCAAACGTGGCATGAGATCGAAAGAAAAAGGTAAGTGACCAAATATGAGGTGCCAAAAATAATTCAAGAAAAGAAAGTTTTATAGTACATAGAGGATGACATGCGGGTCCCAGATAGCAAGCAGCGGTATCACCGTTTGAGAGGCGGCAGGGGATCGAAAGAAAAAGGCAAGTGACCAAATTTGAGGTGCCAAAAAAACTCCAAGAAAAGAAAGTTTTATAGTACATAGAGGATGACATGCGGGTCCCATTTAGCAAGCAGCGGTATCACCGTTTGAGAGGCGGCAGGGGATCGAAAGAAAAAGGTAAGTGACCAAATATGAGGTGCCAAAAATAATTCAAGAAAAGAAAGTTTTATAGTGCATAGAGGATGACATGCGGGTCCCGAGTAGCAAGCAGCGGTATCACCGTTTGAGAGGCGGCAGGGGATCGAAAGAAAAAGGCAAGTGACCAAATTTGAGGTGCCAAAAAAACTCCAAGAAAAGAAAGTTGATTGCACATAGAGGATGACATGCGGGTCCCATTTAGCAAGCAGCGGTCTCAACGTTTCCAAGGCGGCAAGGGATCAAAAGAAAAAGGAAGTAGCCGTAAATCGTGGGGTCAAAAAAATCCAAGAATAGAAAGAATTTTGGTTCATAGAGGATGACATGCGGGACCCATGATCCCGCATCGTAAACGGCTCGATCGGAGAACGTTGAACGAGATGGCGCGATCGAGAAAAAAACAATGCCGCAGAGGCTGCCATCCGGGCCCTACATCCCTCGGCGGTGCGGATTTGCGTTGACTCGGCCGGCGAACCCGAGATTTCGAGATGCACCACGTCCCGGCCACCATACGCGACGTTTTGGCCGCTTTCGTCGGGCTAGGTGGCCTCAAAAACGAGAAAAAAAAGTTTTGACATGCACCACGGAGGGACCAAAAATCGTCGGCCATGGTACACCAGCAACCACGGCGCGACTTCAACTTCGTCGGCCATGGCAACTTTTCTTGTAGTGTTAGCAATGATGCATCCAGCCACAAACTTGTCAGGTAAGACACACTTAAGACACGCTTAAGGAGTTCAAGCTCTTTCGCAATGCACTGTATCTCATGAGCTTGTTCGACTACAGAACGGTTGTTCACCATCCTGATGTCATGAAAACTCTCCATGATGTACAGTTCACTGCCTGCATCGGTTGCACCGAATTTAGCATTCAGTGCATCCCATAGCTCTTTACCATCTATTATGTGCACGTACATATCACACAGACGATCGGCAAGAATACTCAGAACGCATCCGACGAAGAGAGTATTGTCTTCCTTGAACTTGTTCAGATATAGTTCCTTCAGGTAAGCCATTACCACTACAAGAAATGGGACATTTGTTGACGAAAACCCTGGTGACAAAATGCATACCGTCATGGATGTGTCCTTATAGGTGACGAATTCATCTTTCGTCATGCATTTAAGGTAATGCTTGACGGTATGATTTTTCGTCAACAAAAAATCGTCACCCATTACCCAACCGGGAAGGGCTTCCATCGTGTCTGTTAATAGGTGACAAAATCAAAGATCGTGGTGTATGTAAACCGTGATTTTCATATACAATGGACCCACATAGCAGGTAAATAATACTAAGTTACTTTATTAAATGTTATTAGTTTTATATATCATGCGTGACCCACTTGTCAGGAACATATTTAATTAAGTAAAAATTGTGGTTTGGAAGAATCGAACCAGGGCTTTGACGTGACCGACACGGAGTGTTACCGCTAAGGTAGATATGGAGTTTTGATCTGGATCCGTAACTAGTCTATTCTACATATTTATTTCAATGGCGTGATGTAGATGTTACGACATAATAATTTCCTTATTAATATTTATGTCGGCCGCGGGTGCCTCGTTTAAGTCGTGCCGCTAGCAGACACGGCCTATCTAGGTGATCTTGCTAACAGTCGAATCGACTAGGGTTCTCGTCGAGGTGAGAAGAAATCCGTGAAGGCTCCATTATGGAGGCGGCGAGACGCATCATCGGTGAGTTCTCCTGATTGTTCGCTAGGTCTAGATTTTTAATCGGTTGTCAAGATCCGTTCGAAGAACGTTGGCATATTCTTAACCGAATTGTAGGCAATGGATCGAAGTTGGATAACCGATGGCACCTGTAAGTTCACAACAAAGTACATGGCAGGTGTTAGGGATTTCATCAAGTTTGCGCGAGAACACTTGGACAATACGAATGAACCAATCTTGTGCCCTTGCAAGGACCGCCTAAATCCGATACGTCGGGATATAAAAACGATCGAGGATCACCGCAATTGTTCGGGTATGTCCATGACGTATACAAGATGGACTAGACATGGGGAAGGTTTTAGTGATGACGAAGGGCGGGATAGAAACGATGATGGTGCGTATGATAGTGACAATGATGAAGAGGAAGACAATGGTGATTGTTATGATGATGATTCGTCTAGTATGATCGATGAAGCTACGAAGTCCGGAAATAAAGGTCCTAACCTTGCCAAATATGTATGCTAATCTAATTGAGTCAGCCAAAAAGAACTTCATGAGGGATGCACCACTTTCACTAGGTTGTCGTTCATTATTAAGCTCCTTCATGTCAAATCATACGGCCGGATAACAAACAGAGGATTTGATCTCTTACTTCGAGCTTTTACGTACAGCTTTGCCACGTGTGGACTTTCCCAAATCATATGCTGATGCTAAGAGTGTTCTTTTCCGATGTTGGGCTTGGTTATGAGACAATTCATGTATGCAAGTTTGATTGTTCTTTATTTTGGGGAGATCACAAGGACGATACGCACTGCCATGTTTGTGGATTATCAAGATATAGAGGCCCTACCGCAAAAAGAAAATCCCTCACAAGGTGTTAAGGTACTTTCCTATAATTAAAAGGTTGCGAGACTATTTGTTAAAAAGGAAATGTCGACACATACTAGATGGCACAAAGAGAAGAGGGTTGTTGAGCCCAATGTACCGAGGCACCTCGTCGATGGTGAGGCATGGAAGCACTTTGATGACAGGTTTCATTGGTTTGCTAAAGATCCTCGTAACATAAGACTAGGTTTTGCCACAGACGGCTTCAGTCCCTTTGGAAGTATGAGTAATCCTTACAGTATGTGGCCTGTTTTTGTCATTCCTTACAACTTCCCACCATGGATGTGCATGGATCAATCGAATTACATGATGGCATTGCTAATCCCCGGAAAGTATTCCCCGAGGAAAGATTTTCATGTATTTATGCAGCCACCGATAAAATATATGATGCAACTATGGAGTGGTGTGCGAGACATTTGATGCATGCACGAGAGGAATATTTCCCATTGCATGCTGCGTTTCTTTGGTCTATTCATGATTATCCTGGATATGCCACTATGTCGAGCCGAAGCACAAGAGGATTTCATGCGTGTGTGCATTGCGATGAGAATCCTTGCTATGAATCTTTGAAAAATAAAATTGGATATATTGGGCATCGGCGATTTCTTCATAAAGCTCACCCATACAGGAGAAGCAGACTTTTCAATGGTAAAACTGAGACTAGAGATCCACCAAGGAAGTACACACCCAAAGAGGTAGCTGAGAAGGTAGAAAGGGTTAAGGATTTTGAACATGGGAAAATCCAATAAGTAGAAAGCGGAAGCGTGCAAGCATGACCGGTGAACCAACATGGCACCCGAAAGTCAGCTTACATCATCTACCGTACTGGCGAACTTAAGTTAGCTCACAACTTAGATGTGATGCATATTGAGAAGAACATATGTGACAATATTGTTGGTACACTACTTGAACTTGAGGGCAGGAATAAGGACACCGTTAGTGCTAGAATTGATTTGATGAAATTCAAAATCCGGGAGAAGTATTGGTTGAAGAAAATTGTGAAGGATGATGATGATGCAACGATGAACTTATGCGAAGCCCCTACACCGTGGACGCTTTCGAAGGAACAGAAGAGACATTTGTGTAGGTATTTGGCAAACACTAGGTTCCCAGATGGTTATTGCGCAAACTGGGGAAGATGTGTGAATATTGATGGTTGTAAGGTTACCGGTATGAAGACGCATAATTGTCACATACTTCTGCAGGGAGTGTTGCCGGCTGGGCTCAAGGGAATTGCATCTAAGGAAATGTATGTGGCTATTGCAGAGCTAGGAAGATTTTTAGGGAGCCGTGTGCCAAAACCACGAAAGTTGATGTGCTGAATCGATTGAAGGTTGAAATTGTTGTGATCCTATGCAAACTTGAGAAGCTCTCCCCCCAGCTTTGTTTGATGTAATGGTGCACTTAGCTATTCATCTTCCTGACGAAGCTCTTTTGAGGGGTCCTGTTCATTATGGTTGGATGTATCCAGTTGAGAGAAGATTAGGTTATCTAAAGTCTACGGTCCGTAACAAAGCAAGGCCGAGAAGGTTACGTCATGAGAGGGCTACATTGTTGATGAGTGTTTGATTTTTTGCTCTAGATTTTTCAAGGATGGCACATAAACAAGATTTAACAAAGATGATAGGAACCAAGACATACGGAGAAAACCTGATCGTGACGAGATGGAAGTATTTTCAGTTGGAGCTAAAGGTCTTGGGAAATCCATTTTGAAACATTTTGACAAGGAATTTGACAAAATGGTTTGGTATGTGCTGAACAAGCGTGACGATGTAGAACGTTATATCAAGTAAGTAGTTAGCTTCACTTTAATAACTACTTCTCAATGTTGCGGAACATAATTGTCCCGTATTTCATATGTGTTTTTTCTATGTTTCGGTGAATTCCGACAAGAATTGGGAGGTAGGGGTGTGCGTGACATCGAGGAGACGGTTCGAGAGAGAGTTTGCGGAGTTGGTTTGCAAACCATGTGAGACAGATTGGACAATGCATCGGAAGATTTGAAGTCTCCGGCTCGCTGGGCCGGACCGGCGTGTAGTAGTATACGCTGGTTGCAACGTAAAGGGTGCGAGGTTTCGCACGCTTACTCGGGATAAAGACACCGAAGACTCAAAATTCGGGCGTAGCGACTAAGGGATCTTTTGGTGATGCGAGATGAGGCCGAGTTCTATGGTGTTCCGCAAGAAGTTCTTGAACTGCAAGTACGGGACTAACAAGCACGGTGTCGGGTCCGTGTACTTGTTTCGTTGCGACTCGGTTCGACCTTGCGGGCGGGGTTCCAAGATAAAAGATGATGGTTATTTTAAAAGCGTTAACACTTCTGTCCTATGGTTCAAGAATTCACCATTCATATTGGCCAATCAAGCTGAAACATGCTTCTATTTGGAGGATACAAAGTTTGGTGATCCGTGGAAAGTGGTGCAGAAGTTCAGCCATAGACACGTGTACGACGTTCCGGAATTAGAAGATGGTAACGATGATGCATTTGTACGGAATGAAGACGCATACCAGGAGGATGAAGGTTCGATCGACCATACATTTCATGATGTTGTCGACCTAGACGAGGAAGCAGAGGTGGAAGCAGAGGAGGATGATCATCATGCTGATGAAGTTGTACATATTCATGATGCTCGTACAATTCGTGAACTAGAGAATGGGGAAGATAGTCCCAATGTTGACATGGATATGAGCGAAGATGAACTAGAGAATGAGGAAGATAGTCTCATATTGGAAGAGAACATACATGATGACGAGGGAAAAACTTCAGAAGAAGATAGTGATGTAGATTGATAGAAACATGTAATGCATACAACTATTTGTTTTGTTCCAAACATTTGAAATGTTCTTATTTAGATGTTTACGATCTCGAACTTGTCATTGAATTATCTAGAAGGGTTTAAGAGCAAATTAATATAAGCTAAAATATGGACAGATATAAGAAAAGCCAACATGTCGGTAACATAACTTTGACAATGGTTTTAATTAATCGACACTTGACACGATTACAACCAGACAGCACGATATGACTAAATATTGTTTTAACACAAGCAAAATCGACAATCGCATAAAGAGTCTTACAACTTAATTTAAACCTAAAGGGGCTGCATAGTTGGACACACGGGCACCATGAATCACTGACTAGCTACTCCAGATCGATTTCGGGCACATGGGTAGCAAACAAGTAAACCCCGCATTTCCCGGGTAAAGCAAGAACAACATCTTGTCACCCATCCGAAGGTGCTTTTCCTTGTCCATGAACTCCTTCCACGCACCGACGCGAGACGACCATCGTCGAAGAAATTGCGTAGGACGCACGCACCAAAGTACTCGGGATGGCACACAATACTAATTGCACCATATTGTTCCATATCTTTAGGAACCAAACGGCTAGGGATTTTACTGTTCCAACAAGTAGAGACATAGTTTAGTTAACACTTGTACGTAATGTAGGTCGCAAAGTTAATGAAATGATATGATCTATCGCTTACCACGTGTTTGTTGTAATTTTCGTTGTTTGTCCAATTCGAGTATGCAACATTGGGACAACTAGTGCTCCTTGATCATAATCTCCAGCATTGTGGTACTGAACAAGGTAGTCCAAGTTGTCCACCTGAAGAATGACGGTATGCATCATCCTCCAATTTATCATTGTTCCATCAGTAGTACTGAGCGATTCAACAATGTCATGCTTCGTACGGGACAATGATGTCTACTGGTGCTTCTATTCTTGTAGACAGTGTTGGGCCTCCAAGAGCAGAGGTTTGTAGAACAGCAGCAAGTTTCCCTTAAGTGGATCACCCAAGGTTTATCGAACTTAGGGAGGAAGAGGTCAAAGATATCCCTCTCAAGCAACCTCCGCAATCACGATACAAGAAGTCTCTTGTGTCCCCAACACACCTAATACACTTGTCAGATGTATAGGTGCACGAGTTCGGCGAAGAGATGGTGAAATACAAGTAGTATGGATGTATATGAGTGGTAATAGCAATCTGAATAAAATATGGCAGCGAGTAAACATGCAAATGAACGATAAATAAACTGAGATTCGATGTTTGGAAACAAGGCCTAGGGATCATACTTTCACTAGTGGACACTCTCAACATTGATCACATAATAAAACCACTCTACACTCTTTTGTTGGATGATGAACACCACTAATTGCGTAGGGCTACAAGAGCACCTCAATGCCGGAGTTAACAAGCTCCACAACATTCAATGTTCATATTTAAATAACCTTAGAGTGCATGATAGATCATTGCAATTACACCAAGTACTAACATAGCATGCACACTGTCACCATCACACTATGAAGGAGGAATAGATCCCATCAATACTATCATAGCAATAATTAACTTCATAATCTACAAGAGATTACAATCATAACCTACGCCAAGTACTACACGATGCACACACTATCACCATTAAACCGTGGAGGAGGAATAGACTACTTTAATAACATCACCAGAGTAACACATAGATGAATAGTGATACAAAACTCATATGAATCTCAATCATGTAAGGCAGCTCATGAGATCATTGTATTGAAGTACATAGGAGAGAGATTAACCACATAGCTACCGGCACAGCCCCGAGCCTCGATGGAGAACTACTCCCTCCTCATAGGAGACAAGCAGCGGTGATGAAGATGGCGGTGGTGTCGATGGAGGAGCCTTCCGGGGCACTTCCCCGTCCCGGCGGCGTGCCGGAACGGAGACTCCTCGTCCCCCGCATCTTGGCTTCGCGATGGCGGCGGCTCCGGGAAGGTTTCTCGTACCGTGGCTTTTCCGTATCGAGGTTTTAGGTCGTGGACCTTTAAATAGGCGAAGAGGCGGAGTCGGAGGGCTGACGAGGCGATGACACAGTAGGGGGCGCGGCCCACCCCTCGGCCGCCCGGCCTCTATCATCCGGGGCCCATAGGGCCCTCCTCCGGTGGCTCTCGGGTGTTCTGGAAGCTTCGTGTGATTCTAAGATGCCGAGCGTTGATTTCGTCCAATTCGAGAATATTTCCTTACTCGGGATTTCGAAACCAAAAACAGCGAGAAAACAAAGAACCGGCCCTTCGGCATCTCATCAATAGGTTAGTTCCGGAAAATGCATCAAAACGATGTAAAGTGTGTATAAAACATGTAAGTATCATCATAAAAGTAGCATGGAACATAAGAAATTATAGATATGTTTGAGACGTATCAAGCATCCCCAAGCTTAGTTCCTACTCGCCCTCGAGTAGGTAAACGATAACAAGGATAATATCTGAAGTGACATGCTATCATAATCTTGATCAATACAATTGTAAAGCATATGAGATGAATGCAGCGATTCAAAGCAATGGTAAAGACAATGAGTAAACAATTGAACCATATAACAAAGACTTTTCATGAATAGTACTTTCAAGACAAGCATCAATAAGACTTGCATAAGAGTTAACTCATAAAGCAATAGATTCAAAGTAAAGGCATTGAAGCAACACAAAGGAAGATTAAGTTTCAGCAATTGCTTTCAACTTGTAACATGTATATCTCATGGATAGTTGTCAACACAAAGCAATATAACAAGTGCAATAAGTAAACATGTAAGAATCAATGCACACAGTTCACACAAGTGTTTGCTTCTAAGATAGAAAGAAGTAGGTAAACTGACTCAACATAAAAGTAGAAGATAGGCCCTTCGCAGAGGGAAGCAGGGATTAAATCATGTGCTAGAGCTTTTTAAGTTTTGCAATCATATAGAGAGCATAAAAGTAAAGTTTTGAGAGGTGTTTGTTGTTGTCAACGAATGGTAGTGGGCACTCTAACTACCTCATCAACCGGACTTTCAAGAGCGGCTCCCATGAAGGACGTTATCTCTACCAAAGCAAGGTAGATCATCCCTCTTCTCTTTTGTTTACACATGCATTTTAGTTTTATTTATGGTTGACACTCCTCCCAACCTTTTGCTTACACAAGCCATGGCTAACCGAATCGTCGGGTGCCTTCCAACAATCACATACCATGAAGGGGTGTCTATTTGCAAAATTAAGTTGCTTACTGATGAATCAGAGCAAAACATGTGAAGAGAATTATTAATGAAAGTTAATTAATTGGGGGCTGGGAACCCCGCGCCAGCTCTTTTTGCAAAATTATTGGATAAGCGGATGAAGCCACTAGTCCATTGGTGAAAGTCTGTCGGAAGTAAATGACAAGGTTGAAAGATAAACACCACATACTTCCTCATGAGCTATAAAACATTGACACAAATAAGAGATAATAGAGTTTTGAATTGTTTAAAGGTAGCACACGAAGTAATTTACTTTGGAATGGCAGAGAAATACCATGTGGTAGGTAGGTATGGTGGACACAAATGGCATGGTTATTGGCTCAAGGATTTGGATGCACGAGAAGAATTCCTCTCAATACAAGGCTAGGCTAGCAAGGTTGTTTGAAGCAAACTCAAGTATAAAACGGTGCAGCAAGACTCACATATGAACATATTGAAACATTATAAGACTTCACATCGTCTTCCTTGTTGTTCAAACACCTTAACCAGAAAATATCTAGACTCTAGAGATCAATCATGCAAACCAAATTTTAACAAGCTCTATGTAGTTCTTCATTAATGGGTACAAGGTACATGATGCAAGAGCTTAAACATGATCTATATGAGCACAACAATTGCCAAGTATCAATTATTCAAGACATTATACCAATTACCACATGCAGCATTTTCTGTTTCCAACCATATAACAATGAACGAAGCAGTTTCAACCTTCGCCATGAACATTAAGAGTAAAGCTAAGAACACATGTGTTCATATGCAACAGTGGAGCGTGTCTCTCTCCCACACAAGCATGGATTTATTCAGAGAATGAAAATAACAAAACGAAAATAAAAGCACACAGACGCTCCAAGTAAAGTACATAAGATGTGACCGAATAAAAATATAGTTTCAAGAGAAGAAACCTGATAATTTGTGGATGAAGAAGGGGATGCCTTGGGCATCCCCAAGCTTAGATGCTTGCGTCTTCTTGAAATATGCAGGGATGAACCACGAGGGCATCCCCAAGCTTAGACTTTTCACTCTTCTTGATCATATTGTATCATCCTCCTCTCTTGACCCTTGAAAACTTCCTCCACACCAAACTCGAAACAAACTCATTAGAGGGTTAGTGCATAATCAAAAATTCACATGTTCAGAGGTGACACAATCATTCTTAACACTTCTGGATATTGCACAAAGCTACTGGACGTTAATGGAACAAAGAAATCCATCCAACGCAGCAAAAGAGGCAATGCGAAATAAAAGGCAGAATCTGTCAAAACAGAATGATCCAGTAAAGATGAATTTTAAAGAGGCACCGGACTTCCTCGGATGAAAATGCCCAAATTGAATGAAAGTTGCGTACATATCTGAGGATCACTCACGTAAATTGGCAGATTTTTCTGAGTTACCTACAGAGAATCATACCCAAATTCGTGACAAAGAAGAAATCTGTTTCTGCGCAGTAATCCAAATCTAGTACTCCCTCCGATTCATATTAATTGACTTCAATATGGATGTATCTAGAACTAAAATGTGTCTAGTTACATCCATATTAAAGTCAATTAATATGAACCGGAGGGAGTATTGACTTTACTATCAAAGACTTTACTTGGCACAACAATGCAATAAAATAAAGATAAGGAGAGGTTGCTACAGTAGTAACAACTTCCAAGACTCAAATATAAAACAAAATTGTTGTAGTAAAATAAAAACATGGGTTATCTCCCAAGAAGTGCTTTCTTTATAGCCATTAAGATGGGCTCAGCAGTTTTAATGATGCATTCCCAACAAATAAGAGTTGAAGCAAAAGAGAGCATCAAGAAGCAAGTATGAAACAAATTTAAGTCTAACCCACTTCCTATGAAAAGGAATCTTGTAAATAAACAAATTCATGAAGCATAATGCAACAAGCATAGAAAGATAAAACAAGTGTAACTTCAAAAATTTCAGCATATAGAGAGGTGTTTTAGTAACATGAAAATTTCTATAACCATATTTTCCTCTCTCATAATAATATCCAGTAGCATCATGAGCAAACTCAACAATATAACTATCAAATGAAACATTCTTATCATGAGTCTCATGCATAAAATTATTACTACTCCCAACATAAGCATAATCAGTTTTATTAGTTGTAGTGGGAGCAAATTCAACAAAGTAGCTATCATTATTATTCTCATCAAGTGTAGGAGGCATAGTATAATCACAATAAAATTTACTCTCCATAGTAGGTGGCACCAAAAGACCACTATCATTATAATCATCATATATGGGAGGCATATCATAATCAACATAAACTTTCTCCTCAATACCCGAAGGGCTAAAGAGATCATTTTCATCAAAACCGACCTCCCCAAGCTTAGAATTTTCTATATCATTATCAACAATGGTGTTCAAAGCGTTCATAGTAATATTACTACTAGCATGCAAATAAGGTTCCATAGGTTTTTTAATTTTTGCATTAAACCATTCATGTCTTGACTCAGGAAATAGTACAAAAAGCTCACAGATGTTTTCCATTATGCCTTACTAGTGTTTAACAAGAAACAAAAAGATGCAATTGCAGGATCTAAAGGAAATAGCTTCGAGCACACACACCACGGCAACAGAAAAGTACTTAGTTACCTGGGACCGGAGTATGAGTGCCTTTTACCTTTCCTCCCCGGCAACGGCGCCGTAAAAGTGCTTGATGTCTACCGGTGCTTCTATTCTTGTAGACAAGTGTTGGGCCTCCAAGAGCGAGAGGTTTGTAGAACGGCAACAAGTTTCCCTTAAGTGGATCACCCAAGGTTTATCGAACTCAGTGGAGGAAGAGGTCAAAGATATCCCTCTCAAGCAACCCTGCAATCACGATACAAGAAGTCTCTTGTGTCCCCAACACACCTAATACACTTGTCAAATGTATAGGTGCACTAGTTCGGCGAAGAGATGGTGAAATACAAGTAGTATGGATGTATATGAGTGGTAATAACAATCTGAATAAAATATGGCAGCGAGTAAACATGCAACAGAACAGTAAATAAACAGAGATTCGATGTTTGGAAACAAGGCCTAGGGATCATACTTTCACTAGTGGACACTCTCAACATTGATCACACAATAAAACCACTCTACACTCTTTTGTTGGATGATGAATACCACTAATTGCGTAGGGATACAAGAGCACCTCAATGCCGGAGTTAACAAGCTCCACAACATTCAATGTTCATATTTAAATAACCTTAGAGTGCATGATAGATCATTGCAATTACACCAAGTACTAACATAGCATGCACACTGTCACCATCACACTATGAAGGAGGAATAGATCACATCAATACTATCATAGCAATAATTAACTTCATAATCTACAAGAGATTACAATCATAACCTACGCCAAGTACTACACGATGCACACACTGTCACCATTACACCGTGGAGGAGGAATAGACTACTTTAATAACATCACCAGAGTAACACATAGATGAATAGTGATACAAAACTCATATGAATCTCAATCATGTAAGGCAGCTCATGAGATCATTGTATTGAAGTACATAGGAGAGAGATTAACCACATAGCTACCGGTACAGCCCCGAGCCTCGATGAGGAACTACTCCCTCCTCATGGGAGACAGCAGCGGGTGATGAAGATGGCGGTGGTGTCGATGGAGGAGCCTTCGAGGGGCACTTCCCCGTCCCGGCGGCGTGCCGGAACGGAGACTCCTGTCCCCCGGATCTTGGCTTCGCGATGGCGGCGGCTCCGGAAGGTTTCTCGTACCGTGGCTTTTCCGTATCGAGGTTTTAGGTCGTGGACCTTTAAATAGGCGAAGAGGCGGAGTCGGAGGGCCGACGAGGCGACGACACAGCAGGGGCGCGGCCCACCCCGGCCGCGCCAGCCTATCATCTGGGGCCCATAGGGCCCTCCTCTGGTGGCTCTCGGGTGTTCTGGAAGCTTCGTGTGATTCTAAGATGCTGGGCGTTGATTTCGTCCAATTCCGAGAATATTTCCTTACTAGGATTTCTAAAACCAAAAACAGCAACTGGCCCTTCGGCATCTCGTCAATAGGTTAGTTCCGGAAAATGCATCAAAACGATGTAAAGTGTGTATAAAACATGTAAGTATCATCATAAAAGTAGCATGGAACATAAGAAATTATAGATACGTTTGAGACGTATCAGACAACTGGTAGTAAGCTGCATAATTAAAATAACTGACATAAGATGGAATAATTAATATGATCCAGATCCAACCATAGATAATTAGTTCACTAATATAAATAAGCACCAATTTAAACTGTTGTCACAAATTGTTCATGGGTAGTCCAATCATTATTTCAGTAATATAACTAAGCACCAATTTAAGAGAAAATGGTGATTATATATTTCATGGATCAGGGGATCAATCATTTGTTCCCCGAAGATGTACCGATTCATAAAACAATATGGATTCATGACGTCAATAAGCGGGAATTCAAGAAAAATTGTGGTCATAAATTACATGCATCCGATCATTCATTTGTTCCCTAAATAAAAATGATGTACACACTATGGTTTCATCGTATAAATAAGCACCGCGTTTAAGACAAATGGTGATTATAAAATCCATGGATCAGATCAATTAATAGTACCTACAATATAATTCTTGTAATCATAATCACTCTGGTATGATTCATATTCGGATGAATTTAAGTTTGAAATGCAGTGAGCATTACACTAAGCGCAGGTATGATTCATCACACACAAGGAATCATGACCTAATTAAGATAAGTGTCATCTACTAATTTGAAACATGCATGAATATTCATGGTACCATAAATCATTTGGTTGATACTTTGGTACAGTTGAATCAAGATGTGCATCAAATATTACAAATCTAGTAACTACAAACCATAAATTAGATGAGTAAGAACCCCGTAATCATCAATTTGTACAAGAAGTAGCAGTACGAAGTCAAATCAATCTACCCTATGAGCAAACCCTATGGTGAACAGTAAGATCAAGAAAAACAGGGGATCGATCGGAATAGTAGAGTACCTCACTGCAGTTGTCGGAGGCCTCCTCTTCGAACTCATCGCACTCTCTAGGGCCATATAGCTTGCGGTACTGCTTGGAGTCGCGATAGTACGGGTACTTCGGATCGAAGCCCTGGTCATCTGCTTGTGCCGCGGGAGCGAGGACGTCTCCCTTGGCCTCATCAGCGACGGCGACCGCGGCCGGTTGGGCGGAGCCCTCCACGGTCACGGCGCGGCGAAGAGCGGCTCTAGTTCCGGAAGAAGATCCCGCCTCCGCGGCATCGACTAGTACCGGAGCATCGCCTTCGCCTCTGTCGACGTTGACGACCGCACTCGCCTCCGGCTCGTCTCCGCGAACACGCTTCATCTTCGGGATCTTCGGTGGAAGGGGAAGTCGATGGTGCGCTGGTGGAGGTGCAAGCAGGGTTTTTCGCCAGAGATTGGGGAATATAAGTTGCGGGTGGGAGAGACGATGAGGCCGATGGATATACAGTAGGTGCTGCCGTTTGGGTTCCTCTGTGTGACGCGTGCGTGTGAAAACGTGGATTCGTGCATGTAGTCCACTTTCCCATTACTTTGATATGGGTCCCACGCATGACGGATGGGCAGGCACAAAATTTTCAGTATGGGTAGGCACATACGAAGAAAGTAAGAAAGAAATAAATAAAAAATGAATCGAGTTTGTAAATTCTTTCAAATTTCTAAGAATTTCATACCATGATTAGGGCTGGAATTTTGAGTGTTTGGTCAAACCTAGGTTGACCTCATTGTACTAAGAGGTTGTCAATCTTTTTTCAAAGTAAAACTTCTGTTCTAGGGTAATGTGGTGATGCCAAATCAGACCAACACGTGCTCCCAGTTTTTCCAATACCCTAAGATGTACATGGATCGACCCAACCAACATGAGGTTTCACAATTGTTTTTAGACAAAATCTCACATGTGTGAACAATAACATGTATATGTGGGATGTGTTCTCACATATACCTCACATGCAAAAGGTTTTACAACTTCCGGGGTCGACGATTCGACCGTTATGCCGAAAATGCCCTCACTTGTGTAAATTCACATCAAACTACACCAAACCTCATGAAAAATTTAAATTTGAATTTTCCACATGAATGTGACAACATTTACTCAGTCCCACTAGTTAATGATGATTTTACATTGAATTTAGCATTTATTATGAGTTTTACTCATTTTCTGTCATTTTTTAATTAAAAAAATAAACAAACACCTAAAATTATCAGAAAAATCTGAAACTCCTCAGGCACACATACCTACCCTTCATGACCACTCACAAATATTTGCAGCTCAATCTGAGTCTTTGAAGTGCAGCTTGCTTGAAAAAGAGCCCTTCACCGACATGATCGATGTGGGTCCACACATGGATCGACCCACAACCAACATGAGGTTTCACAAGTGTTTTCAGACAAAATCTCACATGTGTGAACAATAACATGTATATGTGGGATGTGTTCTCACATATACCTCACATGCAAAAGGTTTTACAACTTCCAGGGTCGACGATTCGACCGTTATGCCGAAAATGCCCTCACTTGTGTAAATTCACATCAAACTACACCAAACCTCATGAAAATTTTAAATTTGAATTTTCCACATGAATGTGACAACATTTACTCAGTCCCACTAGTTAATGATGATTTTACATTGAATTTAGCATTTATTATGAGTTTTACTCGTTTTCTGTCATTTTTTAATTAAAAAAATAAACAAACACCTAAAATTTTCAGAAAAATCTGAAACTCCTAAGGCACACATACCTACCCTTCATGACCACTCACAAAAATTTGCAGCTCAATCTGAGTCTTTGAAGTGCAGCTTGCTTGAAAAAGAGCCCTTCACCGACATGATCGATGTGGGTCCACACATGGATCGACCCACAACCAACATGAGGTTTCACAAGTGTTTTCAGACAAAATCTCACATGTGTGAACAATAACATGTATATGTGGGATGTGTTATCACATATACCTCACATGCAAAAGGTTTTACAACTTCCGGGGTCGATGATTCGACCGTTATGCCGAAAATGCCCTCACTTGTGTAAATTCACATCAAACTACACCAAACCTCATTAAAAATTTAAATTTCAATTTTCCACATGAATTGACAACATTTACTCAGTTCCACTAGTTAATG
This sequence comes from Lolium rigidum, assembly GCF_022539505.1. NCBI lineage: Eukaryota > Viridiplantae > Streptophyta > Magnoliopsida > Poales > Poaceae > Lolium > Lolium rigidum. The sequence goes on from NC_061508.1 coordinate 93,669,207, forward strand.
ATGATTTTACATTGAATTTAGCATTTATTATGAGTTTTACTCATTTTCTGTCATTTTTTAATTAAAAAATAAACAAACACCTAAAATTGTCAGAAAAATCTGAAACTCCTCAGGCACACATACCTACCCTTCATGACCACTCACAAAAATTTGCAGTTCAATCTGAGTCTTTGAAGTGCAGCTTGTTTGAAAAAGAGACCTTCACCGACATGATCGATGTGGGTCCACACATGGATCGACCCACAACCAACATGAGGTTTCACAAGTGTTTTCAGACAAAATCTCACATGTGTGAACAATAACATGTATATGTGGGATGTGTTCTCACATATACCTCACATGCAAAAGGTTTTACAACTTCCGGGTCGACGATTCGACCGTTATGCCGAAAATGCCCTCACTTGTGTAAATTCACATCAAACTACACCAAACCTCATGAAAAATTTAAATTTGAATTTTCCACATGAATGTGACAACATTTACTCAGTCCCACTAGTTAATGATGATTTTACATTGAATTTAGCATTTATTATGAGTTTTACTCGTTTTCGGTCATTTTTTAATTAAAAAAATAAACAAACACCTAAAATTTTCAGAAAAATCTGAAACTCCTAAGGCACACATACCTACCCTTCATGACCACTCACAAAAATTTGCAGCTCAATCTGAATCTTTGAAGTGCAGCTTGCTTGAAAAAGAGCCCTTCACCAACATGATCGATGTGGGTCCACACATGGATCGACCCACAACCAACATGAGGTTTCACAAGTGTTTTCAGACAAAATCTCACATGTGTGAACAATAACATGTATATGTGGGATGTGTTATCACATATACCTCACATGCAAAAGGTTTTACAACTTCCGGGGTCGACGATTCGACCGTTATGCCGAAAATGCCCTCACTTGTGTAAATTCACATCAAACAACACCAAACCTCATGAAAAATTTAAATTTCAATTTTCCACATGAATGTGACAACATTTACTCAGTTCCACTAGTTAATGATGATTTTACATTGAATTTAGCATTTATTATGAGTTTTACTCATTTTCTGTCATTTTTTAATTAAAAAAATAAACAAACACCTAAAATTGTCAGAAAAATCTGAAACTCCTCAGGCACACATACCTACCCTTCATGACCACTCACAAAAATTTGCAGCTCAATCTGAGTCTTTGAAGTGCAGCTTGTTTGAAAAAGAGCCCTTCACCGACATGATCGATGTGGGTCCACACATGGATCGACCCACAACCAACATGAGGTTTCACAAGTGTTTTCAGACAAAATCTCACATGTGTGAACAATAACATGTATATGTGGGATGTGTTCTCACATATACCTCACATGCAAAACGTTTTACAACTTCCGGGGTCGACGATTCGACCGTTATGCCGAAAATGCCCTCACTTGTGTAAATTCACATCAAACTACACCAAACCTCATAAAAAATTTAAATTTGAATTTTCCACATGAATGTGACAACATTTACTCAGTCCCACTAGTTAATGATGATTTTACATTGAATTTAGCATTTATTATGAGTTTTACTCGTTTTTTCGTCATTTTTTAATTAAAAAAATAAACAAACACCTAAATTTGTCAGAAAAATCTGAAACTCGTCAGGCACACATACCTACCCTTCATGACCACTCACAAAAATTTGCAGCTCAATCTGAGTCTTTGAAGTGCAGCTTGCTTGAAAAAGAGCCCTTCACCGACATGATCGATGTGGGTCCACACATGGATCGACCCACAACCAACATGAGGTTTCACAAATGTTTTCAGACAAAATCTCACATGTGTGAACAATAACATGTATATGTGGGATGTGTTCTCACATATACCTCACATGCAAAAGGTTTTACAACTTCCGGGTCGACGATTCGACCAGTTATGCCGAAAATGCCCTCACTTGTGTAAATTCACATCAAACTACACCAAACCTCATGAAAAATTTAAATTTGAATTTTCCACATGAATGTCACAACATTTACTCAGTCCCACTAGTTAATGATGATTTTACATTAAATTTAGCATTTATTATGAGTTTTACTCGTTTTCTGTCATTTTTTAGTTAAAAAATATACAAACACCTAAAATTGTCAGAAAAATCTGAAACTCCTCACGCACACATACCTACCCTTCATGAACACTCACAAAAATTTGCAGCTCAATCTGAGTCTTTGAAGTGCAGCTTGCTTGAAAAAGAGCCCTTCACCGACATGATCGATGTGGGTCCACACATGGATCGACCCAACCAACATGAGGTTTCACAAGTGTTTTCAGACAAAATCTCACATGTGTGAATAATAACATGTATATGTGGGATGTGTTCTCAAATATACCTCACATGCAAAAGGTTTTACAACTTCCGGGGTCAACGATTCGACCGTTATGCCGAAAATGCCCTCACTTGTGTAAATTCACATCAAACTACACCAAACCTCATGAAAAATTTAAATTTGAATTTTCCACATGAATGTCACAACATTTACTCAGTCCCACTAGTTACCGATGATTTTACATTGAATTTAGCATTTATTATGAGTTTTACTCGTTTTCTGTCATTTTTTAATTAAAATATACATGTACAGTTCCATTTTCAGAGTAATATTTTTTCTTTCACGACAAAAACTTGTTCCCTCCAAATTGTAGTACGCCGGCTGCCAAAACGCCCAAATTTTTTGTTCTCTCCACTCCTCCCGCGCACCCCACCTATCAAATATTTCGCCCTCCCTTATATACTTCGTGCCTCTCCCCCATGATTTACGAGCATCTTAACTCCCCACCCCCCGACCTCATCCTCTCGTGCTCACCCCAATCCGGTGTCTTTGCCGGACGTTCTTCCATCTCGCATCTATCTCCCCGGCCGGTGGTCGCCATGGCTGGCAGTCGTCGAAACGTCGGGGGGAAGGAAAATCGCGCACACACGCCGAAGAAGGCGCCCAGCTCGAAGAAACCCCAAGGTAAATCTATCGGTGATCGGCTTGTTGTTGTGTTTTTCGGATGGTTCGATCGAGAGATCGGTTTTACATGTCTACCACGCCCGTTTGACCTATATCTAGATCTTGCATATTTGATAGATCCAATCCCGACATCATACGTATAGGGTTTATCGTTTTTATTCCAGAGACAATCATGCCGTGCTATACAATCTTTGCCATCCCGTCTTTGTACAATCTTTTGCATAGACAATTGTTTGCCGAAACACTTAACCGAACTAATTCCAGCCGTTGCCGAAAACAGTCCGACGAGCTACGATGAACAACGACATTGCTTCGGACTTTTATTCCTCGGCTTCGGAGGGAAGCGAGTTTGATCTAGACCAATTGTTTGCTCGTTTTCTATGGAACTAGTTAGTTTGCACGTGCAATGCACGTCTTAACAATATAATGAAGTTTTTTGAATCATGTACTTTGTTTCATCAGTCTATTTCTTTCCACAATTTTTGTTTATCTATGTCTTTCAAAAGTCAAAAATCAAATTTCAGCCTAAAAATGCCCATGTTTCCCAAATCAATTTCATTTCTTGTGAAATTTGTCTCATGTGTCAATTTTTTTTTGCGGGTAAAAAAGGAACTTTATTAGACAGGATGGGTTACATTGAGATCAGATTCCAACAACCTGTTCCAACACCAACAAATTCACCGTAACTATAAGACCCATCAATCGACGACTTAATCCATCCAGATCGGTGGCTTAGTCCAAGGCTTTAAAGATGGAGTCACACGTTGCGTCGGCACTCGGTGCCATACCCACTAGTGAAGTTGGCTGTTTTCCTTTAACTAGGTTCTCCGTAGGAATGGACTTCACATCCCCGATCAGCTTGATATATCCACTCGGAAATCGGTGAGACCCAATAATAGGGGGTAGAGGCTTATCATGAGTAACCTCATTACGTGCATACCAAGCCCGCCAAGCAACCGGAAGGGTAGTATCCACCATGTGAGGTGGTAGTTGTCCAATAACGGATTGAAACCAGCTATCAACAGACATGCATAATTCAGTGTCCGAGGGGAGTCTCATGTGTCAATTAACTCTACATCTAGGAGGTTGATCAGGTCCAAAGGCTATCAACCAAACTACCAAACAATTGAGCCATATCTAGGTGATCACAAAACATACTTCCTTTAAGTTCTTTTCTGATTCTAATTTTGTAACCTCAATGATGCTTTTGGTGCGCATGTGCGTAAGTAACTGAGATAAGAGATTAATCAGGTAGAAATGGTGCATCATGATTACGACTTCAAACAAAAGTAGAGGGACTTGGCTGCATCCCATTGAAAATTATTTGTTACGAGTAGATATCTAAAAGCACATGATGTCCCTTAGCCTGGCATATGCCCCCTCTTATGTTTTGTTCGCCGACATCATACGTAGACTCTTATGTTTTCAATCATTTGCTACTGTACAATATTTTGCAAAGACAATTATTTGCTGTTTTCTATGGAATTGGCCCCCTCTTATGTTTTTTTCACGCTCCGCTCTTCCGATTATTTCAGCGGAAGCAGAAAACCCCGTCAAGCCGGCATATGAGCTTGTCAAGGAGAAACAAATGCAAGAAAATATTGTACGCATGGAAAAAGTTTTGGCTGACAGATATGGACCTGGCCACAAAATTCACCAAGATTTCTCTGGTTTTGCACGTTCATTAGTGTATGGTGGGCGACAAATAGGAACTAGTAACAATCTAAAGGACACAGATCGCCAAGATAAGGAGGTCGAAGAGAACCCTTCGTACGAACCGAATCCGGAAGAGATATCTAATGCCGCCGATGATCTTCATTCGGATGAGGATCAGCCGCGACTATCGGCAAAACTTCAGCTCAGTGTCAGTGGAACTATGTCTGAACTATGATAGCAAATACGTACATGCTAAATGTTTCCTACTAATGTAGCCTCTACTTTGCTTGCAGATAGTTGCTTCTTCTGCAACAGTTGCACACAAGAAGCGATCCAGACCAGAAGTTGCACCATCCAACATTGCAACAAGATCAATGGCAACGACTGAACTCGAAGCCGGGTCATCCGATGAGCCGACGGCCACTGCTGGTCGAACACCGAAGGAGCACCCTCACCTAACCAGATCATGACATCTGGAGGCAGCAACTCATCTCCTGAGGATAATCAAATTGTAAACTTTCAGCAGCAAGGTATGAAAGTTTGTAAAAACTAAACACTGCACCGCATATTTTCATATAAAAGAGAATCATTTCATCTCTCTTATTTCAGAGACATTGACAACATCTGGCGGTACTAAGAGAAAGAGAGGTGTACGCAGACCTACCATGGGCCATGGACTACATGAGTACACAAGAAGAAATGGTGGCAATAAGATGCAAATTGACTTCACCGCTCGGTGTCGGAGACCCAAGGATTATATCCAGTCAGCAAAGCTGAGCGCAGTGAGGTTGGTATTCACATCCGTGCCAAAATGCCGCTTGCAACACACTGGACACAGTACAAGAAAGATGAAACTCTCAAGCATGTCATTCCTCATGCTATAAATACAGTAGCGGTGAGTCCTGTACAATCTTGGTTTAACCTAATTAGTATGCTACATGATCAACTATCTAATAATCTACTGATTAATGCATCACTATTTTGCAGGGAAAGTTTACTATGGACAAAAATGATGAGGTGGCTCAAGATGTGTGCACTGATATGCTGCAAGTTAGTATTTGGCAGTTCCAATATAGGCTTAAAAAGGAGTATTGGCCCAAAATTAAAAATCTCACAGTGGAGCAAGCATATCTGAAGAAGCCAGATCATGTAGAAGAGAAAAGCTGGAAAGAACTGGTGAAGAGATGGTTTGATGAGAAGTACCGTGTACATAAACGTTATTCCTTTCAATAACAACTATCGAATTCTTACATTTCCCCGATCTGGATAAATAAAATGCATGTACCGAACATAGGGAGTGTGTGTAAAAAATGGAAAGAACGAGAGAAGCTTTGAAACGAGCTTCCATACCACCGGATCTCGAAGCTATGTTGCTCACTGGGAACATGTAGTAAGTGTTCTGAATTTCTCCATACAGTTCATACTTCTGTCATACACAGTGTACAATGGTAATGTGCATTCTACATTTTTTCAAGCAGAAGGCTAAGCAGCAGGAAGAAGAAACCTCTCCAATTGAATTTTTTAGAATCACACACACTAACAAAGATAACATTATGAGTGTTGAAGCAAAAAGTGCATATGTAAGAAATATTTCATATTAGCACAATATAATATATTCCAGTTTTGTATGTTGTCCATGCAATGATTGTAATCTTTATGCAGGATAAAATGGTGGCAAAAAAAGCGGCGCCACGCAATGAAGATGAACCAGATTTGACTGATTTGCAAATTGTTCAGCTAGTTCTGAGCGAGAAAAGCCCATCCACCACCTGCAACAGCACATTCCTACCAAGATTGGGCATCGCAACAAGCTCCAGGAAGTCTTCTGTCTCAGCCTACACGCATCCGAGAGCTACAACAAAGACTGGCAGATCAAGAGCAGAACTCCATACAGGCAGCTGAAAGGAACCACAGTGAGATGCAGGCAAGACTGCAAGAACAAGATCAAAAATTTGAAGAGATCAGGAAGAAGTAGCAGGAAGAACTTGAAGATGTGAAGAAAGCCCAAGAAGAAAAGACTCTGGCTTATGAAAACAGGCAGAGAGAAATGGATGCCGTGCTTAATTTGCTCTTGAGGACATCCCAGCCACCATCCATGTCTGAATCCCAGGACAACTAATCTATTGCACCACCGTCCTACAACATTATTAATCATAGGTCTTTTAATTTCTTTGTGTTCCAATTGTAATTTTTCTTATGAATCTTTCGGTCTGTGAGAGACATATATACTTCTTGTGCCACCATTTATGTATGATATTTATTGTCTATTTTTATATATTTCGCCAGTTTTTTTTGTTTCCCAAATTTCGCAAATAATTCAAATGCTCTCAAATTTTGTCAAATTCAAAAGGTGACGGAAAATGTCACAACGTCACTATTAAATGAAACCACGTGGCACCAACTTCTGGTCCCACTTGTCAGAATTTGTGGGTCCCACCAGTCAGCATTATTGGGACCCATATGTCGGCAACAACCTGGTCCCACTTGTCTGAATTTTGTGGATCCCACCGGTCAGAATATTATGGGTCCACCTTGTCATAATATTTTGTGGGTCCCACCAGTCAGCACCATGGCGGTCCCACATGAAAGATATCCACGTCAGCGCCGTCGGACCCATGTTGTCAGAAGCCAAATGGGACCCATATGTAAGGCCACGTATGTTTTTTTTGGACCAATCAGAAACTTCCCAAGATTTAGATATTGACGAAAGTTGCAATTTTTTGTAACAAACCTGTCTGTCAACAATCAACCTTCGATGTTGACGAATTTGCGGTGTCGTCACCATCAAACATTTGACGTTGACGAAAAATGCATACCGTCACCCCCGATATTTTATGACGGAGCTTCCTTGACGAACCCCATGACGATCAAATTTCGTCACCGCGAAGTAATCCTTGACGAAAATTGGCCTTCACATGACGAAAGTGATTTGTCAAAAAAATGGTTTTCCTTTGTAGTGTACTAACTTAGAATACTTTCAGATATGTAAGCTAGAGCGTGGCCTTAATCTGCCACCTCTTAAGTGCACACTGGTAAACTTATCCGACCTCAGTGCATCAGCAAAACCAGCCATAGTTAACTCAGGAAATTGCCTACAATCAGGTTTTTGGATTGTTGGATAATTAGGCACAATTTTCATGATTAATTCCAGAATATTAAGCATGACGACAGTAACTACTAACATGTGAAACTCGAACATACTAGATGCATTGATCAACATGAACAGTAGCAGAGCAAACGGTACAACATCCATCGCTAAACAGATCGAGATATGCCGCACGTACCAATCTGGTGGAGGTGGTTCCGGAGGCCTGCTCTCCCATTCGCCGGTGCACGCCGGAGGGCGGGATGGAGTAGGCTACGATGGCGGCACAAGCGGAGAGAGGTGGAAACCCTAACTCGTGTATTAGATGTGTTTCTGCGGTAGCCGGGCAAGAGATTATATAGGCTCAGGAAACCCTAGGTGTAAGTCGAGTCGAGTCGAGCGAGCGAGGAGGAGGAGGAGCGCGCGTGAACCACTCCTATTCTTACTCACTTACTAGTGGTGGAACAACCCATCTTATAAGGTGGTCTAACTTCCTCCCAACTTTCCATGTGAGACTAAACTTTCCACCTTTTGTCACTCCCTAGTGAGCTGCCACCTACTTGGGCTCAAACTCACATGGACTGTCACAATGTGAGCTTTAAGATTAATCTAAAATCTAATGTGGAGCAGTAAAAATGGATCCAATATTTCAACACAAGTCAAGTAGGAATAGGAGCCTCTGCGGCTGGGAACTAGAGCTCGCCGCTGCTGGTCGCAAGCACAGGCCGAGGACGCGGTGCTGGACGAATTGGGGACGGGCCGGCGAGGGGTACATGGTGGCACAATCCGCCGATGCAACAAAGGTCGGATGAAGAAGAGATGCAAGGGGCCGAGGCCACTCCTGCTGTCCGCACGCACGTACCGCCGTGCTGGCGAGCCAATCAAGGAGTGATCTAAGGCGGAGCCTACTGATCGAACAGAAAGTCTGAAACTGCTCGTCCTCATCATACTCGCCACTGCTGCCGGTCGCCCGCTTCCACAACAGGCTGCCTGCCAGGAGTCTTCTTTGGAGACGCGCGGGACGACGAAATTGAGCCAGTCGAGTTGGAGGAGCCGTCTAGGGGTCGACGACGGCCCGCTGCCTCGCCGAAGCCGACAGCGGGGCAGCTGCGCGAGTCGGATATGCTGCGGGCGCTGCAGCGCGTGTGGTCGCGGAGGATGCGGGAGCTGCAGCTCAGGATACAGAAGCTCGTTCACTAGCTGAAACCGTAATTGACAATCCTTGGTGAAATCTTCTGTGGTTCATCATTAATCTATCTATTCATCCATTGTTGCTGGCCAAATAATCACGATTTCAATCCTGCAGCAACTTTGCTTTCACTCATACTGATGTCAGATTTTCAACTCAAACTGGTTATGTTAGCTGACGGTATGACAAGGCCAAGAACTGGCATGGAAGACTCAAACTGGCTGACTCTTTCGCTTTATAAACTCGATCTGCTCCATGGGATTCCTGGACTGATAGAATTTTTGCTCGATCTAACAATGTCTGCTGGAGTACTTAACATTGTGGCGTTCACGTTTTGTTCCCCAGTAAATTATCACAAAAGGACTGCTGCAGACTGTGATTATGTCTGGCGAACAAATGGAGGGAACCCGAGATTTTACAGTTAAACAGAGGAAGAAACTGAAAACCCCAAATCCTTCTAAACACAAAATAGTTGTTTCAAAAATACTTCATGAATTTAGATGGAAAATACGTTTCATCCTATTAACAAAAAATGATTTTTAGGAGTACGAAAACTCTGCAGGTAGACTATGATAGGTAAAGAAAAGATTATCTTCATCATGTGATTCCTCTTTGCACCGGAGAGGTTGTGCACCTCCAAAAGGGGAAGATCCGCGAAAGTTTGTAACACTTGGAGCAGGTTGAGGACAAGCACGACCTGCGATACGTAGAAGATATGCGGTAGCAAGTTTACTCTATCGTTTTCTCAAATTTCCCACCTAAGTAATTTTTCTATTCTGTTCTTTCAAAAAAATTGCGTGAATTTAGATGGAAAATATGTTTCGCCCCCATAACAAATAATGAATTTAAGGAGTACTAAAACTCAGCAGGTCTAGAAAATATTCAACAATATTTTTCACGACGCAACTTTTTTTTTATCCCGATGCAACGCACGGGCATTTTTCCTAGTAATATAAAAAAGGAAGTGAGGCTGGTGATCTAAGCGTATCATGACCATCGACCATCAGATCAACGATTGACTCCACAAACATTTTCCGTCAGTCCGCCTATCCATCCTCCCGCTAAACAAATGGAAAACGCTTGAAATCAGCCGACCGATCGCCCCTTCTGATCGGTCGTACCGACTCGCGCGCACTTAATTCCCCGCTTGCTGCCTTTCAACCCAGGTCCTACTCGTGCGCTGGTTTCTATTGTAGCTTTCTTTGCTCGCTACCTTTCCAGCCGGGTCCCACCCATGCGCATGCAAGTTTCTACATCTCTCAGTTCTCACATTTTCGTTGTGTGGATGAAACACGAAAGGACTACACGACTGCTTTTCCTTCCACTATACACGTACGGGCTATGGTGTAGGACGTCTAGTGGTGGTGTGTGAATCAAAGCCAGACTTCATCGCAGAATGGATGGAGCTGCAAAACACGGGACCCCCAGATTTGTCAAGAACTTGGACCATGAACTTCGACGGATCCAAGAGAGTAGAAGGAGCTGGCGCAGGAGTGATACTTATATCACCTGAAGGCGACAAGTTAAAATATGTCCTACGGATGACGTTCCCAAACGCATCCAACAATGAAGCAGAATACGAAGCCCTCATACACGGGATGAAGATGGCGAAAGCTTGCGGTGCAACTCGACTAAAAATCTTTGGCGACTCACAATTGGTGGCTCAGCAAGTTATGAACCAATGTGATGCAGTCAATGATAGCATACAAGGAGGTGTACAATGAGCTTGAGAAGCTGTTTGATGGATGCGAGGTAAATCACATCAGTAGATTGAGCAACGATGAAGCCGACGTCCTCGCAAACATCGGGTCGCAGTGCCTTGCAATCCCACCAGGCGTATTTTGGGAAGAAATAGCGAAGAGATCAACGAAGCCGAAGAAGATGCAGAAAAAAGCAAAAGCAGAAAAAACTTCGGCGTCTCTCAAAGAAACCGTGGAGGACGAAGAGGACCAAGAACTTGTGATGATGGTAGAAGTCCCTTGGATGCAAGCGTACATATCGTATATCCTCAGAAAAGAAATACCCGACGATCCAGCAAGGCGAGTTATTCGACGATCCAAAGCTTTCACAGTGGTCAAAGGGGAGTTATATAAGCGAAGTATTTCAGGCGTCTTGCAAAGGTGTGTCACACCCGAAGAAGGAAGAATAATCCTAAAGGATGTGCATGAAGGAATATGTGGTCACCACGCAAGCAGTCGAGCTATTGCAGCCAAGGTTTTTCGGGCAGGATTCTACTGGTTGACAGCAATCGAGGACGCAAAAGAGATAGTACGAACTTGCGACGCGTGCCAGAGATTTGCCGCAAAACCGCACTCTCCGGCGGCAGAACTAATGCCAATACCATTGTCGTGGCCCTTTGCCCAATGGGGACTCGACATGGTAGGCAAGTTTCACAAAGCTTCGCCAGGAGGATATGAGTACCTGTTGGTTGCTGTCGATAAATTCACCAAGTGGGTAGAAGCGAAGCCAATAAATTCACCAGATGCAGCATCAGCAATAAAGTTCGTGAAGGGCATCGTTTTTCGATTTGGAGTACCTCACAGCATCGTCACAGATAATGGCAACAACTTTACGTCGAAGGAGTTCAAGGCGTACTGTGCAGAAGTAGGCATCAAATTGCACTTCGCGTCAGTTGCACATCCCCAAACCAATGGTCAAGTCAAGAAAGCCAATGGTATCATCTGCAATGGCATTAAAAAACGTCTGCTAGGACCGCTTGAACAAAATTCAACTTTCACACCGTGGATCTACAACAGTTAATATTTTTTCAACAACCTGTGAGGATTAGTCCATGTAGCTAACGAACATTTTTTAATGAAACACTTGGACTCAGGCGACTCTGGCGTGTGTCTTGCCCAAATCCATTCGCATGCAGTAACCTACTTCATGTTTTCTGTGTTCGCTAAAAATGTTTATGATCATGGTGCTCCGATGACTTTTGGTGTCTGTTAAAATATGTTATGATCATGCACTAAATCAGGGGCTGCAGTATGGTCCGTCGAGCTCGGAAGCAAGCACCGGGAGCTCATGAGTAGCTAAGGAAGATGGCTTCACCCTGGTCGGTGATGCCGAATAAGCGAGATCTATGATGCCAAATTAGTGAGATCGGGGATGCCATGGACGATGTTGAATATGTGATTTCAAGTAAGAAACGTGTATGAGTTTTGTTGTAAAACCACTTGAGCAATGTATGCAAGGTTTCTGGATGTTTACAAGTTAGTGATTTCCTCGGATTTAATAATGTTGCATTCATGCTTCCAAATTGTAACAAACACGTATGAGTCTTGGTCCAAAAGAACAGATAAAATGTTGTAAGATTTTCTAGGTGTTTGCTACAAGTTCCTGTTTTCCTCAGGTTTTTTTACAGTGTATACGTGTTTTAAATTTGTAACAAACTCGTATGAGTTTTGTTGGGAATTAACAAGCGAGATGTTGCAATGTTTTCTAGGCGTTCGCCGCAAGTTGTTTATTCCTGAGATTTTTTTATATTGCCTAATTGATTTCAAAATGTGACAATGGTATATTAATTTTATTGTAACATCACACCATAGATGTTCCAAGGTCTTCCAGATGTTTGTTACAACTTGGTTTTTACCTTGAATTTTTGTTGTTTCTTATGTGTTTCTTAAATGTTGTAAACACGTGCTACTTTTTACCATAAGTGTAAATAAGTTATGTTGCAAACAAAACTACCCCAAATTTTGTTGTTCTTCAATCATTATGTTTAAAAAACATTTTCATAATTTTGTTGTAATATTATATATTTTTTATACATAGGGTCATGATTTTTTGTTGTAATACTCTCTGCTTGAGATAAACTAGAGTGTCATTTTTTCCTAAAGTTGTTCATGAACAAATCTTTTGTTATAGAAGCAACAAAATATTTGTTGTTTAACCACTTTTTGTTGCAAATTTTTTTTGCGCGATTACAACATCTTCATAAAAAATGTTGTGAGAAATTGTTGCATAACCACAGATTTGATGCATTACTATTTTGAATTGATGTGTAACTTTTTACTTTTTTCATAACATGTCATGAAAAATGTGATGAGGATTTGCTACATAACACGTGCCGAATCAGATCCACCCAATCGGACACCGAGGAGAACGGTTGATTTTATTTTGCCGATGGATCGAGCAACAACTAGCGATCGATTTTAAAGAATCATTACGAAAAAATCCATTACCCAAAAATATTGTATTCATAAAATGTTGTACGAAATTACAACTTTAACATCATCCCCACAAAATTCACGAAAATGTTGTACGAAATTAAAACTTAGTGCGTTGTGAAGAAATCGTACATGAAATTTAGTAATAACTAGTTAAATGCCCGTGCGTTGCTACGGGTTTTAAATTTTATCCAATGCACATGTAAACATAAGGCATGTCAATATTCATGGTGATGTGAAGCATAAGCCAACAAATAGAACATCTTAATTAGCAATTTTAAATGACAAGATAGTCCACAAGAGCATCCAGTTTCAGTTACTCGAACTGAACTCTGAAAGTCATACTCTTTATCTTTCACAATACATATTTTCTTGCAGAATAATTTATGTGCCAGATTGTACAAAGGGCACAGAATACGAAACAATTCTTGCACAAAGCCAACTGACAGTACGAACAACAAGATAGGCTGATTGTATTTCCTCCTGAAAGTTATTATATCTCCATTGTTGACCGTCGCCTATGAAATAGTAATAAATTATTTAGTCATGTATCATCTCATTTAAAATACACTAAATTGTGAAAAGCAAACACTCAATTCACACAATGAACAGTCAATTTTATTAGGGAAATATGTCACTAAATTGTCCAGTATGTAATGGAAATTGGGAGTGCAGTTTAAACACTAAAACAACATTCTGTGATCATTGGCTTATTCATGCTCTATCACATGCACTCGTGTAGTTTCAACCATAAAGAATTTCTGCCAAGTGTTACCGTATAGTTGCGGTGGTAAGTAAAATATAAGGAAGTAAATTGTAGCAAGATTTTCACTAAAATTCTTGTCAACAATCTTTTATAGACTATGCGTACGAAACAACTCAGTCCCAAAAGAACATTTACAATCTTTTAGAGAAGATTAACAACGTCCTTAAAGGTCTCCATGTGCATTATCTTTGCCTCAATCATCTGCTGCCATTGTCGTTCAGCATAAATCATTCTTGAGAATCACATGAGAGCTCTTAATCCCACCACCACCCAAAGGGGTGGAGGAGTACCAGGATGGGATGATGGAGGCGAGATATGGCGAGCTGAGCTCATATCCGATGGTTGAGTCTACGACAACCTGTGTTTCAGTTATAATAGAAGAATAATACTCCCTCTGTTTCTTGATATAAGCCATATAGTTTTTTGAGAAAAATTCTAACATATAATATATATTGCTTTGTATTACTTGTATGGAGATTTATTTTAGAATATTTTTTATGTTTACTTACCTAATGTGAACTCCTCTATTTTCTCACGGCAATTAGTTAGGAGTAATCTTGCCCAAATCTGCTCTAGCTTTACCTCGAAGTGCGTTCTCTAATATTCGTGCCAAAAATTATATGGTTTATATTTAGGATCGGAGGGAGTATGTTAATATCAAGTCATCTAGCAATTCGTATCACAACTTAATCGTAGCTGAATCATCACCTGGTAACAATGAAGATTTCATGCACTGAACTTCTTCATTTCTGGAAAAAATAATATCTTAAGGCAGATCATCTAGTACAATCAGTTCTCTCCAAAGGCACCTAAATTTAATTCTAAAATCACCTTCTTGCAATGGTAAAATTAATAGCCAACACAAAACCGCTGCGATTCTCCTAGTTAAAAAATATAGCTTGCATAACTAAATATGGTTTATTCGCATCTGCAAATGCTTTTGAAGACCTATACTAATATAGGTAATCTCAGGGTAACTCATCAACTTAACCAAATGATTCATCAATAAATATATGTTTTGGTCTTGTACACCAAGTAAGATATCTAAATGTTGCATTAAGTCAAGAAACATACATTACAAATTTATAAGAATACATACTGAATTCAAACATCTTAATAAAGAGATGTAAAATCTAATCAAAATTTACCTTGAAGAAGTTCACAAAGCTGCATTTCAACAAGAAAATATATAGCTGATGAAATATCCTCGGCATACTAAAATGGAGCTTAACTAACGTAAAATCCTAGTTTCTCCTTAAGCATCTCAATCTGTCCCTTCTAAGGTGTGACACGGAGGTCGAATGTGGCCCAGGTTTTTCTCCTCTTGTCTACCAAGGACTGCAATTACATCCTACTATAGTCTGCAACCAGATAATCAAATTTTATCATCTACGATAACTCCTCCTTGTATGCTCCAAGAGAATTTTGAACCATGGTAAATAACAAACTGTACAACGATATCTAGCAGAGAATAGTGCTCAAATAAAAAAAAATACTCATCATTTGATAATAATAGCATGAGTACACTGACCACTATTTTGTTTTGTAAATCAACGTTTAACCCACATAAGATAGGAACTCCACAAAAATAGGCTTTTTCTATATCTTGTGCTATTGTAAGGAATATAAGTCATGGTCAACGGAATCCAAGAAATTGTATTGTACATAGTACCTAGATGTCTTGACCAGCATCGACTTAGTGCAGCAATAGTGAGAGGGAGGGACATGAGGTGCTCAAAAGCATGAGAACTATGCAAGACAAGTATACCAAGACATATTAAATATTTGTTCCTAATGACAATATTGCAGCAGTTCTCACCTTCGAATCTGCCAGTCTCCTTTAAAACCGTTGATATTTTTATCATTTTAGGACTGCAGCAAATGAAAAGTATTATGAATACACCAATATAAATATTAATCAAATGCTTGTTTGAGCTAAATTTAAAAAATCATGAATAATTGTAAACATGAAATTGGTAAACTGTACTTTCGAGATAAACTTGTGAGTGCATTGCCTTGGATATGACTCACGCAATAGAGAAATCATCGCTTGCACATTGCATCCATTTTCTAAACTCCCTTTGCAAAAGACAGAAAGATAACTACTACTACATGTTCAGGATTTTAGTAAGGGAAGTATGCAAATTTGCACTTCGTGTAGGAACTTGAATGTCAACTAATCAGCTGCATGCTGTCCGCGTCCGTGTGAGCATACATCACCTCCCACTTGCACCACCGCCTACAGAGAAGACATAGGCACAACTGACTGCACGAACCGGAGTGCTCCAACACAAAGTATTTGTTTGGTCTCCTTTTTCAGAACCAATGCAGCTAATATTAAATGAAATGCACCATAAAACATATCACCTTTTGAACAATTCTCTGCCCCTTTAAGTTTGAGATAGGCAAAGAAAAATTACCCCCTGTTTATTTTCCCTGTCATTTCCTTTTCGCTCCTCTGTTGTCTTCATCCCCTCTCTGTCCTTTCTACACATGACAGCATTAACATAAATAAAAATTAGGACTTATCGCAGCACATTTCAGTAAACGATAGAAGTGCTTAAAATGATATACTTTGAGAATGAAGGATGCCAAAAATAAAATAAAAAGTTCTTGGTGGCGAGGTTGATCCAGAGTGGCAAAGCTCTTCTTCAAGCCCAGCATCTCCAAGTGCACGATGCCATGCCCTGCAATCATCCACTGGTTAAGAAGAGATTGCAATGTTAAGTGGGTCAAGTGCCGGATGATTTCATTGTGATTATAAGTTGAAAGTAGACCATACTTGGACATCTAATGTTCTGATGTTTCCCTTGTGTCCTTAAGGGCAACTTGACACCTTGCTTCAAAGAACAATACCTAAAGCATTTCAGAGAACAAGAGGTAAAGTATTTCAGCAAACACCTTGCAAGCATCTAAACATGATGCAGGCAAAGGAGGGAAGGCCAAACAAAACAAAGAAGAGCTAGAGCATTTTATTAGCATGTGCTCTCTCCGATGGTATTTAATTTCACGCCAAACACTGCCCAGGTGCATGTTCGCGTCGATTAAACACGACCGGAGGTAGTATAAGAATTGTGACCATCACACTAAGATATTGCCATGAAGCAAATCAGAATGAAGCAATAAAATGAGCCATACCGACAACCAAGGTAGTGTGTGGTCTGCAGCTTCGTTGGTGCGCTGCTCAAATGGCCAAACACTCCAAGATGCAGCTATCAGAACTCCGAAGTATTGACATGACTGACGCCACAAACGTAATACATAGGGATTGATCTCTCCCCGAGGATGGACGTGTAGTCCCTCGATATGTCTCCCGATGATCCTCCACACGGCCTCGCGACGTAGCCTTGCCGCACACCGACAGTCACCTCGCTTGTTCTCGAGCAAGTTGGAAGGAATCTTCCCGGTGACGACGGCGGCCACAAGCTCCTCATCCTCCTGTGGTAGGGCTATGTCGGCGCTACCGTACCGAGGATCCCGCGCGGCATCGACATCGGCGACGCGGAGGAGTAGAGAAGAGAGCGATGCAGCCAATTTCTCATGGAGCAGGCAAGCTCAAGGGGGCATGATTAATGGAATCACCTCGCTTGTTCTCGAGCAAGTTGGAAGGAATCTTCCCGGTGACGACGGCGGCCACAAGCTCCTCATCCTCCTGTGGTAGGGCTATGTCGGCGCTACCGTACCGAGGATCCCGCGCGGCATCGACATCGGCGACGCGGAGGAGTAGAGAAGAGAGCGATGCAGCCAATTTCTCATGGAGCAGGCAAGCACAAGGGGGCATGATTAATGGAACAAGGGGATCACATCCCGATTTTTCACGAAGAGCCGACTTAATGGAAACGATGGGATCTGGCCAATTTTATTTTCCATATCGGCTTTAACGGGAATACGTGGATTGTATGTCAAGCTGGGTTGGGTGGCACGACGTAGGACAAAAACAAGGCAAGAACTACTGATTTGATTTGATTGATCTCGCACTTATTAGCACTAATAATGACGAGAACAAATTAGACGTTGAGGGAATGTTGATAGGTGATTGGACGGCCAAAATAGAGGTGAGTGCAAAGTGCAAAGTAGATCGGACGGATGGATTTTAAGCGGAGGCTTTGATTTAGAATGAATGGACAAGATGCATCTAACGACGATCATCAAAGTGCGTTGAGTGTCAAACGACCAACTCCTATTTAATAGTAAAGATTTAATAGTAAAGATGTAAGTAATAGTATTTTTTTTTTGTAAAAGTTAACGTGTGTGAAGCTAGCAGTTGAGGTACTCTCCTTGTGAACGTCAAGGCACCTGATCTCTGTCCCGGCCATTGGTGGGTGGATTCCACCCACGTTCTCCACTCACGGAGGTAGTCAGGTAGACATGCAAAATGTCGACAGCGACGGGGCGACTTTTCCGCGGATGCATGCACGAATCGCGCGACGGGACGACAGCAGTTGCAGCGATAAGTCAGATCGAACAGCACTCATGCAACCGGTTTTTGCGCTCTGATCCTGCAGGTCCAATAATTAAAAGACACCTGTCCTGGCAGGCCCCACCTCTCTAATAACGTATTTTCGTTTTTTTCTTTTCTGAAACTTTTCTTATCCCCTCACTTTTGTTCTGACTGCTCGAGGAGATCCCCTGCACACATTGCTACACCGAGCTGAGATTCGTGAGAAGATGGCGACGGCGGCCTCGGCGATTGAGCTCGCGGCGGCGGCCTCGACGGAACTCGCGGCGGCGTCCTCGGCGATTGAGCTCGCGGCGGCGGCCTCGACGGAACTCGCGGCGGCGTCCTCGGCGATTGAGCTCGCGGCGGCGGCCTTGACGGAGCTCGCGACGGCGTCCTCGGCGATTGAGCTCGCGACGGCGTCCTCGGCGATTGAGCTCGCGACGGCGGCCTCGGCGATTGAGCTCGCGACGCGGCCTCGGCGATTGAGCTCGCGGCGCGGCCTCGACGGAGCTCGCTGCAGTGGCGGCGGCCTCGACGGAGCTTGCGGCTGCGGCCTCGGCGATTGAGCCCGCGCGGCAGCGTTGTCGATTGAGCTCCCGACCACGGCAAGTGCACTGTCGATTGAGCTTGTCACTGCGGCAAGGAGGCGCACAGGGAGAGGGGAAGCGGGAGCTAGCTACTGACTGCAGGAGCACGGAGCTCTGCTCGCCATCGACGTGAAAGGTGACCGATAGTTCATCACTTAATTAACCATGTACGCCTTACTCCCCTTGTAGCATATGGATTTATTTACTATATCACATCAAATGTTGTGGATCACTACAATGGGGAACACAAATTGCTGGAAGTTCCTTGTGGAAAATTTAATCTCCAAGACAACGTTTAACTTAGAACTAAACCATAGGAAATAAACTAGTGCATAACCAGTATTCTTACATATCGAGCTGTAATATGAATGGTAAGATCAAGTACTACATCTCAAGAACTTTAACATCGAGCCACTTAAAAAGGATTATCTTGTTATGGTCATCATAAGTTAAACTCTTTGTTTGTTCTTTTTTAATCTTGTCTACTCTGTATTCTAGACTATTGACACAAATAATGAATAGATTGCAGATTCAAGTTGTACCAGTACTACATACCTGTTGAAGAGGATGTAGGAGGAGCTTCTTCCATGCGAAAGAAGAACGTTGTTCTGGATTGTGATCCACGCAAAGGAAATTTCTCACGGGGTGCTGGAAGATCGCCTCCGGCAACTAGCCTGTGCGAGCGTGTCGGAAGATCGCTTCTAGCCACTAACTTGTTCTCAATTTCTTTGATCTTTAGGGCTGCAACTTCCGGCGAGATTTGTAGGAGAAACTAATCACGTGGGGAAGGAGATTCTGGGGTGGTATTGTTTGGCGGGTAGAAAAAAATCTGTTACCTAAGTTTATGGAGATTAACTGAATCAGAAATATACGCTGTGTTATTAGAGAGGTGGGGCCTACCAGGACATGTGTCTCTTATTTATTGGGCCTGCAGGATAGTGCGTGCAGGGCTCCCTGCAGGAGAGCCGAACCCCCGACCGACGCCTAGCGCGGGCCTAAACAAATCACGATACCGTAGCAGTTGATTCCGCGCTAACTAATCCTGCCGCCCGCACATCTCCCCTGGCTAGATCCTACATGATTCATTGCATGTCAGACTTTTTTCTTTATCTTCTTTTCTGAGGAAACGGTGGGCATTCTGAGAAACGAGGGCATTTCCAGCGGGCTGACTAAAATGTTTCTGGGATGACCGAAACGGTCCGCGCGTACAGACGAATAGACCGCGCACGATCATCGGAACGACGCAAACGGATCGACCCGCCGTGACCTATCGGCATCCTAAATTTGAGAAACCGATGCGTTGGCACGGCCGCTACGAGGATATCATAGGTGTCCGGCCGCGCGTGCGGCGGGCCCACTTGGAAGCGACCCGACAACAGAAGGCTGACTGGCGGCAACATTTGCCATCAAGGTTGTCGCTCAACTCCTGCTTCAACATTGAAGCCGATGACGCTGATGGCCAGTGGTACTTAAACCACGACCGCGCCCGCAACTTCTCCCCCACTTCCACCGCCGCCATCATTGCCACTCCTGCACGATCTTGCCCACGATGAAGTTGCCGAGGTGGATGAAGAAAACCGCCAATGACCACGAGGCTGGATCATCGTCCGGCCGGTGGCGCTGCTAGGATTCTCCGCCTCGGCGGTACCCTAGCGCGCTCGCCTCCTCCTTCCACCCCCGCAGCCGCTCCTGTTTGCCAGTCCATAGGCGGCGGTACAGGCTCTTCCTCCGTACCGATTGGGCCGCAACAGCGGCGATCGCCGCCGGCAGAGGCGCA
Source organism: Lolium rigidum (assembly GCF_022539505.1). NCBI lineage: Eukaryota > Viridiplantae > Streptophyta > Magnoliopsida > Poales > Poaceae > Lolium > Lolium rigidum. The sequence continues at coordinate 93,689,848 of NC_061508.1, forward strand.
GCGGCCGTGGGTGCAGGGCGATCCCTTCCGCCACCGCGACGTCTCCCTCCCACACGGGTGGCACCTGAACAGGGGAGGCTCCATGTTCCACCTCCTCCGATGGACCGACAAGCCTTGCGCCAGGACAACGAAGACGAGGTCTTCTACGGTGATGACTAGTAGAACGACAAGATGAAGGATGTTCCTTCAGCCGTTGTGAAGCTAGAGGCGGTCGTCCCTGACAACTACGACAAGGAGGTGGCCACTGCCGCCACCCTGGCCGCGTCAATGGCCGACGAGGACGCCAAGTGGTCCTTGCCAGGGCTGGAGGACGTCGTCCAACATTCGGCCATGGTGATGGAGCATGTAGCCTCTCTACCGCCGCCACCACCTGTTGTGGGTATACTTTATGGGTATATCAACGGCGTGGTCTCGATCCGGCAAGCCCGGGTGGCCCACAGATGGTGATGTGGCATGTGGCCCATCGGGCGGCCCAGTTGCTGTAGATCCTGAAGGATGAAGTCTAGCCCAGGAGCGAGGAGCCGGATCCCAACCGACCTACGAAGGGGGCCGGATCCGTAGAGGCCCATAAGGTATCCGGATCCTGCACGACATAGATGGAAGGTGGATCCTTGACGTACACGGCAAGACATTGTATCGTAGTTAGGCAACTTGTATTCCGGCTAGGACTCTTCGTGTAAACCCTAGATCCGTGCGCCTTTATAAGCCGGATCCCGGGAGCCCTAGAGGCACAACCACAACTCATTGTAACAACGCGAAAGCGCCCAGATAATTCCAGACAAGCAGCAGTAGTCCCTGTCTTCGAGCAGGTGTTCCGAAGCTGGGTAAATCGCGTACGACCGTCCCGAGGACTCTCCGCCCTATGGCCCCTACTTCTTCTCCCCCTCGTGAGGATCCCTCCTCCGAGGCATCGTCGATTAGGCAACGACAGTTGGCGCCCACCGTGGGGACAGCGGCGTCAGGAGGCCGGAACCGGGAGGGTTCCGCCATGGGAAGCTACGACGAATCCATCGCCGTGGGGCGTTGATACGTCTCCGACGTATCGATAATTTCTTATGTTCCATGCCACATTATTGATGATATCTACATGTTATATGCACATTTTATGTCATATTTATGCGTTTTCTGGAACTAACCTATTGACGAGATGCCGAAAGGCCAGTTGTCGTTTTCTGCCGTTTTTGGTTCCGGAAATCCTAGTAAGGAAATATTCTCGGAATCGGAAGAAATCAAGACCCGGGTTCCTATTTTTCCACGAAGCTTCCGGAACACCCGGAAGGACCGAGAGGGGGCCACAGGCCCACGGGACCATAGGCCGGCGCGGCCTGGGGGTGGCCCGCGCCACCCTATGGTGCCGCCGCCTCGTTGACCCTCTGACGCCGCCTCTTCGCCTATAAGAAGCCCCTCGACCTAAAACCTCGATACGAAAAAAGCCACGGTACGAGAAACCTTCCAGAGCCGCCGCCATCGCGAAGCCAAGATCTGGGGGACAGGAGTCTCTGTTCCGGCACGCCGCCGGGACGGGAAGTGCCCCGGAAGGCTCCTCCATCGACACCACCGCCATCTCCATCAACGCTGCTTGTCTCCCATGAGGAGGGAGTAGTTCTCCATCGAGGCTCGGGCGTACATGTCGGTAGCTATGTGGTTAATCTCTCTACTATGTGCTTCAATACAATAATCTCATGAGCTGCCTTACATGATTGAGATTCATATGATGATGCTTGTAATCTAGATGTCATTATGCTAGTCAAGTGGGTTTTACTTATGTGATCTCCGGAGACTCCTTGTCCCACGTGTGTAAAGGTGACTAGTGTGTGCACCGTGTGGGTCTCTTAGGCTATATTTCACAGAATACTTATTCACTGTTGAATGGCGTAGTGAAGTGCTTATTTATATCTCTTTATGATTGCAATGTGTTTTGTATCACAATTCATCTATGTGCTACTCTAGTGATGTTATTAAAGTAGTCTATTCCTCCTGCATGGTGTAAAGGTGACTAGTGTGTGCACCGTGTGGTTCTTGTCGTAGGCTATGATCATGATCTCTTGTAGATTGTGAAGTTAACTATTACTGTGACGGTATTGATGTGATCTATTTGGTTATGTTGATCTATCTTGCACTCTAAGGTTATTTAAATATGAACATTGAATTGTGGAGCTTGTTAACTCCGGCATTGAGGGTTCGTGTAATCCTACGCAATGGTGTTCATCATCCAACAAGAGTGTAGAGTATGCATTTATCTATTCTCGTTATGTGATCAATGTTGAGAGTGTCCACTAGTGAAAGTATGATCCCTAGGCCTTGTTCCTAAATATCGCTATCGTTGCTTGTTTACTATTTTACTGCGTTACTACCGCTGCGTTACTACTGCTTGTTTATCGTCCTGGGCAAAGCACTTTTCTGGTGCCGTTGCTACTGCTCGCACTTATTTATACCACCTGTATTTCACTATCTCTTCGCCGAACTAGTGCACCTATTAGGTGTGTTGGGGACACAAGAGACTTCTTGCTTTGTGGTTGCAGGGTTGCATGAGAGGGATATCTTTGACCTCTTCCTCCCTGAGTTCGATAAACCTTGGGTGATCCACTTAAGGGAAAACTGCCGCTGTTCTACAAACCTCTCGCTCTTGGAGGCCCAACACTTGTCTACAAGAATAGAAGCTCCCGTAGACATCAAGCTATTTTCCGGCGCCGTTGCCGGGGAGGAAAGGTAAAAGGTACTCACACTCCGGATCTCGGCTACTAAGCTATTTTCATTCGTTGTAAGTACTCGAAGCTATTTCCTTTAGATCCTGCAATTGCATCTTTTTGTTTCTTGTTTACACTAGTTTGGCATAATGGACGACAATGAGCTTCTTATTCTATTTCCTGATTTAAGACATGGATGGTTTGATGCGAAAATTAAAAAACTCATGGAACATATTAGCATGAATACTTTGAATACCATTGTTGCTAATGATATGGAAAATTTTAAGCTTGGGGAAGCTGGTTTTGATGAGCATGATATTTTTAGTCCCCCAAGCATTGAGGAGAAAATTTACTTTGATGATACTTTGCCTCCCATATATGATGATTATAATGATAGTAGTCTTTTGTTACCGCCTGTTATGGAGGATAAATTTGATTATGATTACAATATGCCTCCTGTATTTGATGATGAAAATAATAATGATAGCTACTTTGTTGAATTTGCTCCCACTACAACTAATAAAATTGATTATGCTTATGTGGAGAGTAATAATTTTATGCGTGAGACTCATGATAAGAATGCTTTATGTGATAGTTATATTGTTGAGTTTGCTCATGATGCTACTGAAAGTTATTATGAGAGAGGAAAATATGGTTGTAGAAATTTTCATGTTACTAAAATGCCTCTCTATGTGCTGAAATTTTTGAAGCTACACTTGTTTTATCTTCCTATGCTTGTTACTTTGCTCTTCATGAACTTGTTTATTTACAAGATTCCTATGCATAGGAAGCATGTTAGACTTAAATTTGTTTTGAATTTGCCTCTTGATGCTCTCTTTTGCTTCAACTACTATTTCTTGCGAGTGCATCATTAAAACTGCTCGAGCCCATCTTAATGGCTATAAAGAAAGAACTTCTTGGGAGATAACCCATGTGTTATTTTGCTACAGTACTTTGTTTTATTTTTGTGTCTTGGAAGTTGTTTACTACTGTAGCAACCTCTCCTTATCTTAGTTTTGTGTTTTGTTGTGCCAAGTAAAGTCTTTGATAGTAAAGTAAATACTAGATTTGGATTACTGCGCGTAAACAGATTTCTTTGTCGTCACGAATCTGGGTCTAATTCTCTGTAGGTATTTCAGAAAATTAAGCCAATTTACGTGAGTGATCCTCAGATATGTACGCAACTTTCATTCAATTTGGGCATTTTCATTTGAGCAAGTCTGGTGCCCTAATAAAATCCATCTTTATGGACTGTTCTGTTTTGACAGATTCTCGCCTTTTATTTCGCATTGCCTCTTTTGCTATGTTGGATGAATTTCTTTGATCCATTAATGTCCGAGTAGCTTTATGCAATGTACAGAAGTGTTAAGAATGATTGTGTCACCTCTGAACATGTTAATTTTTATTGTGCACTAACCCTCTAATGAGTTGTTTCGAGTTTGATGTGGAGGAAGTTTTCAAGGATCAAGAGAGGAGTATGATACAATATGATCAAGAAGAGTGAAAGCTCTAAGCTTGGGGATGCCCCGGTGGTTCACCCCTGCATATTTCAAGAAGACTCAAGCATCTAAGCTTGGGGATGCCCAAGGCATCCCCTTCTTCATCGACAACATTATCAGGTTCCTTCTCTTGAAACTATATTTTTATTCGGTCATGATACGTCCAAAACGTATCTACTTTCCCGAACACTTTTGCTATTGTTTTGCCTCTAATTTGTGTATTTTGGATGCAACTAACACGGACTAACGCTGTTTTCAGCAGAACTGTTCTGGTGTCTTGTTTTTGTGCAGAAATCCAACTTTCAGGAAAAACCTCGGGATTTTGACGGAAGGCCCTATTTTCCCAGAATACTAACGGAGCCAGAAGAACAAATCAAGTGGAGGCCCGAGGGCCCCACACCATAAGGCGGCGCGGCCTAGGAGGGGGCCCGCGCGGCCCTATGGTGTGGCCCCCTCGGCTGGCCTCCGACGCCCTCCTTCGGACTATTTATCGGCCTCGACCTAAAAACGCACGGGGAGAAGTCGAAGTCGCCGTAAACCCTCCGGAACGCCGCCACATCGCGAAACTCCGTCTCGGGAGCCGAAGTCTCCGTTCGGCACTCCGCCGGGACGGGGAATTGGAGGAGATCATCATCGCCATCACCGCCAACGCCTCTCCATCAACCAGCCCATGTTTCCCCCATCCATGTGTGAGTAATTCCCCCGCCGTAGGCCGAAGGGGATGGTAGGGATTGGATGAGATTGGTCATGTAATAGCATAAGATTGTTAGGGCATAGTGCCTAGTGTCCGTAGATGTTACTTTTATGATATTGTTGCAACTTGTTATGCTTAATGCTTGTCACTAGGGCCCGAGTGCCATGATCTCGGATCTCGAACATGTTATTGATTCATGAAGATATTCGTTGTTTATGATCTTACCCGCAAGTTGTATACACATGTCGCTGTCCGGAACCAATGGCCCCGAAGTGACGAAATCGGGACAACCGGAGGGAATGGTAGCGACGTGAGGATCACATGTGTTCACGGAGTGTTAATGCTTTGCTCCGGTACTCTATTAAAAGGAGTACCTTAATATCCAGTAGTTTCCTTGAGGCCCGGCTGCCACCGTGCTGGTAGGACAAAAGATGTTGTGCAAGTTTCTCATTGCGAGCACGTACGACTATAATTGGAACACATGCCTATTGATTGATTAGTACTTGGACACCGTTTTATTATTATCTCGCAAATGCCCCTGCTATGATTGTTACATGAGTTTCTCTCATCCATGCAACGCCCGTCATCCGTCCCCGTGCCTACAGTATTTTAATCCTGCTGTTTACTAAAATTACTACTGCTGTCTTTGTTACTCTGCTGCTGTTATTTCACTACTGCTACTACTATAAAACTGTTACTACTGATAAACTCTTGCGAGCAAGTCTGTTTCCAGGTGCAGCTGAATTGACAACTCCGCTGTTAAGGCTTTCAAGTATTCTTTGTCTCCCCTCGTGTCGAATCAATAAATTGGGTTTTACTTCCCTCGAAGACTGTTGCGATCCCCTATACTTGTGGGTCATCAGTGTCACATCTTATGTACTTTACTTGGAGCGTCTGTATGTTTCTTGTTTTTGTTTTTGTTTCAATAAATGCTTGTGTGGGAGAGAGACATGCTCCGCTGGTTCGTATGAACACATGTGTTCTTAGCTTTTAATGTTCATGGCGAAGGTTGAAACTGCTTCGTTAATTGTTATATGGTTGGAAACGGAAAATGCTACATGTAGTAATTGGTATGATGTCTTGAATAACTTGATATTTGGCAATTGTGGTGCTCTTGTTTAAGCTCTTGCATCATATACTTTGCACTTATTAGTGAAGAAATACATAGAGCTTGTTAAAATTTGGTTTGCATGAGTGGTTTCTCTAGAGTCTAGATATTTTCTAGTGAGGTGTTTGAACAACAAGGAAGACGATGTATAGTCTTATAATGCTTGTAATATGTCTTTTATGTGAGTTTTTCTGTACTAGTTCATACTTGTGTTTGTTTCAAACAACCTTGCTAGCCTAAACCTTGTATCGAGAGGGAATACTTCTCATGCATCCAAAATACTTGAGCCAAACACTATGCCATTTGTGTCCACCATACCTACCTACTACATGGAATTTTTCCGCCATTCCAAAGTAAATTGCTTGAGTGCTACCTTTAAACAATTCAAAATTTATCATCTCTGATTTGTGTCAATGTTTTATAGCTCATGAGGAAGTATGTGGTGTTTATCTTTCAATCTTGTTGGGCAACTTTCACCAATGGACTAGTGGCTTCATCCGCTTATCCAATAATTTTGCAAAAAGAGCTGGCAATGGGATTCCCAGTCCCAAATTAATTAACAAAAAAATAGACACTCCTTCATGGTATGAGATTGTTGGCGGGCACCCGAAGGATTCGGTTAGCCATGGCTTGTGTAAGCAAAGGTTGGGAGGAGTGTCATCATAATAAAACTAAAATAAAAAGGCACTCCTTCATGGTATGAGATTGTTGGCGGGCACCCGAGGATTCGGTTAGCCATGGTTTGTGAAAGAAAGGTTGGAAGGAGTGCCACCCAAAAATAAAATAAAATGGGAGCCGCTCTTTGAAGGTTTGTCTGGCAAGGGGGTAAGAGTACCCGCTACCATTCTTGACAACAACACACACCTCTCAAAACTTTATTTTTATGCTCTCTTTATGTTTTCAAAATAAAATCTCTAGCACAAATATAGCAATCGATGCTTTCCTCTTTGAAGGACCTTTCCTTTACTTTTATGTTGAGTCAGTTCACCTATCTCTCTCCACCTCAAAAGCAAACACTTGTGTGAACTGTGCATTGATTCCTACATACTTGCATATTGCACTTGTTATATTACTCTATGTTGACAATTATCCATGAGATATACATGTTATAAGTTGAAAGCAACCGCTGAAACTTAATCTTCTTTTGTGTTGTTTCAATACCTTTACTTTGATTTATTGCTTTATGAGTTAACTCTTATGCAAGACTTATTGATGCCTCGTCTTGAAAGTGCTATTCATGAAAAGTCATTGCTTTATGATTCAGCTTGTTTACTCATGTCATTACCACTGTTTTGATCGCTGCATTCATTACATATGTTTACAATATGATCAAGTTTATGATGGCATGTCACTCCGTAAATTATCTTTGTTTATCGTTTACCTGCTCGGGACGAGCGTAAACTAAGCTTGGGGATGCCGATACGTCTCCGACGTATCGATAATTTCTTATGTTCCATGCCACATTATTGATGATATCTACATGTTATATGCACATTTTATGTCATATTTATGCGTTTTCCGGAACTAACCTATTGACGAGATGCCGAAAGGCCGCTCCTCGTTTTCTGCTGTTTTTGGTTCCGTAAATCCTAGTAAGGAAATATTCTCGAATCGGACGAAATCAAGACCCAGGTTCCTATTTTTCCACGAAGCTTCCGAACACCCGGAAGGACCGGAGGGGGCCACGGCCCACGGGACCATAGGCCGGCGCGGCCCGGGGTGGCCCGCGCCACCCTATGGTGCCGCCGCCTCGTTGACCCTCTCGACGCCGCCTCTTCGCCTATAAGAAGCCCCTCGACCTAAAACCTCGATACGAAAAAAGCCACGGTACGAGAAACCTTCCGCAGCCGCCGCCATCGCGAAGCCAAGATCCGGGGGACAGGAGTCTCCGTTCCGGCACGCCGCCGGACGGGGAAGTGCCCCCGAAAGGCTCCTCCATCGACACCACCGTCATCTCCATCAACGCCGCTCGTCTCCCATGAGGAGGGAGTAGTTCTCCATCGAGGCTCTGGGGCTGTACCGGTAGCTATGTGGTTAATCTCTCTCCTATGTGCTTCAATACAATAATCTCATGAGCTGCCTTACATGATTGAGATTCATATGATGATGCTTGTAATCTAGATGTCATTATGCTAGTCAAGTGGGTTTTACTTATGTGATCTCCTGGAGACTCCTTGTCCCACGTGTGTAAAGGTGACTAGTGTGTGCACCGTGTGGGTCTCTTAGGCTATATTTCACGTAATACTTATTCACCGTTGAATGGCGTAGTGAAGTGCTTATTTATATCTCTTTATGATTGCAATGTGTTTTGTATCACAATTCATCTATGTGCTACTCTAGTGATGTTATTAAAGTAGTCTATTCCTCCCGCATGGTGTAAAGGTGACTAGTGTGTGCACCGTGTGGTTCTTGTCGTAGGCTATGATCATGATCTCTTGTAGATTGTGAAGTTAACTATTACTGTGACGGTATTGATGTGATCTATTTGGTTATGTTGATCTATCTTGCACTCTAAGGTTATTTAAATATGAACATTGAATTGTGGAGCTTGTTAACTCCGGCATTGAGGGTTCGTGTAATCCTACGCAATGGTGTTCATCATCCAACAAGAGTGTAGAGTATGCATTTATCTATTCTCGTTATGTGATCAATGTTGAGAGTGTCCACTAGTGAAAGTATGATCCCTAGGCCTTGTTCCTAAATACTACTATCGCCGCTTGTTTACCTGTTTTTATCGCGTTACTACCGCCGCGTTACTACCGCTTGTTTACCGTCCCGGGCAAAGCAGTTTTCCGGTGCCGTTGCTACCGCTCGCACTTATTTATACCACCTCGTATTTCACTATCTCTTCGCCGAACTAGTGCACCTATTAGGTGTGTTGGGGACACAAGAGACTTCTTGCTTTGTGGTTGCAGTGGTTGCATGAGAGGGATATCTTTGACCTCTTCCTCCCTGAGTTCGATAAACCTTGGGTGATCCACTTAAGGGAAAACTGCTGCTGTTCTACAAACCTCTGCTCTTGGAGGCCCAACACTGTCTACAAGAATAGAAGCTCCCGTAGACATCAGGCGTGTTCTTTACGCCGGGAACTTTCCCACCGCCCCGCAGGACCAGTGCTGGATTCCGGCTAGGACCAACCCCATCAAGCTCTCCATCGTCCCGATTGGCGGCATACACGTCTTCATCGGCGAAACCGTCGATTCTGACGGAAACGCCCTGGTAAGTAACGCTGACGCGACCGCCGCTGAGCAGGACGTAGTCGCGAAGATCCGATCTGAGATGCTGGAGCTTCCTATGGAAGATTCCGCCTTAGATCTGGAAAATTTAAAACCCACCCAATCCACCCCTGAGCAGGAAACAACGGTGGAAGACCAATCAGATCCGCCTGGGTCTCCCAGGTGTTAGAGAAGCAAAGGTGTCACTTCGTGCACTTCCTCGCACATACCGCTGGAACCGCTCCTCCTCCGGAAGATGCATGACCCATGCAGGTTGAGGCTGCCGGAACCGGCGACGCCCCGGAACAGCAGGAGGCTGCGGGAGATAGCAGCGCACCGGATCAGCAAGAGGATGCCGCAAACGTAGAAGAATCAATCCTGGGCAACCTAAGTCCAACTTCCGACGATGCTTCGTCCATGAACACGGAGGAATTCAACCAGGCTTTGAAGGAGTTAGAGGGTGAAGAGGAAGCTGAGGCGGAATCTGCCCCACCTAAGCAGGCCCTAGCGACCATAACAGGGTTAGGCGAGGACGCTGACGAAGAAGAGACTCCCACCGGCGTAGCACTCCCGAAAGCGTCCACTTCGGATACTCCGCCATCGTGTCCCCGTCGCCCTGCCGCATCGGAATCCGGAGAAGACAACTTTTCTGGGGACAAGGATTACCTGACCCCAGAAGAACTCGTGGAGCAAGCAGGCATAGGAGCCCTAGTTCACACAGAAGTCCTCAACAAGCCTATAACTCCGGAGGAAGCCGCAGATCTGATAGCTCTAGAAGCTACAACAAAGGAGATGCTGGCTACCGCCAAGAAAGTTTTCACCACCACAGCGGCGATGCTCGAAGAAAGGCAAGAAGCTCAACAAGTAATGGATGGTTTCCTCCAAAGAGAGCGTGAAGCTGTTGACTCTTTGCAGAAGGCCAAAAAACTTCGAGGGCATTGAGAGTCCATGATAAAGGACGCCCGCAAGGAAGCAGACAAGATCCTGCGGGAGGCCATTAACCCCCGCAAGATCACCTTCACAACTCCCTCTAATCAGCAGTCGCTCACAACTCCAAAGGAGAACATGCAGAGGGTGATGCGTGTAGTTGATACGTCCGTTGGGAACCCCAAGAGGAAGGTGTGATGCGCACAGTAGCAAGTTTCCCTCAGTAAGAAACCAAGGTTTAATCGAACCAGTAGGAGTCAAGAAGCACGTTGAAGGTTGATGGCGGAGGAGTGTAGTGCGGCGCAACACCAGGGATTCCGGCGCCAACGTGGAACCCGCACAACACAATCACAGAACTTTGCCCCAACGTAACAGTGGAGGTTGTCAATCTCACCGGCTTGCTCGTAAACAAAGGATTAGATGTATAGTGTGGATGATGATGGTTGTTTGCGAAGAACAGTAAAGGACAATTGCAGTAGATTGTATTTCAGATGTAAAGAATAGGACCGGGGTCCACAGTTCACTAGCGGTGTCTCTCCCATCAGATAGCAGATGTTGGGTGAACAAATTACAATTGGGCAATTGACAAATAAAGAAGGCATAACAATGCACATACATATATCATGATGAGTACTATGAGATTTAATCGTGGCATTACGACAAAGTACATAGACCGCTATCCAAAGCATGCATCTATGCCTAAAAAGTCCACCTTCAGAGTTATCATCCGAACCCCTCCGAGTATTAAGTTGCAAACAACGAGACAATTGCATTAAATATGGTGTGTAATGTAATCAACACAAATATCCTTAGACAAAGCATTGATGTTTTATCCCTAGTGGCAACAAGACATCCACAACCTTAGAACTTTCTCATCACCGTCCCAGCATTCAATGGAGGCATGAACCCACTATCGAGCATAAATACTCCCTCTTGGAGTTACAAGTATCAACTTGGCCGAGCCTCTACTAGCAACGGAGAGCATGCAAGAACATAAACAACATATATGATAGATTGATAATCAACTTGACATAGTATTCCATATTCATCGGATCCCAACAAACACAACATGTAGCATTACAAATAGATGATCTTGATCATGATAGGCAGCTCACAAGATCTAACATGATAGCACAATGAGGAGAAGACAACCATCTAGCTACTCGCTATGGACCCATAGTCCAGGGGTGAACTACTCACACATCGATCCGGAGGCGATCATGGTGATGAAGAGACCTCCGGGAGATGATTCCCCTCTCCGGCAGGGTGCCGGAGGCGATCTCCCGAATCCCCGAGATAGGATTGGCGGCGGCGGCTCGGAAGGTTTTCCGTATCGTGGCTCTCGTATCGGGGTTTTCGCGACGAAGACTTTAAGTAGGCGGAAGGGCGGAGTCGGAGGGCTGACGGGGGCCCCACACCATAGAGCGGCGCGGGGCCCACCCTGGCCGCGCGGCCCTGTGGTGTCGGCGCCCCGTCGCCCCACTTCGTTTCCCTTTCGGTCTTCTGGAAGCTTCGTGGAAAAATAAGACCCTGGGCGTTGATTTCGTCCAATTCCGAGAATATTTCCTTTATAGGATTTCCGAAACCAAAAACGCAGTAAAATGACAGAACTGGCTCTTCGGCATCTCGTCAATAGGTTAGTGCCGGAAAATGCATAATAATGACATAAAGTGTGTATAAAACATGTGAGTATCATCATAAAAGTAGCATGGAACATAGGAAATTATAGATACGTTTGGGACGTATCAATCCTCCTCCGCCGCTTCGCCACTGACAGGGACTCGGAGTATGGTGCGGAAATCTTCCTCCGCCAAAGTATCGAGCTGGAAAAGGAATTGAGAGTAAGTTAGAACACATCGAAAATACGAGAAGTTAAGAATGACAAAGGTACTAGCGCTTACCGGAGGACACTGGTCGTTCGTCTTGATATCCTTTATGAACTCCGGGACCGGTTGGTCCCGGCCAATCTTCACAAGTGTTTTGATTCTCCTCTTGAGAGAATCCGCAGGAAGGTCATGGCGGGTTACTCGAATTAGGTCATCCGCCCCGGTGTATTCGCAGATCAAGCGCGCATTATACCGCAGCAGCTGGATCCACCGAGAAAACCAGCTTAAGGTGAGCTGAGTTCCGGTTAGCCCAACTTTTTCCAATATCGGAAATTGGGCAAGTGTGGGGACGAAGCTCCAGCTGTCACGTTCTTCCGGAGGCTTGTTGATGAATTTGGGCAGCCCATCGTGGACACCCGGAACTGCGATATTCTTCACGTAGAACCATTCGGCGTTCCAGTACCGGACGGACTCGTGGGAGTCGTCTGGTGGATACATACGACCAGGTCGGAGCATGAAGGTCATGCTCCCGCAGTTCACCATGGCCTTGTCCTTCGTTTCTTTCTTCACCCGGAAGAAAAATTGCCATAGTCGGACGTCTGGGTGAATTCCGAGATGCCCTTCGCAAAGCGTCACGAAGTTCGAGAGGAGTAGATATGAGTTCGGACAGATATTGTGAGGTTGAAGTCCATATGTGGAAAGGATGGAGAGAAATAATTCCGAACAGGGGAGCGACAGACCACGCTCAACTCAGGCTTTCGTCAGGACTCTTTCGTCCGCGTCTGGCTTGGGGACGTCGGATTCACGCATGAAACTCCAATACGAGGAAATCATGCCCTCATTTTGGAGGTCCCTTAATTCCGCATCCTTGGTTTCGTAGGGCCACCACTGTCCCTTCTCGCCTTCTCGAATCCGGGCCTTGGAAGCCTTCTTCGCTTCCGCCTCCTGCACCTTAGCAGCCATCCTAGCTTGTCCCTCAAGTTCTTCTTGGATTTCTTTGAGGGTGGGGATCCGGCCTAGTGCAGTGCTGGAAGAGGCGGAGAATGGTTGAGCTAATTTGATGTCGGAAACATATGGTGGCAAGAATGCAAGGGGCTCCAGACAGCTTGGTTCTAATGAGCTAGGTTCCGGACTATTCGGAGAACTACCAGTGCATTTGGGCGAAGTAGGCAACATGCTTTCGGCTGCACCCATGCAGACTAGTTTGAGTAGTCGGAATCTACACTAAGCTACTTCTTCTTCTACTAGACCGGCGCACTTACCGTTAATGGCGCGGTGGTTCTTCGAAACGCTGGTGAGGATGGGGTTGCCGGACTTGAAGCGTTGAGCTTCCGATGACCACAGATCGGCGGCGGAGACGTTTTCCCGATCAACCGTGGGAATCTCAGGTCGAGGAAGACCTTGGAGTGGCGGCGGGCGAAGCTCTCCGTGCGGAAGATCGCCGAAGATCAGATCTAGCGAGCGGCGCTGCGGGAGGAAGAAGATGAAGTGGGGATTGCGGTGAAAGAATGGGAAAGTTACCGCGCGCGGGGGTATTTATAGACCTCGCGCGGAGATTCGTGATTCGGATCCAACGGTGGAAACGGAACGGTCACACCGTTGGATGGCTGACACGTCTCTTAGGTAAAAAACGGTAAAATGACATGGAGGTAACTTAACTGTGCGCTTCCGAAATTTCCGGTTAAAGATTTGTATCTCCGAAAATTTAGCGCGGGAAAAGAGAAAGTTGTGCGTGGGATAAGTGGAAACTCGGCTACATTGCCGTTACTGAAGAACAGATGATTTCCGAGAAGACGACGTCGTAAACAAGTAAATTTTGGAAGCTCTTGAAGATTCTATTTGGATCTGAGTTAAATGAAGTCGGAAGAATGATGAATCTCGGAGAACTTCGGGGGCTACTGTTGTGGGTATACTTTATGGGTATATCAACGGCGTGGTCTCGATCCGGCAAGCCCGGGTGGCCCACAGATGGTGATGTGGCATGTGGCCCATCGGGCGGCCCAGTTGCTGTAGATCCTGAAGGATGAAGTCCAGCCCAGGAGCGAGGAGCCGGATCCCAACCGACCTACGAAGGGGGCCGGATCCGTAGAGACCCATAAGGTATCCAAATCCTGCACGACATAGATGGAAGGCGGATCCTTGACGTACACGGCAAGACATTGTACCGTAGTTAGATAACTTGTATTTCGGCTAGGACTCTTCGTGTAAACCCTAGATCCGTGCGCCTTTATAAGCCGGATCCCGGGAGCCCTAGAGGCACAACCACAACTCATTGTAACAACGCGAAAGCGTCCCGTATAATCTTCGGACAAGCGAGAGTAGGCCCCGTCTTCGGAGCGTGTGTTCCGAGCGGGGTCAATCGTGTACCACCGTCCCGAGTACTCTCCGCCCTATGGCCCCTACTTCTTCTCCCCCTCGTGAGGATCCCTCCTCCGAGGCACCGTCGATTAGGCAACGACACCACCGCTACCTCCGCACGCGCCACCACATGCAGCATGGGACAGCCAAAAGGTTCCACCTCCACCGTCAGCGATGCCAGCGGAGGTCCCTGCTTGGCCTCAGCAGCTCTAGATGCCACCGCCCTTTGTCGACCTTGTCTCCGACGACAAAGAAGATGGGAATTAGTTTAGATTTTAGTTTTAAACTACTTCCTCCGATTCATATTATTTCACTCTAGTTTTAAACTACCGCGCACATGAGTATGTAAATTATGTTTGAATCAATGAAACCTAACAAATTTTCTCTTTTTTTCAATTTCATGCCATTTTATTTGTCTTCCGTGCGCGAGCCAAGTAGCCAGCTAACCGAATGAATCGCGCCGCCGCGTGCACTGTTCGGACCGGCAGGACCGTGAGACGCATCGGTGCCGTCTTTTGGGCGATTCAGCCGCCGAACGACGGGCTGTGAGGTAGCAACGGCCCATTCGCTGATCCCACCGACCACGTATAGATATAGAATTCTAAAAAGAACTTGAGAATTCGAAATTCGAAATCTGAAAAAGGCAACCGTTGGAGCGCCCCCCCCATCAAACGGCTCTCTCGCGTACAAATCTCCCCCACGATCTCCCCAAATCAATCACAAACCCTAGCCCCACCACGCCTCCACCCCCAAATCCACCATCCACGCACAACAACAGCAGCGGACGAGACAGACAGCCAGCGAGGGAGCGGCGGATCTGCGCGATGGCGACCATCCAGCACCAGGGAGCGCCGCCCATGGCGACGACGGGGGGCGACGAGATGCGCGCCATGGACCTGTACGAGAAGCTGGAGAAGGTCGGGGAGGGCACGTACGGCAAGGTCTACAAGGCCCGGGAGAAGGCCACGGGCCGGATCGTGGCGCTCAAGAAGACGCGCCTCCCGGAGGACGACGAGGGCGTCCCGCCCACGGCGCTCAGGGAGGTCTCCCTGCTGCGGATGCTGTCCGAGGACCCGCACGTCGTGCGCCTGCTCGACCTCAAGCAGGGCCAGAACAAGGAGGGACAGACCATCCTCTACCTCGTCTTCGAGTACATGGACACCGACCTCAAGAAGTTCATCCGCGGACACCGCCAGAACCACGAGAAGATCCCCGCACACACAGTCAAGGTATGTATTACCACTCCGTACCCCCACCGATCTCGGTTTCTTGTCGTTCGTTTCCCAGATCTCGCACGCAAGGTGTTTGTCTGAATGTTCCCGACAGTTTCTGATCGATTGACGCTGCGCGTGCAGATCCTCATGTACCAGCTCTGCAAGGGCGTGGCCTTCTGCCACGGGCGAGGCGTCCTGCACCGCGACCTCAAGCCGCACAACCTGCTCATGGACCGCAAGACCATGGCGCTCAAGATCGCCGACCTCGGGCTCAGCCGTGCCTTCACGGTTCCCCTCAAGAAGTACACACACGAGGTCCGCTTCCAAGTTCCTTTACCAGCAGCCTTAGAACCTGACTGACGATTGATAGTTGTTATTTCTTCACGATTGTCGTTCCTGGATCTGCTGTTCCTGACGCAGTCTGAATCCCTTTGCAGATCCTGACTCTGTGGTACAGGGCTCCTGAGGTCCTTCTTGGCGCCACACACTACTCCACGCCTGTTGATATGTGGTCCGTCGGCTGCATATTTGGTAAGATGAGCTCGATTCTATATGGCTGTTGTACATAAGCGCTTGTTCAGAATTCAACTCAGCTACATACATATATGCTGAACTCCTTGTAAAACTGGCAGCTGAATTGATCACCACCTCTGCCCTGTTCCCTGGAGACTCTGAGGTGCAGCAGCTCCTGCACATTTTCAAGTACAGTACCGCACCTTGTCCACTGTTATTTTATTTCTCGCTGACATTAGTAGGATACATCTTTCAGATGCTGATGGTGTATCTTGTTTTTGAATGAATGATAGGTTGCTGGGCACTCCAAATGAGGAGGTCTGGCCAGGAGTGGGCAAGCTCCCCAACTGGCACGAGTACCCTCAGTGGAATGTCTCACCCTTGTCTAAAGTAATTCCCAGTCTCGATGCTGATGGTATTGATCTGCTTGAGGTTAGTCAGTCATCTACCATGTGCATTTGTATTAGCCTGCTGTTCGGGATAACTGTTAAAGCAAACATAAAAGAGGAGGTGCTCTTTTTTGGAATGGTGTCCTAACCTGGTTCACTCTTGCAGAAAATGCTGCAGTATGAGCCGGCAAAGAGGATCTCTGCAAAGAAGGCAATGGAGCACCCCTACTTCGATGACGTAGACAAGGAGCTGTACTGAAGACTAGCATGAACCCGATTTCTTGCGACTTGTGCTTGCCCGGAAGCATCTCTTTTGCTTCCACGGCATACTTTTTACCACTGTTTTTCCACCTGCTGTTTAGTGTGCGTCATTCACTGGTATCTGTGATGGATAATGATTATGTAGCGTCCTGCATAATTAAACTGTCTTGCTGAATGTCTTATGAAACAGTACTGCTTCAAGGACCTCTTTTTTACTAGCTGCTATGCCATTCGTTGCCGTTTGTGATGGATAACTAATATAGTCTTTTCACAAAAAAAAAAACTAAAATCAGCTTGATGAATGTAAAATACTGTGCCATTCATTCACTGATATTTGTGATGGATAGTGACTATGGTGTTCTGCAATTAAACTGTCTTTACCTTTCGATTCAGTGTGGTGTTTGTGATTTACAATTAAAATCGTCTTGATAAATGTAATGTCCTGAGCTACTATACTCTTTCGATAGGGAGAGTATATCATTTCTGTCTGGCACAACTTAGTTTGTGGTCTGACTAGGCCAGTGAACATATTCATTTGTGTGCAAGTTCATGTTGAACTCTCAGTTTTGGAGTATCAGTCTTTTGATGCCACTCATGTCTACTTACTTTTATTTCCTGTAGAGCCTTTCTCTCTGGTATAATCTTGTGATTCAGATTTTAAGATAATTGCTGGTTACTTTTACTAGCTTATCCTCATGTGGTTAGCCTTCCTTGAGAGATATGAGCTTCTTGTTAATATATTATTTCCTAGTATAGAGATATGTATGTTATACATTGAGATCTAGTTAAAAATGGTCTCATATTAAATTATCTTTTGATGCAATGGCTAGAATTGTTATTTCTTTGGCATTGGATAAACAAATGTGATTACTGTTAGTGTTAGCATGTAACATGTTGTGTTCTGTGGCGAGGATATAATATAGTCACATGCTATCAATGGTTTCTCCTTATGCCCCTGGCTGTAATTTATATTGATTATAGTGTGTGTGAGAATTTTGTTTATCTCACTAGATTGTATGAGGAATGCCATAGAGTATTTGCTGATCTTTTATGAGACGATTTTCGTAGTTACTTCATACATGTTGTGTTGCAGTGTACTATATGATGTGTATGGAACTTTATAGCCTGATTAAAATGAAGAAACCATCTTAGCCTGATTAATTGAGTGGGTTAAGATGACTGCTACAAGTGTTGATGTATGGAGCCTGATCGATTTGATGTGGCAAACCTTAGTCGTTGTCAGTCTAAAACAAAGTTATGGTTGAATGTCTTGAACTGTTTGGTTGATCAGATTACCCTAATCGCTTCCATTGGAATGTGAGAACTTTGCGTCAGTGGGAGGATGCAAACAAGTCAGCCATATGTTGTTTCCTTGTTGCGTTATCTGAACACTGTTTGATTCCATGTTGCAAGTACACCACAACTAGAGAATTGTCAGAGTAGCTGAGAAAAGTATTCAGCTACGAACTATGACAATGAGTCCTTTTTGGTTGAGAAGTACATTAGCTTCAAGATGGCGTTGTCCTAGTGAGTGGCTGCTCATATACTGCTCAACCAAGAAGGGCTCATTGCCATAGTCAGTGATTGGATACCTTTTCTCCAACTCCTCCCAATGCTCTCTAGCTATGTTGTTAGTTCTGTTACAATCAAACACTGTGTTAGATAACACAACAAACAAATGACCAATAGACGATGTGTTCGGATGCACTTAACGAGGCACAACATGCTCACAAAGAAGAAAACACATAATTATCATAGGCAAAGAAAGATTTCTATACTAAACAATACATCAACATGAGCTTCTAGCTCTCAGGATGGCTAAAGACATGACCATATGTTAGAAAAATTAGCAACAATTGCCTTTCTATCCAAATCAGAAGACCATACCACAGAAAAGAAGATATACTTCAATTAAAACTAAGTTGAAATGATTAGCATTAAAAGACTAATACTCCAAGAAGAGAGCTTAACATGAACTCTCTCTCGCATAAGCTAGTAAAATTATCATACAATTACCTTTCTATCTGAAGACCATACCACCACTGCACTTTTCCCTGGAGATCTGGGGTGCAGCAGCTCATGCACACTTTCAAGTACCGTACCACACATTGTTCACTCTTATTTATTCCCCGCTGACATTAGTACTAGGGTTTATCAGATGTCGATGATGATGGTCCATCTTGGTTTCTGAATGCTAGGATGCTGGGCACTCCAAATGAGGAGGTCTGGCCAGGAGTAGGCAAGCTCCTGAACTGGTATGAGTATCGTCAGTTCAACGTCCCAAAGTTGTTTTCGGTAGTTCCCAGTCTTGACGCAAATGGTATTGATCTGCTTGAGATTAGTCATCCATCATGTGCATTTGTACAATCTTGATCCTTGCATGCCTGGTGTTGGCAAGTATGATCTCAAACATAAAAGAAGAGGCCCGCTTTTCAGAATGTTGTCTTAACCTGTATCACTGTTATTCTTGCAGAAAATGCTGCACTATGAGCCAGCAAAGCGGATCTCTGCAAAGAAGGCCATAGAGCACCCGTAACTCAATGATGTAGACAAGGCGCTATACTGAAGTTGTCTTCGTGACTAACATGAAGCTGATTTCTCGCGTCTCGTGCTTGCTTGGAGCCTCTCTTTTGCTTACAGGGCATGCTATTTTACCTCTGTTTGTTCCAGCTGCTGTTTAGTGTGTGTGTCATTCACTGATATTTGTGATGGTCATGACTATGTAGTCCTGCATAATTGAACTGTCTTGCCGAGTGCCTTGTGAAGCAGTACTTCTGCTACTCACAAGAAGTAAAACTACAAGCTCACCCTTGGAGAAACATGTGCCTCGCTGAAACATCGTCCATCTTCCTCCACCGTCACCATGGTAGCGCCGGAAAAAGAGGCGAACAACCGCCACACCTAGATCTGGGAGAGCACCATCGCATTCAATGATGCTTTTTGAGCCGATGAACCAGGTCGTCGTAGAGGACGAGCCCGAGACATTGTGGCATGTCGACCGGGGATCTTCCCCGTGGTCACCAGATCTCAGCGCCGCCATCTTCCCCAGTTGAAGAAGACGAACGCCACCGCCTGCCATCATCCTCACACCCAACTGCAAGATGCCACACATAACTGCAGCAACCAACGCAACCGTCACCCGCGAGAGTGCCGAACGCCAACCACCAGACACGAGTCTCACCAGATCCAAAGACCGGCGAGAAGACCAAGCCATCTGCCCCCCGACGCCACCGGTTAGAGCAACACCGAGATGGAGAAAAAATAGAGACAAATTATTCCGACGCGGCGCAGTCTTCTCCATAGAACAACGTCCCAAGAAAACACTTCGTCAATCCTATCTACTGGTCGGAGCCGATACTCCAGGGCCCCCACCCTCTCCCGCCGTCGGAGCGGCCGACAGAGGAGGCAGGGACCGGCGGCTGGCCGCTGTAGTTCGGCGGCAGAGATCGCCCCGGATCTTCTTTTCTCTGGGAGTGGTTGTGTTTTGAGAACATATATACTCCTCATGCAGTCATCTTGCTCTTTTGAGGTTGCACTAACATCTCGCTCAAATAGATTTAGCAGTGGACGTTCTAACCACCTCTATTTTTTATTTGATTTGGTGATGCTCCTTTTCTTTTTGAAGGATATATATGGTCATGCCTTTTTTTTTTTGAGGATATAATGATGATGCCCTAGTTTTTTTTTTTTTGAGAATCCTGACGATGCCCTAGTTGCACGGAAAATATTAGAGGAAGAAAAAGGCCTTGTAGTGAACAAGCTGCTCCACATACCACAGCCCACAGGCCCATCCAGCCGCCGAAACTCTATTTATACTACTTCCTCCGTCTATAAAAGGATGTCTTGACTTTGAATATATTTGGATGTATACAGATATTAAAATAGGTCTAGATACATCCAAATTTTGACAAAGTTGAGACATCCTTTTATGGACGGAGGTAGTAGAATTGTACGCCACAAAACCAATCTGAAGGGGAAGCCGCCGCCGGCCGCTGCGCCGCCCACCCCACCCCACCTCATCCCACCCCACGTCTCCCTCTTATTCGAACGGAAAAGAGGCCGACATCGCTGCCGGGCGCACTGACCACGGTGATGTGACACGGCTGTGGCACCGCGGGGCTTTACTGGAAACTAGAAGGTGAGTCGCTTTGTTGTTCGTACCGTGGTTTTCAAAAGCCACGCGATCCTCCTATCTAACTTTTTTTTCAAGACAACCTCTCAAATATTTTTAAAACCTCTCGTTGCTAAAATCCCATGAAACCATCCTCAACGAGATCGACCTAGTTTCCTTTTTTTGTGATTTTTTCGTATTTACTGCAGATGTATTCATATTTATTGCAAATATTTAGGATGGGAAAAGAGGGAAAAGAAACGTGTTGCCTTGATTTTATCGTGTCAAGGATTTTTGTCCCGCATATCATATTCTATAAATAGAAACACAGCCTTGTGAAAAAGAATTATGCAGCTTCGAGAAGGAAAAAGTGGATCTAAGGATGGCAATGGAGCGGGTTTGGACGGATATAGAAAAACCAGATCCATGCCAAAATCCATCAGCCTCGCTCTGCCCCGCCAACGAAAGTATCCATGGGCATGGATGTCGCCCCAAATCCAAATCCAATGGATACCTGGATATCTATGGATATCCATGCCATAAAATTTGAGTACCATTTCAGCAATATTTCACTTGCATTTCATCAATAATAAGCTAACATGAATATTTTTGCGGCATTTCGACATTATTTCAGTAGCATTTCAGTCGTAATTATGTCGATAATTTATAGGAATATCAAAGCAACAGTATATCACCTTACCGAGGAGGCGGAGCAATCAACGAAGATCCACAGTCAATGCGGCCGGTGGAAGCCCTACCAGCACAAGGCGGTTCCGTGATTATTTAGATATAAAATCATTAAGGCTTAAATTAAGGGTTTGGTGATTTGGGCCTAAAAAGGATAGCCAATCGTAGGTAAAATCGCATGTGTCACTGACATGTGGGTCCCACATGTCAGTTGGATATCCATCGAATATCCGTGGAGCAAAAGCTCTGCCCGTGCCCGCTCCATAAATTATCGGATATCCGCCCCATGAAATCCGTGGACACAACCAACCCTCCATATCCGTGCCCGGTGGGTCGAATATCCGTGGATACCCGGATCCGTGGATAAAATTGCCATCATGAAGTGGATCCATGGAGTCCATATCTGCTGCGGTGCCGAAACATTGACGGCTGGTCTGAGTTCGGCGGATTGCTGGTTGTATCGCCCGCATTTTGCAATGGCGGCAACGGGCTATCTCTTATAGGTTATAAGTAGATCGTCCCCTAATAAAAAAATACCCATACACAATCATATAGCCAATCATATAGCCGGGTGCACTCAGGTGAAGTGTTTCGGTGACCTCTTTTGAAGCTGCTGAGATGTTCCTCTCCAATCCTCAATCTGCCGCTCATACTGCTGTGACCGGCAATATCCTTATGTGGTTAACCTTCTTTGAGAGGCACGAGCTTCTTGTTAATGCATTTTTGTATAGAAATATTTTTGTGCTTATGGATAATTAATCATGCATGTATGTTGTTGTTTGAGATATAGTTAAAGATGGTCTCATATTAACTTATCTTTTGATGTAATGGCTAAATTGTTATTTTTTTGACATTGGATAATTAACTGTGATTATTGTTTGTGTTAGCATGTAACATGTTTTTTTTTCCGTGGTGATGTATAATCATGGATAGTCACATGCTATCAATGATTTTCTCCTTATACTCTCTGGTTGTAGTTTATATTGATTATAGTGTTTGTGAGCATTTCGTATATGTCACTAGATTGTACAAGGACTGCCTTCGAGTTTGTTGATATTTTGTGAGAAGATTTTCGTAGTTACTTCATACAAAATATCAGCAACGACTCGAATGTATTATTTGTAGTAACATAAATGAAATGCTCACAAACACTAGATGTAATCAGTACAAATTATAACGAGAGGGCACAAGGAGAAATGTTTGATAACCATATATACTTTACATGATTATAGAATCATGGCTAAACACAAGATTCTACATTCTAAACAAACAGTAACCACACATAATTATCCAATGTCACAGAAATAACAACTCTAGCCATGACACCAAAGGATAAGTGAACAACAGGCTATCTTTAACAAGGTAACCAAGAAGGAACAAACATGATTATCATAAGCAAAGAAATATGTTTATAGTAAACAATACATCAACCTGGGCTTGTGTCTCACAGGAAGGCTGAAGACACGAGTATTATTATTATTACATATATCAAAGTTGACCCCTTTTGCTGGAAGGAGACCGATTTTGCTACTGTTCCATCATGGTTTTGTCTAATCAGGCCTTGCCACGTACATGACTCTTCCTGTAGACGCGCGGTGAGTTTCTATAGATGCGCACGGTTCCTTCATTTTTCTTCTTTTTTTCCTTTGTATAAATTGCAGTTACCGGAAGGCAGCCGGTAGACCCATTTTTTCTGGCCGATTACCTTCTTTCTCTTATTATCTTTATCCTTCTAGCACCTCTAATCTCCGGTGGTTACGGTTCTAGGAGATCGTGGCTCGTTTTCTTTTTCCTGGCTAGGTGATTCGGTCAAAGCGGCCAAGCGGTGCCCCCACCATCGAACGCTTCGTTTGCCCCCCACCTCTCTTATTCTCTCTTCCGTCCTGCTGCCGCCGCCCAGGCCCCGTGCATCTTGCCGACGTGCGTATCGGTGTGTGGCGCCTTCCTCTCTCTATCAATGTGGACGACGGCGGGGATGAGGAGCTCCAGGCTCTCCTCTCCTTCCCAACGCGGCTGCCGGTGTGATGGAGGACCTCGGTGCCCTGCCCTCATCTCCTTCTGAGGCGTTTTGCGGCTATGGGACGAGCCGACGCGGCCATCCCCATGTCCAGTCCTTTCTCAAGCCGGTGAAGTATCTGGATTGGGATGCTAACCATGCCCCGCTGTAGTGGTTCTCTCCTCCTCTCTGAACTGCTGCCTCTCCTTGCCAATCGGGGGATGTTGTTCCCCACCACGCCAGGTGCGGCAGGAGGAGCCAGCGGCGAGCGTGTCCTTGCTCGACGGCGGCAGATCCTGGGGGATGGTGGTGACGGGCACGGGAGAGGACCCGGTGCGAATGGAGAGGCAGAGCTGATGGGCACCCGCAGCACACCGTCGCTGGTAAGTTGGCTCTCAAGACGTGGTGCTTCTTTTTTTGTTTGTTATATGATCGAGCCTTATGACGTCGACCCTGTACGTTTAATTTGGTTTGGTGTAGCGACGACGAGGCATGTAAGATCCTGGCATTCTTTAGTGGGGTTCTGCAAATTTCGTTCAGCGTTTTGTACCCTGTGAGGGATTTCGACCAGATTTTGTACTATCGGATTTGGTGTTCTCCCGGAGGGTTTTGGTCCTACTGCAGCCGGGCCTCTTGCAAGGCGAGTGAATTTGGTTTCTTGGTTGTATTTAAGGCACCCATACTGGTTTAAATCTTTGTCACAATCCTGCATCTATTTTAGGGTTTTTTGTTTTTGTTTTATGTGAGGTAGTATGATATGCGTGATTGATAATTGTAGTGTTCTGAAGTAGATGTCTCCCAGTTTCTGGGTGGTTGATAACGTGTTTTTGATTTTCCTACTGCTATTTTCTTTGTTGCTACCAGTTGTTGTGTTCCTGAAGAAGAAAATGCATTTGGGCCTCATGTGCAGGTTGATTTGAATAGGGTACACAAGTTTGTGCAAGATGTATCATGTATGCCTGATGACTGATACCAGGTCTCAATTATGTAGATGATCTTGGACTAACATCCGTCTATTTGCTATATTATTTCAGGGGATAACTTCTATGAGTTGTAGCTAAATATCCTATGTGTCTTTTTAATTTCGTAATATTGTTAGTAAGCACCCAGTGTTGATTTTGTAACAGCAATGGCATCTTCTTTTCCTAATGAAGTAACCAATATTAGTTTCTTTCTATGGATTCCATCTTCTCTATTTCTCTATTTCTATTGTTTGTAAGCATTAGAACTCATCTCATCTCTTAACTCTTTGGGACACTTACTTTATCCAATTATATGTACTGCTATTTTTTTTTAATATTGCAGAAGAGGTGACTGCTTTGGATTTTAAGCACTGCATACCGCCCGTACGAACTGGTATGATGATCCCCACAATATTGGTACCCTTTATGGGTGCCAATACTGCCATACTTTCATTCTTATTTTTTAGTGGTTGTTGCATATACATGTCATATCCGTCTCTGACCCATTTTCGTCGCCCCCGCCTGTCGACGGAGCTCTTCCTACTCCACTCCACATCTCTTTCACAGCGGAAGAAGTGCGTCTCCATGAGCACGGCAGAGACCCAAGTAGGTGAGTCATGTTCATCATCTGTCTTTGTTGAGTCTCTATGAGTTGTAGCTAAATATCCTAATGAAGTAACCAATATTAGTTTCTTTCTGTGGATTCCATCTTCTCTATTTCTCTATTTCTATTGTTTGTAAGCATTAGAACTCATCTCATCTCTTAACTCTTTGGGGCACTTTATCCAATTATATGTACTGCTATTTTTTTGTAAATATTGCAGAAGAGGCGACTGCTTTGGATTTTAAGCACTGCATACCGCCCGTACGAACTGGTATGATGATCCCCACAATATTGGTACCCTTTATGGGTGCCAATACTGCCATACTTTCCTTCTTATTTTTTAGTGGTTGTTGCATATACATGTCATATCTGTCTCTGACCCATTTTCGTCGCCCCCGCCTGCCGACGGAGCTCTTCCTACTCCACAGCACATCTCTTTCACAGCCGAAGAAGTGCGTCTCCATGAGCACGGCAGAGACCCAAGTAGGTGAGTCATGTTCATCATTTGTCTTTGTTGAGTCTCTCTTGATTGTAGCTTTCTTAATTTGCTCTATTTACTGGCCTATTTGTTGATTTAGATTGTTTGTTCTCGCGGTATTTCAGATTTCTTCTTCTATTTACTTTATACATGCACTTCTTTCTTAATTTGAATTTGTCTGGTGGCTTATGCGTAGGTTTAGGTTGGTTACTCTAAGGTGTCGATTCTTCACTCTCGCCAGACTGCAATTTCTACCAGTGTTCACGGCTATCGGTAATGTTTAAGGATATTATGTTTCACAGCGGAAGAAGTGCGTCTCCATGAGCACGGCAGAGACCCAAGTAGGTGAGTCATGTTCATCATCTGTCTTTGTTGAGTCTCTCTTGATTGTAGCTTTCTTAATTTTGTCTATTTACTGGCCTATTTGTTGATTTAGGTTGTTTGTTCTCGTGGTATTTCAGATTTCTTCTTCTGTTTACTTTATACATGCACTTCTTTCTTAATTTGAATTTGTCTGGTGGCTTATGCGTAGGTTTAGGTTGGTTACTCTAAGGTGTCGATTCTTCACTCTCGCCAGACTGCAATTTCTACCAGTGTTCACGGCTATCGGTAATTGTTGTGGGTATACTTCAGGGGTGTACCATCGACAGTGCCTAGATCCGGCAAGCCCGGGTGGCCCACAGACGGTGATGAGGCATGTGGCCCATCGGGCGGCCCAGTTGCTGTTGATCATGAAGGAAGAAGTCCGGCCCGGGATCGATGAGCCGGATCCATACCGACATTAGGAGTAACCCGGATCCATGGAGGCCCATGAGGAACCAGGATCCAAGTACGACGTATATGGAAGGCGGATCCGTGACGTGCACGGCAAGATATTGTACCGTAGTTAGGCTATCTCGTAATCCGGCTAGGACTCTCCATGTAAACCCTAGATCCGTGCGCCTTTATAAGCCGGATCCCGGGAGCCCTAGAGGCACAACCACAACTCATTGTAACAACGCGAAAGCGCCCGGATAATTCCGGACAAGCAGCGAGTAGGCCTCGTCATCGTGCGGGTGTTCCGAAGCTGGGTAACTCGCGTACCACCGTCCCGTGTGCACTCCGCCCTATGGCCCCTACTTCTTCTCCCCTCGTGAGGATCCCTCCTCCGAGGTACCGTCGATTAGGCAACGACGGTTGGCGCCCACCATGGGGCTCGCGGCGTCTGGAGGCCGGAACCGGGAGGGTTCCGTCATGGGAAGCTACGACGACACCATCGCTGTGGGGCGTGTCCTTTACGCCGGAAGTCTGCCGATCGTCCCTCCGGATGAATGTTGGATTCCGGCTAAAACCGACCCCGTCAAGCTCTCCATCGTCCCAGTTGGCGGCATACACATCTTCATCGGGGAAACCGTCGATTCCGACGGAAACCCACCGGTAAGTAGCGCCGACGCGACCGCCGCCGAGCGGGACGCAGCAGCGAAGATCCGATCCGAGACGCGGAACTTCCTAGCGAAGATTCCGCCTTAGATCTGAAAAAATCAAAACCCACCCAATCCGCCCCTGAGCAGGAAATAACGGTGGAAGACCAATGCAGATCCGCCTGGGTCTCCCAGGTGTTAGAGAAGCAAAGGTGTCACTTTGTACACTTCTTCGCCCATACCGCCGAAACCGCCCCTCAAGAAGCCGGAGCTGGTCCCGAGCAGGTCGAGGCCCCGGAAAACAACGCTGTTCCGGATCAGCAAGAGGCTGTCGGAGAAAGCGGAACTCCGGCTGAAGAGTCAATTTTGGGAAACCTAAGCCCAATTTCCGGAGACACTCAATCCATGAACACTGAAGAGTTCGATCGCAAGGTGACGGAACTCGGATACGGTGAACAGCCTGAAGTTGATTCCGTCCAGCCAAAGCAGGTACTTGCAACTGTAGCGGCGCTGGGAGAGAACGGATCAGAAGAGGCAGGCACCCAATCCGATCCCCATCCATCCCGTCACGGATCTCCAATGTCGCGGGAGCGGCCCCGTAAGGATTCTTCCTCGGAGAGCCTCCTGTCACCTGAAGAGATGGTCGCACAAGCAGGCATGGATGCGGTTTATCGCTCGGATATTCTTAATAAACCCATCACTCCCGAAGACGTAGAAGCTTTCGAAGCTAAAAGAGTGGAGCTGCTAGCCACAGCCAAGAAGTTTAAGGACACCGCAGCCGCCATGCTGGAGGAAAGGAAGCACGCCGCAGTTTTTGTGGAAGACTTCATCCAGCGTGAGCAGGAGGTGGACGAAGGACTGGCGAAGGTCAAGGAACTCCGAAAGCACTGGGAGGACAAGATCTTTGAAGCTGATCGAGTTGATAGCTCCCCGCAGGATCACCTTCGCAACCCCAACGGATCAGCAGCCGTTCGCAACCCCAAAGGACAATATGACGAAAGCTGCAGAAATCCTGAAGAAAAGTGACGAGGAGATTGACATCAACTACTTACGTACACTCGTCGCTTCAGCGGTCAAACAGCAGAGCAAGGCAGACACTTCGCGCAAGTTAGAATCTAACCCGGAGCATTGCGTCTCCACTGCGCAGAAGGACGCCTACGACAATCGCCATCGAGACGACGAATCGCGAACCGGATCCTCAGAACGCAGAAGGAAAGCCAGGGAACACCCAAATCCGATCCCCGTACCATCAAAGACGCCACCGTCAGATCCGAGAAAGGGAAAGGATCCAATGTACTTCGGAGCGAGATAAGTACCGCAACGCCTCTCCTCCGCCTAATGGTTACCCGCGTCCCCCTCGCCGCCGTAGTCCAGGCTCGGAAACACCGGGCCTCGGGGGCATGGTGGAATTGTTATCCGCGACAACGTGCTGCCCTCCGGAAACCGGAACGGGGAGCGCACGCCGGAACCTCCGCCGGAATCGGAACAACGATCGTGAGCCCGAGCCCAGGAGGAGCCGCAATGAGGAGCGCGACCGGAACCCCACCGGAGCCGGACCGACCGGGGCAGCCAGCGCCACGGCGAAGGCAGCCCAGGAGCCGGAGCCGGCACCGGGAGGGCCGGGGAGAATCCGGAGGCGGAAGCAAGAGGTCAGATCGGCCCCCTCGCAGGTCTCCCTCACCACCACCTAGCGGTGGCGGCGGAGGTGGAGGC
This sequence comes from Lolium rigidum, assembly GCF_022539505.1. Classification (NCBI taxonomy): domain Eukaryota; kingdom Viridiplantae; phylum Streptophyta; class Magnoliopsida; order Poales; family Poaceae; genus Lolium; species Lolium rigidum. Next base: position 93,718,490 of record NC_061508.1, read on the forward strand.
GGAGGCGGTGGCCGGAGATCTCGCTCTCGCTCACAATCCCCCCGTCACGGCTCGCGCGACGCACGGGAACGCCTCAACGAATACAGAACCGACTACATCGGACCAAAGTGCTTTGGCAGGATGATTCGAGAAGAACCAAAGCCACGGAGCTCCCTCAAGCTACCCGGAAACCTGAAGCATTATGATGGCACCGAAAGGCCGGATACCTGGTGACATGGGCATACCCTTCGGATACCCATTATTGGTATACCTGGATCGGCTCGGCCCAATATGGAGAAGGCCCAACAAGGCAACCCGAAGAAGTAGTCAACTAGCACTAGTGGAAAACGGGGCAATAGGCCCGGTCCATTTGGGCCTTTAGACCCGGTTCCCGAACCGGGACCAACTAGGCGGGACTAAAGGGGGTACCCTTTAGTCCCGGTTCAAAGATAAACCGGGCCTAAAGGCCTCAACACGTGGTGCGACCGGGGAGCTCCCGGCTGGAAGGGCTTTGGTCCCGGTTCGTGGTACGAACCGTGCCTATGTTTCTCTCGCCGCGGCGAGAATTGCTATTTCTGCCGCGGCACGGATTTGGGCTAGTACCAGCGTTTCTGCGCGGCGCAGAAACGATCAGTTTCCTTGCCGCGGCAGAGTTTCGAGCAATGCATATCTATATCATTCAAGAAACCACAAAAAATCGTCATGAATATATATAGACATCGTCAACAAGTAGACGACATAGTCAACACAAGTACACGTAATGCATGCATATTTACAATACAACTTTTCCTGAACGAATATCCTCCGCCGTCACGATCTTCCGATAGTGCTCTCCACCTGGGGTAAGGACCTCGGTAATAAAGAATCCCGCGATTTCCTCTTGAATTGCTTTTATTTGATCCGCTGTTATGAGAGTGTCCCGCAGGCGTGTCATCTATATTTAAAAAAGGAGATCAATATATGAATGGAACTCAATACAATAGATGGTACTAATTAAGATTAATTGTGAAAATTTGTTATCGTACACGAGTGTGGTGTATTTGGGGATCCCCACCCTTGGGACAGCCATGTCACGCATGAAGGTGCGGACGTAGTATCCACATAAGTTATTCCCTTGTTCCTGCCTCATACACTTTACGAAAAAATAGTTCGATCAAACTAATAATCAAGCATCGTATTGAAAGTAAATATCATATATAAAGTTTCACGGACATAGCTATATATATAGTACTACTTACAGGGTAATCTCTAAATGTAAGCTCCGGTTTCCACCATTCACCCGGAACAGATATTGATGAACCGTTTCCAAGCCCTGCCCGGCAAAAAATAATGAGTAAATGAGTAATTGATTAGTTGATGATATCTTCGAATTAGAGCGAGATGAAGATGCCAATACGAAATTGATTGAAACTACCTCCGGAGGATGGCAGCCATGTCCGCCCATTCCGCATATTCGTACGTTTCGAGTCCATGACGTTTACGACTCCAAGGTGAAGATCAATGATTAGGAGAATAAAATGGAAACTGCACAAGCATAGCTCAATGATTACGAGAATAAAGTGGAAGATGCACAAGCATAATGTATGTTATATATAACACTCACTTGAAGTTGTAGGGAAAGAATATATCCTCTTTGTACTGCTTGCTTCTCTAAAAACATTACGATGTTGTCCTCGTGTCCTTGGCGAAGTCTCGAACCGTAACTTCATGAACTGTGTTTGGGTCTATGAACCCCAGCGGTAGGAGCTTGCCTCTTTTGTATTCCAGCTTCTTCATTCCGCATAATTAAATGTATAGCGTACACAAAGAATATAATGAGGATAATTGTTAGTGCAAATGAATGAGCTACAAACTTAATTACACAAATAAATCACTTACGAAGGCGGTAGCAACCGATGACAGCTTTGTCGAGGGCGTCTTGATTGAATAACCGAAACAGCTTCGCATAACTCAAGGTTTATCTCGTCTTCCCCCGGAAGTAATGCTCATCTCTAAGATACACCGTGAGGTAGGTTTCACATCTTCGACGAGGCTTTCAGGTACCAGTCATGCAACCTTCGCATCCGAGTCCCTAGACGCGCGAGCTGCGCCAGGTTTGACGAGATCTTTTCCGTATCTATACGTGTTTACCACTTGAGCCGTTGGATAGTAATCTTCGTACTCAATCGATGCTCCCTGAGCTCTAGCCGCCCGTTCGATCATCGATGCCGTCTCCGGATCATGATATGGCTCCACGATGAAGTGGGGTACGGCCCGAATGTCCGCTGTCCAAGCTGGGCGACTTTTTGCTTCTTTGCTCGCTCTAGAGGACTCGTCCAAGAGAGCGGTCATAATCAGCTCTCAGCTCAGGTCTCTTCATTCTCGTCTCGGCAAAGTGCTTCACCGTCTACGCGGTCGAATAAACACCTTCTTCTGCGCAAGAAACGCCTTTTGCTCTTCGGTCTCGCTCATGTGGTAACAACTGCGGAGTCCGTGCCCTCATTGGAGTTGATGATCTCTTCGGAGCTGTAGGAGGTGCCGCGGACAGCTTCCTCTTTTGCTTAAGTGGAGGCGGCGGAGTCTCCGACGAGGAGGAGGAGGAGGCGCGAGTATTTTCACGCGGAGCGTGGCTGGTCATGGATAGGGGAATCATCATCGCGCACAGGAGAATCATCACGCGGAGGAGACTCGGGTGGCGGAGGAGGCGGAGGTGGCATGCTTGTTGGCTTCTCACCTCGGAAACACAATGTTCTCCTTCCGCCATTGCACGGTGGTTCTACGGGCTTCTCCCAGTTCTTTGATTTCCCCATCTTCACTGCGAGGTGCTCAAGCACCAACCCCTCATAAGCGCTCATCACTTCATCCACCAT
>NC_061508.1:93721417-93748074 GCF_022539505.1 Lolium rigidum
ATACTGTAGTAAAATAACACATGTGTTATCTCCCAAGAAGTTCTTTCTTTATAGCCGTTAAGATGGGCTCAAGTAGCTTTAATGATGCACTCGCAAGAAATAGTATTTGAAGCAAAAGAGAGCATCAAGAGGCAAATTCAAAACACATTTAAGTCTAACATGCTTCCTATGCATAGGAATCTTGTAAATAAACAAGTTCATGAAGAGCAAAGTAACAAGCATAGGAAGATAAAACAAGTGTAGCCTCAAAAATTTCAGCACATAGAGAGGCATTTTAGTAACATGAAAATTTCTACAACCATATTTTCCTCTCTCATAATAACTTTCAGTAGCATCATGAGCAAACTCAACAATATAACTATCACATAAAGGATTCTTATCATGAGTCTCATGCATAAAATTATTACTCTCCACATAAGCATAATCAATTTTATTAGTAATAGTGGGAGCAAATTCAACAAAGTAGCTATCATTATTATTCTCATCATCAAATATAGGAGGCATATTGTAATCATAATCAAATTTACTCTCCCTAGTAGGTTGTACCAAAAGACCACTATTATAATCATCATAAATAGGAGGCAAAGTATCATCAAAGAAAATTTTCTCCTCAATGCTTGGGGGACTAAAAAGATCATGAAAACCAGCTTCCCCAAGCTTAGAACTTTCTACATTATTATCAACAATGGTGTTCAAAGCGTTCATACTAATATTACTACCAAGCATGCAAATAAGATTCCATAGGTTTTTTAATTTTCGCATCAAACAATCCATGTTTTAAATCAGGAAATAGAATAAGAAGCTCATTGTTGTCCATTATGCCAAACTAGTGTAAACAAGAAACAAAAAGATGCAATTGCAGGATCTAAAGGAAATAGCTTCGAGCACACACACAACGGCGCCAGAAAAATACTTTACATGGGACCGGAGTATGAGAGCCTTTTACCTTTCCTCCCGGCAACGGCGCCGTAAAAGTGCTTGATGTCTACGGGAGCTTCTATTCTTGTAGACAAGTGTTGGGCCTCCAAGAGCAGAGGTTTGTAGAACAGCAGCAAGTTTCCCTTAAGTGGATCACCCAAGGTTTATCAAACTCGGGAGGAAGAGGTCAAAGATATCCCTCTCATGCAACCCTGCAACCACAAAGCAAGAAGTCTCTTGTGTCCCCAACACACCTAATAGGTGCACTAGTTCGGCGAAGAGATAGTGAAATACAGGTGGTATGAATAAGTAGTAGCAACGGCACCAGAAAAGTGTTTTGCCCAGGACAGTAAACAAGCAAGTAGTAACGCAGCAAAGTAGTAACGCAGCAGAAACAAGTAAACAAGCAACGATAGCGTATTTAGGAACAAGGCCTAGGGATTAGACTTTCACTAGTGGACACTCTCAACATTGATCACATAACAGTAATAGATAAATGCATACTCTACACTCTCTTGTTGGATGATGAACACATTGCGTAGGATTACACGAACCCTCAATGCCGGAGTTAACAAGCTCCACAATTCAATGTTCATATTTAAATAACCTTAGAGTGCAAGAAAGATCAACACGACTAAACCAAGTACTAACATAGCATGCACACTCGTCACCTTCACGCCACGTAGGAGGAATAGATCATATCAATACAATCATAATGATAATTAACTCCACAATCTACAAGAGATCATGATCATAGCATATGCCAAGTACTAACACGGATGCACACACTCGTCACCATTACACCGTGCAGGAGGAATAAACTACTTTAATAACATCACTAGAGTAGCACATAGATAAATTGTGATACAAAACACATTGCAATCATAAAGAGATATAAATAAGCACTTCACTACGCCATTCATAACAAGTGAGTAAGTATTCTGTGAAATATAGCCTAAGAGACCCACACGGTGCACACACTCGTCACCTTTACACACGTGGGACAAGGAGTCTCCTGAGATCACATAAGTAAAACTCACTTGACTAGCATAGTGACATCTAGATTACAAGCATCATCATATGAATCTCAATCATGTAAGGCAGCTCATGAGATTATTGTATTGAAGTACATAGGAGAGAGATGAACCACATAGCTACCGGTACAGCCCCGAGCCTCGATGGAGAACTACTCCCTCCTCATGGGAGCAGCAGCGGTGATGAAGATGGCGGTGGAGATGGCAGCGGTGTCGATGGAGAAGCCTTCCGGGGGCACTTCCCCGCTCCGGCAAGGTGCCGGAACAGAGACTCCTGTCCCCCAGATCTTGACTTCGCGATGGCGGCGGCTCTGGAAGGTTTTCCGTATCGTGGTTCTTCTTATCAGGGTTTTCGCGACGGAGGCTTTAAATAGGCGGAAGGGCAGCCTCGGAGGGCTTCTGGGGGCCCACACTATAGGGGGGCGCGGCCCCCCCTCTGGCCGCACCGTGGTGTGGTGTGGGGCCCCCGTGGCTTCTCCGGCGGCTCTCGGGTGTTCCGGAAGGCTCCGGGAAAAATAGGGACCTCGGGTCTTGATTTCGTCCAATTCCGAGAATATTTCATTACTAGGATTTCCGGAACCAAAAACAGCAGAAAACAGGAACCGGCTCTTCGGCATCTTGTTAATAGGTTAGTTCCAGAAAATGCACGAATATGACATAAAGTGTGCATAAAACATGTAGGTATCATCAATAATATGGCATGGAACATAAGAAATTATCGATACGTCGGAGACGTATCAAGCGACACGCTCCAAAGTGTTCACCAGGCTCTCGGAATGGCGGTGCAGCGAATGAGCTACCATGAAATTAATCTCCTGACGCAGAGACCTGGTGCGTTCTTCTGACGGGGCGGACAGGTCCACTCCATCGAGCGCGCCTTCAGGTGAGAACCCTTTCCACCTGATGCCGTGTGAGCGGGTTCTCTGAAAAGAGCCGATGAGGTCGGCTTCGAGGATCGCTTTGACCTCGTCATACTTCTTCTTGAGCTCCTTGGTCAGATCCTCGTACGTGACTGGAGTGCCTTCCGCCATCTCAGATGTAGATGGCGATGCGGTTGATGTCGAAGACTGTCCCACCGGGCGTGCACTACTAGGAAAAGGCTTACCGCCGGCGACCTGAAAAGGCTTACCGCCGGCACTTTCGAATTCGCCGGCAATAACCTCGCCGGTGGTAAGCGCTTACCGCCGGCATTCTCGGATTCGCCAGTGGTAACTGGCTGTTACCGCCGGCGTTTTCCCAAATTCGCCAGTGGTAAGTGTTACCACCGGCACCTTTCCATTTCGCCAGGGGTAAGTTAAATAGGATTAAAAAAAAGCACGAAGATAATTCACGTAACCAATCCATCCCATCCATGTACTATTTTTTTTAGCTTTGCAATTATACATCAGGGCACATGTGAATACATCCAGCAAAATTCACAAAAAAAATCCACAAAATTAAGTGCTCTAACTATTGATTGCACACACAGGCATATCTATAATCCACGGATTGATTGCATCTTGATTCTTCACTTATGATGATCTTTTGATTCTTCACTTCCGATGACCCAGCAGGCGTCCATCTACTGGAGGGCAGTAGAGGAGAGGCAATCAAATATCATATGAATATAAAACGAAATGCACCTTCAAGTATGATTCATGCTAAATATGAGGTTCGTGTGCAAATCGGATACACTATTGCAAGTATGCAAGGATTACGGAAATAGATAGCCCGTAACTAAATCATCTATACCCAAAACAAACTCAATCAAAATGGAACCAAATGAACTCAAGTACACACTCAGCTATGGACACCGAGTTTAAATTGCAGTAGCGTACAACTTAACTCAAGATAAACAATTTGAGAGGCTACAAACCCTACTGAATTATGCATCAGCCTTCCAACAATTCTACTTATCCATTGCGAATCCACTATGGAGGAACCAGCACATCAATGTGCAAACTACAACTTCTCCACGATGGGGAAAAAGACTTTAAGAGGCCAGAGGCCATCATTGCGGCCAGCATTGCCATTTTGGGAAACGAATTCAAAACATTTTGAAACGGGCTAGATGGAGCCCGTGGAATCCGGTCCAGGTACTGCAAGTGTGAATGCAAGAACATGAAGCAGATGCAGATGCAGATGCTATGATCCATTCCCCAAATTAGGGACGCGGTTTCGAACTGCCTGGAATGCGGAAATTAACAAATTGCAAGAAAGTTCGATTGATTCACACAAAAAATCCTCCTCAATCAGAACCGCGCTTCTTCGCCGACCACGATTCACGAAGGGGGAAATGATTCGCAAGCCCGAATCAAGCGCGACCAAGAAACCATGGGGGCTAAGAACCTAATCCGGCCATCGCCCTCGAAAGAGGGGGAGGCCCGAACACGCGAGGAGGCAGCTAGCAGAAATCGGGGGGCGCGACTCACCGGCGCAACGGCAGAGCTCGCAGATGGCTGTGTTGACCACGAACCTGGAGGGGAGGAGGCACGGAGGGAGATGGCGTGGGAGCCGCCGCGGGAGCGATCCGCCGCGGCCTCGTCGAGGTCGCCGACGTCGGTCCAGGTCCGGCCGGAGATGGCCTTGGACTAGATCTCCTCGACGGGGACGTCGCCGTAGTTGGCGGCGAAGAGGTCCTCCTCCTCCGCCTGGGAATTCTCGGCCTTGGCGGCCTTCCGGGCCTCCTTGTTGAGCTGCTTCTTGCTGATTGTTGAGGCGGATAGGTCGGTCTCGAGCTCCTCCATGGAGGCGGAGGTTGGTGGAGGCTCCGACGACATCGCGGCGGTGGCTGCTGGCTGGGCAGCAAGGGAGGAGGGCGGCGGCGCTTGAGAGGAAGGAGGTCACGGGGTTGGTAGTTGTGATGTGCTGCGTGAGGTGTTACCCTAGGTCTGGGGTTGTGATGTGCCAAATACCCCCGGCACGCGCGGCCCACTCCGCCGGTCGTAGTGGGCCTTATCCCCGGCTCCCCAACCAAATTCGCCGGCGGTAACAGGAAGCTCATTCGGCTGCTCTCGGCCCAAAATATCCCCGGCATTTGCTGGCCCGTTTCGCCAGCGGTAAACGGCTTATCCGTGGCATCCTCAAGCGTACTCGCCGGCGGTAACGCGAGGCAGGCCTAAAAAGGCTTACCGCCGGCCACTTTTAACCTGACTCGCCAGCGGTAATAAGTGCGGCTATAAGGTTATTCCTAGTAGTGGTGCCAGAATGTGTTGCGGTCAGAAACCCACCGGCGAGCAGCGACGGGCAACACAGTAGAGCCGGGAGGCTCCCAGGACTGCGGCTGGCCCTGGTCCCTCGAGCGACGGCCCGCAAAGACTCGGCACGCACGTCCGATGCTGGTGCAGGGCGTGCCACCTGACCTATACCTGGTCAGGAAGGTGATGGATTTGCCTCGCTTAGTTTCTCGCGTGGCATACACGTAAATATTAAATACGAGCCTCGATCGGCTCTCAGTTGTCTCCGTGAATCGGCTCAAGGAGCCGATTCACCCATGATTCGTACGAGGTGTACGATCATATGGTGGTCCTGCTTGATCAATATAAAGCTAAAACGACCTACTACGATTTAGGGTTTTCACCACATAATCGGAACATCCTACGCGTGATTGAGCCTGGCGGCCATGCACGGTGATCGTAAACCGACCCTAGACAAGGCCTAAAAACCAACATGAAGTTGATCCCCGGAACATCCTGTCTAGGGCTAGCAAACTACACCCTACGCGCCACTCGATCCTTCAACCCGTTTGTAAGGCCTAACTATGCAGATATTAAACTAATCCTTGAAGAACAAGGAGCAATCATAACGGATCGGATCTACTAAATAATGATCAAGCGAGGTGCCGCTCTTACACCTAAGATAGGTGTAAGGGCGGCTAGACGTCTAAGGGTTGCACGGACGAAAGCATATGATACGATGAAACAATGCTAACCCTAACACATCTACGATAACTACGTTGCTCGCCATCAACAAGGCTTCAAGCACGAGCAACGCATGAACAGCGAATAAACGTGTACCGCCTAGATCGCAAGATGCGATCTAGGCAGCATGATGCTTACCCGGAAGAAACCCTCGAGACAAGGGAGTTGGCGATGCGCCTAGATTGGTTTGTGGTGAACGTGATTGTTGTTTATTTCAGAAACCCTAGATACATATTTATAGTTTGTAGACTTTCTAACGTGGGAATAATCCCAACCGTGCACGAGCCAAATTCTATCTAACTGACACGTATCCTACTATATTACAGATACACGGGCAAACTAGCCCAAACTTTGCATATAAGGCTGATTCATGTATTTCTTCCATGTATATTCTTCAAGCCCATCTTTAATCGCGGCCCACCTCTGATCGGGTCAAATTCTGGTGATAACAACATGATAAAAAAATTAAATACAAAAGAGTGATTCCTTTTTAGATGAAAACTTAACGTTGTATTAGATCCAAATCCTGTTTAGATGAAAATTGGACAGCATGGTACATAACTGTGTACCACGCCCAAAGCCATTCATCTAAGCAGTAGTTTAAAGTTTGATGGAGTGCAAATAAAGACAGGCAGATAGCATCGGGAGGTGCACGGTTAGCATGAAAACATTACCAAAAACTATGAACCACATGACCATAAGGGAAAAAAGGAGAGCAGGGCTTCTTCTGGAGGTCCATGGCCTTGTCGAGGCCAGGCTCGCGGTGATAAAGCTTTTTCTTCGGTCGGCGTCCATGACCAGCAGAGAACAAGGACATAGCCTCTGAGTTGTGTCAAGGGTGGAATTCCGCGAATGGAACATAAATGCTCAGCCAATCTTATACTCATTATGTATGTCTGACAGTCTGCACCACAGGTCCAAGCATTCAGAAGCCCAGGATAAAGAGGTAGAAACCTGGACTCCAAATTCTGCACTGAAAAGACATAAATACGATTAGCCATTTTAAACAACCTAGACTTTGCGGCTAAGGAATCAAACTGATAATAATTAAGTGCTGTCAAAGCCTGTGTACCAACATTTCTCATTGCAGATCAACAGTTCACCACAATGCTCTGGAAAGTCAATTCGGAGCCATGATTCGGTCTGGAAACTACACGCCAGAAACTAATCACACGAAACTATATTACAGAAGAATAATGATCAACTGATATGAAATTTGAAAGTCCATCTCTAACGACAGAGAACAAAGTAGTTAGAACATGCATGGAAAATAATGTACTAATACCACTTGCGTTTTGGAACTATCGAGCAGAGCCATACAAAAGCCTATTAGAGACCGTTAAAAAAACAAAGATTCATACTTTTTTTCCCTAATGCTTTGCTACAATTGCAGGATAGTGCAATCAGATATCCATATGTCATCATCCAACCTGGCTCCATTTCAGGATATAACCAACAAGCAAACCCAAAGAGGTAAAAAATATTACAACGGTGAGGACAAAATTATGGTGCTATACTAAAGTCTGCTCTATATGCAGATCCTAAAGAGGTCAAGAGGCGGAGGGACAGAGAAAGGTATGCACAAAATAAAGACGAGATCTTAAAGCGCCGACGGGAATTACGGGAAATCAAAAAACAGTCAACGACCACCGTCAATGACGAAAACATGTTCTGTCCTACGCATGCCATTACAGAATCTGGAGTCACCCAGATACAAACTGAAGGTCATGTGTCCTATACTTGCAACATATAGAACACAGGTTGTAAATGTAAAAAATAATGATTGTATAGTTCCAACATATTGATAGGTATGGCTCCAGTTCAACGTGATGCATCTCAAATATCTGTGCCACACACTTCACAGCAACATGAGGTATTTTCTTTGGTGTGTGATGACGATGAGTCCGAGTGGCTGCATAGAAATGATGCATACCACATGCACGTGACTGCAAGAGGAAATGCCCACACAACAGGATCACCCACCCAGTTATCGGGTAAGCTAATACATGACATCATGTCTTTTTTTTCGCAAACATATAGGTTCCATATTCTCTGCGCTCATGTTTCAGGTGTTCATGTGTTGATTATATTCTAGGTTGCAGCAATGTTTCACTCGATCAACCGGGAGCATCTGGATCACGATCTGGTATGTCCGCACCAGGTTAACATTCTTACAAACAAATGTAACTACCAGAGTCATGAAGGTAAAAAGCAGCAGACTGGCTAGGCACAAAAATGCATCGCGAGGACCTCGATGCTATGGTTAGTGATTAGTCCCATTAGCCCATCTTTCTATAAGCCAATTTTCTGTTATTCTTTGTTTCTGATGCTAATACTTTGTCATTTATTTGCAACAGCTGCAAGGATTGGTGTATTCACATTTGCCTCGCGTCACGTGGAACTAAAATCTGACAAGTGGAATGACCAAAACGTCACAACATGGCCTAGGGAAGAGTGCATTAAGAGCAGCCTGATGTTATCACCAGAATTTGACCGAGTCAGAGGTGGGCCGCGATCAAGATGGACTTGAAGATATATACATGGAAGAAATACGTGAATCGGCCTTGTGTACCAAGTTTGGGCTAATTGCCCGTGTATCATAACATATTAGATTATGAGTCGGTTAGGAGATAGAGTTTTACCCGTGCACGGTTAGGTGCACGCCTGAATTAGAAAGTCCCTTGGACTATAAATATGTATCTAGGGTTTATGAAATAAACAACAACCAACGTTCAACACAAACAAATCTCGGCGCATCGCCAACTCCTTCGTCTCGAGGGTTTCTCCGGTAAGCACCATGCTGCCTAGATCGCATCTTGCGATCTAGGCAGCACAAGCCTACCCACGTTGTTCATGCGTTGCTCGTGCTGAAGCCTTTTTGATGGCGAGCAACGTAGTTATCTTAGATGTGTTAGGGTTAGCATTGTTCTTCGTATCATATGCTGTCGTAGTGCAACCCTTACACATCTTGCCGCCCTTACGCCTATCTTAGGTGTGGGGGCGGCACCCCGCTTGATCATTGTTTAGTAGATCCGATCCGTTACGGTTGCTCCTTGTTCTTCAAGGATTAGTTTAATATCCGCAATAGTTAGGCCTTACAAAGGGTTGGAGGATCCAGCGGCATGTAGGGTGTAATTTGCTAGCCCTAGACAGGATGTTCCGGGGATCAACCTCGTGTTGGTTTTTAGGCCCTGTCTAGGATCGGCTTACGATCACCGTGCGCAAGCGCGAGGCCCAATCGTGAGTAGGATGATCCGATTATGCGGTGAAAACCCTAAATCGTCGTAGATCGCTTTAGCTTTATCTTGATCAAGCAGGACCACCATATATTCGTGCACCTCGTACGAATCATGGGTGGATCGGCTCTTTGAGCCGATTCACGGGATAACCTGAGAGCCGATCGAGGCTCGTATTTAAGGTTTACGTGTATGCCATGCAGGAAACTAAGCGAGGCATCATCCAACACCTTCCTGACCAGGTATAGGTCAGGTGGCACGCCCTTGCGATAGCATCGGACGTGTGACCGAAGGCTTTGCGGGCCGTCGCTCCGAGGGATCGGGGCCGGGCGCAGCCCTAGTTGTTCCCGGCTCTACGGTGTTGCCGGTCGCTGCCCGCCGGTGGGTTTTCGACCGCAACACATTCTCGGCACGCCGGTGGGACAATCTTCGACATCCACCCCATCGCCATCTACATCCGAGATGGCGGAAAGCACTCCGGTCAAGTACGAGGATCCGACCGACGAGCTCAAGAAGAAGCATGACGAGATCAAGGCAGTCCTCGAAGCCGAACTCATCGGCTCTTTCCACGTAACCCGCTCCCATGGCCAACCAGGACACTTGTTCAATATCAACATGGTGGGACCTGGGCACCACTCTGGGAAGGACGGAGATGAGGGCAGCTGCTCTCATAGCAAAGACACAGAGGAAGCCGCTCCACGCGATCGGCTCCGCCAAGACGGCAAGCGCTACGTCACAGAGGGAGAAGTGAAGAACATAAGATACCAACGACCTCTATCTTATCACCTCCTCAACAAGTATGTGAGTCAGTATGACCAACGCCGGCGATACAGCGACGATGATGAAAAAGATCGTCTGGCTAGGGACGACAGGAGACGTCGTCGGCATGATCACGACGAGGAGCGATACGAGCGCCACGCCAAGGAAAAGTCGAGGGAGCAAGACGACGTGGATAGGCACTCGGGACTGCCCCTTCTTCGGACAATCGCTGGGATTCAGGAATGAGCCGATTGCCAACAATCGGCAACTGCCCAGAATGCAAACAGAAGAAGAAGGATGCAGCTAACGTGTCCGTGTTCAAACGTCTAGGGCCTCTCCCGCCTCGGAACGAGCGTGCTGAGTCCGCTCGGGTGGAAGATCTCGAGGAACTAGAGGACGATGATGAAGAAGACAAGTATCATCGGCCAAGGTGGTGCCCTGATGGGCTTAGCCGTTCCCAAAAACGAAGGGTTCAGCGTCTGCGTGGGTTGGAAGAAGCTGAAAGATTATACCTGCACACGTTGAGGAAGGCACGGCCTGATCTGGCCGCCAAAATTCAGCGAACCCCGGACGAAGAAGGTCGGCCACAAAGAAAAGAGTGGCGCCCCAAGCAAAGGAAAGCCGATGATGAGACATCGGCTGGCACAAACATGGTGTTCATCCTCCCAACGGAGTCTACTGCTCGAGGATTAAACGATGCACTCAAGGTGGACGACAGCGAGCGCATCGACGTGACAGAGGATGAAGTTAGGCTGGTCGTATCCACTGGCCTAACCGTGTAACAAAAGCAAACGTGGCGAGGCTGATCCTTGTGATCGGCCCCAAAAATTTATGAAGGAACATTACAAAACCTTCATCGAGCAAGCAACGTGGAGGCCGATTCCAGCAATCGGCCAAAATTATCCCCATCATCATACCTTCTTCCTGGGTTCAGCAGTTGATTCAACAGGGAATACCTGAAGAGCCGATACCATCAAATCCCTTGAAAGAATCGGCTCGGGGGGCACCTAGGTGGATAGAACACGAGGATATGCAGTAGGAGTGTCTTGCAAATGCCCAGCAGCCCAAGATTTTCTTTCAAGATGGGTATTGAAGTATGGGGGATACATAAATCGGCCGTAAAAAATTCAAAAAAAATTTAAGCACAGCCGATGCAGCAGACATCGCCTTAAGGATATAAAGCCGATGCATGGCCATCGACTCAAGAGGTATAACTGTTATAATCAGAGGGTCAATGGAGCAGGAAGTGGGCCACGAAGGAAAGGAGCCGATCTGACCAGCAAGGCGCAAGGAATAGACTGAAGAAGCTCGGGGGGCAGCTCACCCTGAAGGTCCTCTGCTCCGGGGAGCCGATTTTGTCGAAATCGGCTTGCTCTGCGTTATGACGTGAGGCCAATGACGGCACATTTGTCTGATCCATTACCGTTCTCGCCTTGACTGAGACTCGGGGGGCAGCTGGCCTGGTGGTTACTCTGTTTTTGAAAGCCGATTGGGTGGCCATCGGCTAGTCCTGAGCCGCGATTTTTGTCAAGGGTGATTCGGCGGAACTCAAATTCATTGTTCGAAAGGACGAAGGATAGTTCATGAAGGCTTGATGCGCTGACATCGGCTTTTTGAGTTTTGACCAAGATTGCAGTCACCCTGTGGTCGAAGAAAGGAAGGGCGGATTATGAGAGACTGATGCGTTGCCATCGGCTCATTGAGAATCGGTTTAAAAGAAATCGGCAAAATCAAATTGGGGAAACTTCTTCATTAATAAACAGGATTTCTTACAAAGGAAGAACCGATTGCTCAAAGAAGGAAGAACAAAAGAAGGGTCTATTGACCAATCTACTACTGCTAGGCCTATACTAGTAGATCCTAATCTACGGACCATCGCTGCCCTCGTCGTCATCCTCGGAACTCTCATCGGCACTGCTGCCGATGGGCTCCTGCGTCGCTACTCCCGTAGCCCTCTACGGGAGCTTCATCCCCGTCTTCATCGTCGCTGCTGTCGTCGTCCCACCACATTCGGAGGCGTTTCGCCGGCGGGTAGCCCTCGAGGGAGTCGTCGTCGTCGTCGTCTTCTTCCTCTTCCTCTTCTTCAGAGGTGGGACAGCCGTCCCAGGGGAACCGGTCGTCCTCGCTTTCCGACTCCAGTTCCCCGTCGGCAAGGAACTGAAGATCTTCATCCCCGCTGGTCAGGGACTGGTCGTCTTCGGACCAGATGGAGGAGGCGTGGTCTTCCAGGTCCCATTCTTCTGGGGCGCGGATGTCCGGCGGTGTCTCGCGGGAGGAGGAGGACTCGTAGGAAAGCTCGGAGGAGGAGGAGGAGGAAGAAGACATGGTGGCACAGGAGGGTTTTTGGGTGCTAATGCGAGGAGGACGAAGGAGGAGCAAGCTGTTTAGAACGGTTAAATAAAAGGGATATGAGGGAGATTCAATGCCACGAGCGGTTTCCGAGGAGATGATGCCCAACGGGAAAATTTTGCGGCCACGTGGAGAAGTGGAAGGGGCAAGGCATCATGATGAAGGATTCTGCGGCGGTTTCGCTTCTGCCACGACATGACCCGACGGAAGAAAAGCGTAATGATTTTGGAAATGTCATTTCCAAAACCAGGGGGCATGTGTTATCACCAGAATTTGACCGAGTCAGAGGTGGGCCGCGATCAAGATGGACTTGAAGATATATACATGGAAGAAATACGTGAATCGGCCTTGAGTACCAAGTTTGGGCTAATTGCCCGTGTATCATAACGTATTAGATTATGAGTCGGTTAGGAGATAGAGTTTTACCCGTGCACGGTTAGGTGCACGCCTGAATTAGAAAGTCCCTTGGACTATAAATATGTATCTAGGGTTTATGAAATAAACAACAACCAACGTTCAACACAAACAAATCTCGGCGCATCGCCAACTCCTTCGTCTCGAGGGTTTCTCCGGTAAGCACCATGCCGCCTAGATCGCATCTTGCGATCTAGGCAGCACAAGCCTACCCACGTTGTTCATGCGTTGCTCGTGCTTGAAGCCTTTTTGATGGCGAGCAACGTAGTTATCTTAGATGTGTTAGGGTTAGCATTGTTCTTCGTATCATATGCTCGTCGTAGTGCAACCCTTACACATCTTGCCGCCCTTACGCCTATCTTAGGTGTGGGGGCGGCACCCCGCTTGATCATTGTTTAGTAGATCCGATCCGTTACGGTTGCTCCTTGTTCTTCAAGGATTAGTTTAATATCCGCAATAGTTAGGCCTTACAAGGGTTGGAGGATCCAGCGGCGTGTAGGGTGTAATTTGCTAGCCCTAGACAGGATGTTCCGGGATCAACCTCGTGTTGGTTTTTAGGCCCCGTCTAGGATCGGCTTACGATCACCGTGCGCGAGCGCGAGGCCCAATCGTGAGTAGGATGATCCGATTATGCGGTGAAAACCCTAAATCGTCGTAGATCGCTTTAGCTTTATCTTGATCAAGCAGGACCACCATATATTCGTGCACCTCGTACGAATCATGGGTGGATTGGCTCTTTGAGCCGATTCACAGGATAACCTGAGAGCCGATCGAGGCTCATATTTAACGTTTACGTGTATGCCATGCAGGAAACTAAGCGAGGCATCATCCAACACCTTCCTGACCGGGTATAGGTCAGGTGGCACGCCCTTGCGATAGCATCGGACGTGTGACCAGAAGGCTTTGCGGGCAGTCGCTCTGAGGGACTGGGGCCAGCCGCAGCCCTAGTTGTTCCCGGCTCTACGGTGTTGCCAGTCGCTGCCCGCCGGTGGGTTTCTGACCGCAACACCTGCAGACAGATGGGTACACCTCCTCACTCAACACAATCGAAACTAAGTTTTTATTGTGTTATATTTGTTTTGATGTCCATCGAGTTAATTTTGTTAGAGACAAGCCAGTCTCTTTAAACCAAGATTCTCTTACTTAACCCACCATAGGAAGTCTAAACAAAATCTATGAAGACGTGAAATTTGTTATGGAAAATAAGCTATAAGTTACCAATCAAATTTCCACAAGAAAAGCGTTTGTGATGGCTAATTGTCACTTCGACAAAGTTTAACAAAAATTGTGAAGGGCTCCTGCTATCTTCACAAGTGGGTACTCGCGTTATTTGATTTACTGCAGTCAATGTCGAGAGTGTGTTTACCTTAGCTCGAGAGGAGTAGCAGCTAAATTCATAACCACAACAGTCACATAATTGCTGCGAGCCCCCGACACTGCTACAGCAATTCCACCGGTAACAATAGTGGTCACTGCAAACACGAAAGGAATATTATGAAAATACTAGCAACGGCATTAAAACACGGATAACTGAGTGTCAGACGGTGCACTAATCGCAAACAAGCTTACTATAGTGTATAATATTTGGTGCATTATATACAACAAAATGACCTTGAAATCGTGAAATACATACATGTTGCGCTGTATCCTCATGATCTAGATGACACAAACAGGGTCAGTGTTTCCCTCATGACCTACCATAAGAATTGTAGAAAAGAAGTTCCATGTTAGTTGTGTGGTTGCACACCCTTGTAAAGAACCACAACAGCTTCGCAATTAGAACAAACCTTATATACTCGACAAGGATATCATTATCTTCCATTGTGTCATATTCCCATTCGACAAATATTGCCATTTTCATCTTCCACAATCAGTACCTCCTCAAATTATTCACAAAAAAGTACCTCCTCAATTTTTTGCCATCCGACAAATCATCAACATTTAAAATGGTGACATCGGACATGAATAAAGCTCCACCCTATGATGCATAATTGTAGTGTAAGAGGCAGATCAAGCCTAACAGGTAATACCAATAGAAACAGAAAGCACAACTTATCCATGGCATCAAATATGTCTAACAGGTAATACCAATAGAAGCAATGATGTATGTAGCCAATAACGTTCCTATTGACAACAGGATGATAAAAAAGCACAGTTATACCCTTTAAGCTAACTAATACATATTTTGAAGTGTGAAAGGAATGAAGCTATAAACAATATATATCCCTGTCAACGAACGAAGCATTATTGATTGCATAAATAGGTGAAACTTTAAAAAAGAATCATAAAAAGTGAATAATAATGATTGGTTGTTGATTTTACTATTTTTCATTAAATTAATTTATAATATTTTCGTGCATTACGGATTTTAAGTGATGAGATGTCGGATCGCGGGTATGTTTACATTGCTAGGTCATCGGAACTATTTAAGTGGCGTTGGTAAAAATACACGCCGAAAGAGAAGTAAGATTTACAATGTATTGTAGATTTTTAAGACGTGCGCACGTGCACCTTTACTAGTTTGGTACAAACATGAAAGTAATACACGAGGTCAAGTCTTTCTTGTCAAAGTGCTTTGATATGAAAGATCTGGGAGAAGCTGATGTGATTCTGAACATCAAGCTTATTAAGAACGAGAGTGGGATTACTCTAACGCAATCCTATTATGTTGAGAAGATCTTGAGCCGGCTCGGTTATATTGATAGCAAGTCTTCTCTAACACCTTATGATCCCAGTGTGACATTGCGCAAGAACCGAAGGATTGCCGTAGATCAATTGAGATATTCTCAGATCGTTGGCTCACTCATGTACTTAGCGAGCGCGACAAGACATCTCTTTTGCTGTTAGCAAGTTGAGTAGGTTCATGTCAAACCCGGGTACTGATCACTGGCATGCACTTGATAGGGTCATGCTCTACCTATGTGGTACAATGAATTATGGGATTCATTATTCAGGGCACCCAGCTGTGCTTGAAGGATATAGTGATTCAAATTGGATCTCTGGTGTAGCTGATCTCTACGCCACTAGCGGGTATGTATTTACCTTTGGAGGTGGCTCAATGTCATGGATATCTTGCAAGCAAACCATATTGACGAGGTCAACTATGGAAGCAGAACTTACTGCTTTGGACACAACCACTGTTGAATCATAATGGTTGCGTGAGCTCTTGATGGACTTGCCTGTGGTTGAAAAACCTGTACCGCCAATCCTTTTGAATCGTGACAATCAAACTGTAATTGTCAAAGTGAAAAATTCTAAGGATAACGCGAAGTCATCAAGACACGTCAAAAAACGTTTGAAGTCTATCAGGAAATTGCGAAACTCCGGAGTAATAACTGTTACATATATTCAAACAGACAAAAACCTGGCAGATCCCTTTACAAAGGTATTATCACGTAATGTGATAGAAAGTGCATCGAGGGAGATGGGTTTGAGACCCGTTGATGTTACACGATAGTGGTAACCCAACCTGTGTGATTGGAGATCTCGTGAATTAGGACCTGGGAAGAACAAACTAGTGGTTTAATTGAGGAGAGTAGTATGTAACCATTTCTATGTGAAGATTCACAACTCTCAATTGCTGTAAGGCAGGTTGGTAACAAGCCTTAATGTGTTTATGTTGGCTATTTTAGCAAAGATGCTGTCCTACAGAGCATTCTTGAAATAACACACCTATATGAGTCCAATTGTTAAACGTCGCAATCTATGAGATTTGGGTGATCTCTAGTAAACTCATGAAGAGACCATGAAGTATGACGGATATGCTTCACCCGCGGGATAGGCTACTGGCAGCCATGTACTGGTTATGACTTTGAGTGAAACCATGTTCACGCAAAACTTGCAATTCAAGGCTTAGTCCATTGTTCAAGTGTGAATGGATGTAGCTTAAGGTTCTAGGCGGAAGTTCAACTTAACAGTCCGTTGAAACACTGGTATATAAACAAGCTGCGAGTATTGGTAAATCTCTAAATGGACATTTGAGATCTGGTGAGGGATTATTGAAATATTGGGTCAACTTTTAGTGGCCCACATTAGATTTCAGATTTCCCTATAAATCTCAAAGCCCACATTGTGGCAGCCAATGTGAGTTTGAGCCCAAGTGGGTGGCAGCTCACTAGGGAGTGGCAATAGGTGGGAAGTTTAGTCCCACATGGAAAGTTGGGATGAAGTTAGACCGCCTTATAAGGTGGGTTGTTCCACCACTAGTAAGTGAGTAAGAATAGGAGTGGTTCACGCGCGATCCTCCTCCTCCTCGCTCGTCTCGACTTTGCTGCTCAGGAAAACGAACAGAGTCCTAGACGGACGCGTCGCAGTTAGTCGGTTCGGGTCGCTCCTGGACCGTGGGCTATCTGTAACCGACTCGAAACGTGCGCGAATTAGGGTTTCCACCTCTCTCTGCTTGCGCCGCCATCGTAGCTTACTCCATCCCGCCCGCCGGCGTGCACCGGCGAACGGGAGAGCAGGTCTCCGGAATCGCTCGTCCTTGCGATCCTGTACGGGAGAGGGAGAATTAGGTTTTTGGGAAGCTCTCTGCGCGACTGCTCAAGTTCTTCATCACGGGTCGCCTTCCGTCCAAGTCGGGCGGTGCTTCCTACCGTCTCTTCAACGCCGTCTAGTTCGACCCATCATCAACAACGTTGTCATCAACAACGTTACTGCTGCGACATCGTCTGCTACACCTTCACCGCCACCTCCACCAGATCGGTACGTGCGGCATATCTCGATCTGTTTAGCGATGGATGTTGTATCATTTGCTCTGCTACCGTTCATGTTGATCAATGCATCTAGTATGTTCGAGTTTCACATGTTAGTAGTTACTGTCGTCATGCTTAATATTCTGGAATTAATCATGGAATTTGTGCCTAATTATCCAACAACTTGTGCCCTCACCGGAATCTTTTATCCGTGTCCTCAAGCTGCGGTCCAACGAAATCTCCACCAAGAGAAGGTCGTGTGCTCTGTTTCTCGGAGTCGCTCCCAGCCTTCGAAGGCAGCCCGCTGCTTTCGTGTCCTGGCGGTGGCATCGAAGTAGACCGTCGCTCCCCAAGAACGCCACCCCACAACCGGCAATTTACGCGGACGAGCTGCTCGGGCTCGGCGTCATCCAGGTAGTCGCCAAGGCCGTCAAGAATCGAGATGCGTCTTTGTTTTCTGTTCTCATTAGCGCTCCGTTTATTTATGGGCCTTATTGGAGTGCACGTATAGGAGTTCTTGTCGTTTGGGCAAATCGAAAATCGATTCCAAGCCGGGCGAAGGATCACACGGAGGAAACGATGGACCGACGAATGAAAATACACGGATGAATCGTTTTTTCTACTCAGCGGTGGCAGATGTTGTAATTTCAACGAAAACCAGGGCTAAAAACAGACGGACCAACAAGAAACCATATTTCCTTTATTATTAGATATAGATTACGGAGACTAGTAAGTATGCCCTTGCTTTGCAACGGCAGAGCAAAACATACATCAAATATTCACGCACTAAAAAATAATTTCTAACAATATAAGTTTTTTGTACATTGCTGATAGTTATGCAAGCCGGAATACAATGAGACAAAAATGAGTAAATTGTTTGTTTAGTAATTTAAATAAACTAGTCGTCAACCCGCGCGATGCACGGCTACATTTGTCGCACACATGAATATATTAAAACTATTTTTATTATTTTTGCATGCTTCAGTTGTGTTATTGTAGCATCAAGCGAACCATAATGATCTTTATATAGAATAATTTGGCATGCCTATAATGAGTTGTGATCCATATTTTGTTTAATTCACTAAAGTGTATGTATGGATCGAGAGATTCCTGTTAAACTTAAATGGATGTGTTAACTTTGTCTTCATCACCAACGAGTTATTTTCTTTGCATGGGATTTATACATAATATTTCTCGTATTCTTGCAAATAGTAAAAACATCTTATTGAGGAATGAGAAAATTTTGCCCACCTAATTAAGTAAATAATTGAAAATTCACAACAATTGTACATTTTATGATGATATATGATTACAACAGAAAAAATATCCTCTATGTTATATCGTCAACTAAAGGAGGTTTATACTGAAAATAAAATATATACATACATCTATATCTATATCTATACCTACTAATAAAGGAAGTAAGGTTTCCGGAAATACTGAACGGAACCTGGCAACGGGCGAGGATGACATCGCCATCGTCCATTGGCTGGAGATTAGTAATGTATTAGGCCTTAAGTCTGTATCCCGACTTTGTCCAGAGATTTAGGATATGTGTATTCGGTGTATTCCGTCCACGTTTCAGAGCAATAACTATAGCGCAGGACGCGACATCGCTTTAACTCGACCGACGGGTTTGAGCCAGCCGGCCGGCCGGCAAGATTCAATCAATGCAGCACTTCAGTAAATGTGTTCGTCCTTCCTGTAAGTCCTGCGTCCTTCATGTATGACAAGTCCGAGCGAGTCTCCAT
Organism: Lolium rigidum; assembly: GCF_022539505.1. Lineage (NCBI taxonomy): Eukaryota > Viridiplantae > Streptophyta > Magnoliopsida > Poales > Poaceae > Lolium > Lolium rigidum. Next base: position 93,740,472 of record NC_061508.1, read on the forward strand.
TTCCATGCGTAAACAAGTAGTACTAGCTAGTATCCTGCCGACGACGGCCGTGCTCCTCCTCCTCCGACGCTCCAAGGCCTCGAGCTTCTCTGGCCGTTGTGCTCCTCCGGCTATCGTGTTTCTCTAAGCGAGCTCAAAGACCGGCGTGCTCCTCCGTCCGAGCTCTATGGCGGCGAGGGCCTCCGTCTGTCACGCTCCCCTTCTCGAGCTTCTCCGGCCGCCATGCTCCTCCGCCTGAGCTAAAAAGCAGAAAACTCCTCCATCGCCGTTCCTCCGAGCGAGTTCTCCGGCCGCCGTGCACCTCTGCCGAGCTCCAAGGCTGCCGTACCGTGCTCCTCCATGTGAGTTTTTTGCTGATGTTTCTTGGATCAGATGGGAATTCTTCTCTGGAATCTCTATTCTAACCTACATTCTTTTACGTTGAGTGCTTTGTGAAGAAGCAGCGGATGCAATTGACTTCTTGGTGGAATGCTTTCGTCTCGAAAATTAATGTCAGATCAGATAATTCTTTGCTGTTTGCATGTGTACTGGGCTAATTATGTTACTCGTTTGGAACTAATCCATTGCAGTAATCCAGCCTGATATGATCTTCCTTTTTTCTCATGTCCAAAGCTGAGAATCACTCGATCGCAACTTCGCAAGAGAACTAACAGCGCATTGCGTTTAATCTAGTGCATAAATCACCTCCATCTCACTAATCTGACACATCGTGTACCAAATTAGTACTTAATTTCACATCCATAGGAATATGACAAAATTAGTGGTGCAAGATTTTAAAGACGTACTACTATTCAAATCCATTGTCAACTAATCTGCCCAGTTTGCCAACCTTGTCGTACAAAATACATGTTCTTAGTATGAGCTTAGCTTGCGGCTTGCAATCTCGGACAGTACTGGAGTGCTCACCTGGAACACACTCTAAGGCTAGCCAAGCTTGCGGCAGCCGATGCTCTGCTTGCCGGCGCTGATTCTGCGAATGTTGTCCAGAGGTTGGAGAAGATCTACAGTAATCACACGCGGTGGTCAAGCGAGAGGAGTTCAGGGTGTCCACCGGCGCGTGCAATTAAGTGGAGGAGGAGCACAGCATACGCCCAACCATCCTGCATCATGCGAATAAATGACATTAACTGCTCATCCAGTATCGTACTTGCAGGCCGCTGTATAAAGCTGAGTATGGGATAGAGGGAAATGGAAGTCAAGCGCGTATTCAACACACGCTATATTAGCTCCGAATCTCGCGGCACAAGCAGACGCCGGCGATGTCGACCTCGCGCGTTGCCAGGTCCCAATCGTCCGGGTCGGTAAGGTTTCTCCCTAAATTTTTCGTCCGTTTTTTTATTATCCATGTTTCTATGCTGTAATTACAAGCAGTGCCACTGAAGAAACGTTTCGTTCGGTCAGACTGGTCAGTCTCCCGATGCGATCTGAACCTGTCCAGCTTCCGTCTCTAATTATCGTCCTGGTCTGGGCCTGGGTGTCTCTACGCGAGCCGTTTCTGGTGGGCCGTGCGAAGCTGGGCAATTTAAGAGGCTCACGTACAGCAGAGACGGTATCATCACCACTACTATATATATATATATCTATATCTATACCAATATAAAAAGGCACAGAGGGGGCAGAACCAACGGAACACGGCCATCAGATGGACATCTAACGCTCCAAATCTTCACCATAATTAGCGCTAAAACAGCCCAGGCTGACAACTCCCCGCTAATCAGCCGGCCCTAATCCCTCAAACAACGCCTGTCGCTCAGGCCGCACCGTCGCTCAGGCCGACGCCGTGCCGCCAGCCAGCGTCGCCCCTCACCTACAGCGCCGCCAGCGTCGTCCCTCACAAGCGCGGGCGCCGCCGCCGCTGCACAATCCCACGTCGCCCGTCGACAGGGCTCTGTCTGCCTCCGCCCCTTGATCCTGCCGCCGCCGTGCGCGAGCCCGCCCGGCTTCTTGCCGGCCGGCCGGCCGCCCCTTGGTCTCCTGGTCGACATCTCTGATTGTTCTTACCGTGGTGGACGACAGTTCTTCAGTTTCGTTTGCTTGACCACACGGCGTTTGTTCTGGGGCGTTAGTTTCAGTTCATCTCCACGAGTTCTAAACCAAAGCAAATCGATCCTGTTTCCTGTCACAAACGATCCATAATCCAGTTTGTTCTTTGCTTGACCACTGCCCAGCATACCCAATAACAATTCTTAGGAGAAACTAACGCCTCAGTTTCCTGTCTTTTTACAGTCTGTTGTTTTAGTTTTCAGAACACGGGCTTGTGTTTTCGGTTCCAGAATCTGGCACTCCATCCTCTGTTTTCAGAAGACACGCACCCACACGGCACCAGAACAAACGCTGCATACCTGCAAACGAATTGGACACTGCAAAATCAAGGTCTGTTTTCAGAATTCATTGCCAACTACTTTCTGATGCTCTGATGCAAAATCAAGGTCTGTTTTCAGAAAATGAAGTTTTTTAGCAGCATGTTAATGTATAACGTATCCTCTAAAGTTGCCTATCCACGAGCAGCACAATCACTGTATCCGGCAATGCATCTTTTTCATCTTTTTTTGTGTTGCTCTACATTCTAGATCAGTGGAATGCTCCAACATGCATTGATTCAGATTGTAGATCAGAAAGTTCAGTTCATTTTCGTGTTGTTTATTCATACTTCCATGTAATACAGGGAATCCTTTTGGTCCTCATGCCCCCTCTGGTGGTTCACTTTTTTTTTCAAACTACGTCTTTAATTTTCTGCCACGCCACGATAAGGTACATGTGTTTCCTAATTAACCATATGTACTTCTGTTTACAGGAACAATATGTTCGAAGTGTTCGATCTCCCAAACGGAACTATCATTGGTATTCTTGTTTAATATATAATTTATACATGATTACATATATTGATTCGGTGTCAAGTTTCATGTCTTCCACAAATCTTTACTATTGAGGCTTACTAATTGCAAATTATTCTTAGATGTTTCCGGCGTCGTGACGTATGTCGGCCCAGCCGAGGCTGATTTTTGTGCCCCTAGCGGCATGAGGGAGATCGCTATAGTTGATAGCGGACACAACACAATCTTCCTACGTTTTTTTGGTGAGTCTGCTTATCTACTTGGCGATCAGCTGCTGCAGAACAGAACAATGCAGTTGTTGTGCCCTCCAACATGGAGGTTGTTCATCAATCAAGTAAGCTAATTACTTATGTACTCAAATTTAAATATTAAATCCAGATATGTTGACTTTATTGATTATTTTTTCAGAGTCTCTTGATAACACCAGTGCCACCACTGTCACATTTGAGCCATGCACAAAATGCTCTCAGTTTAATGTTCTCGAAGGCAAGGATTACAAACACACCAAGTTTTTATTAATATGTTTTCTATAGTGTCTAAATATTTCTTTTGTTATGTTTTAGGTGTTAGGCAACACGTCCGTGCTGAGACATCAATCCGGGAGCACGTGAAAAAATTGGTCTTATACAGAAGGGACATATATGAGGGTCAGATCGATGTCACTGAAGAACCTCCATCCAAGACATCAAAGCTTAATAATGGTGGATCTAATCGTTCCTCCGTGAAGGATCTATTTGGTTACATGACCCAGGGCGTAAAGAGATCGACTATGATGGATGAGCTAGATTAGCTCGAGAGTTCAAAATAATAATAAATAAAAAGTAGAATGCTCTATCTTCTCAGTTTAATGTTCTCGAAGGCAAGGATTACAAACACACCAAGTTTTTATTAATATGTTTTCTATAGTGTCTAAATATTTCTTTTGTTATATTTTAGGTGTTAGGCAACACGTCCGTGCTGAGACATCAATCCGGGAGCACGTGAAAAAATTGGTCTTATACAGAAGGGACATATATGAGGGTCAGATCAATGTCACTGAAGAACCTCCATCCAAGACATCAAAGCTTAATAATGATGGATCTAATCGTTCCTCTGTGAAGGATCTATTTGGTTACATGACCCAGGGCGTAAAGAGATCGACTATGATGGATGAGCTAGATTAGCTCGAGAGTTCAAAATAATAATAAATAAAAAGTAGAATGCTCTATCTTCGTTTAGGGATGACCTGTTTAATACATGCTTCAAGTATCATGTGTGCTGAAACAATGTTTATTTTCCGTGGTTTCATGATTTTGTTACTTTGAAGTTACAATTTTTTAATGCTATTATACTTTCCTGAATTGTTGATATATCTCCTATATTACACGTACGTGGCTGTACTGAATTTTTCTTATATTTATCGGACAACCTACTCAGTTGAGTACTAAACTTTCTGAAGTTTTGCATCTATGGACACATGTACTCAGTCCGTTGAAACTTACGCCTGCTTCATGTTCATAACTTCACATAGCACGGGCTAATCTTGCCTTCAAGTTTGCATGTATAAGACTAAATTTTGTTCTTTGATAGTTGTTGTGAGAATGGGATCTGGTACTTTGATGGATTTCCTTCCAATAAGACATTAACACGTGATGATATTTATCACCTAAGATTACACGTGCATTGCACGTGCACAATTACTAGTGAGGTGCAGATCCAACAAATCTGAGCCCTACACTCACAAGATCTAACGATCCAAATCAACCCAATGTTGAGGTGCTCAACGCGTTGAGCGCCTAACTGCTATTCCCATCTCCACTACTGTGCAGCACACCGCTCTAAAAAAGCAGTTCCAATGTGTGAGGGAAACAGGGGAACACGACGCGGCGGCCGCCGTAAAGCATCCCACGATCCCCTCCAAATTCGCCGCCCTAGAGACAACGGGAATCGCTGCCGCCGCAGTACACATCCACACGCCATGTTTGCAGGCGGCGCCGCGAGACACCATCTCCACGTCCATGTGCCGTACGCCTCCATCCTCACGTCGGTCCGCCGCAGCCTGGACATGGAGGTGAAGGCTCCTCTCCTTGTCTTACCCTTCACCTCCACCCGAACCCCTCTGTCCTCCCTGCCTCGACCCTCGACCCTCGACAACCGATCCGAAATTCCGGCGAATGGGGTGGCGCCCGAAGACTCTCGGGGAGGGGAAGGAAGCAGCATGTTGATATGGAAACCATCCGCCCGCAAGTGCTCACCGTGTCGCTCCACCGGAGGGGTGCAATTGGGCGCTCCGCGATGGCCGCGGCGAGAGCTATGTCCGGGACGTCTCGATCCCGCTGGCTCGATCGCCTCCCGGCAATTTGCTCACTCCTCGACCCTGTACTCGCCCGTCGAGGGCTACCCTTTGCGCTGCAGAATTTGACAATTATTCCAATAGCTCCTAAATGAATATTGTGTCTCATTTTCACAGGTCGACAACCTTAACTTGATTTCTGAACGGGATGAAGGATTAAATCTTGTGCTAGATGAAACCAGGTGTCCTTTTTACCTTGCTGTGCACGAGCTCAAGAGGAGATGTGCTTGTGTATGATGTTTGGTTAATTTGAGATCATAGGATGAAGGATTAAATCTTGTGCTAGATGAAACCAGGTGTCCTTTTAACCTTGTTGTGCACGAGCTCAAGAGGAGATGTGCTTGTGTATGATGTTTGGTTAATTTGAGATCATATGAAACCATAGGAGATGCACAATTTCATTTATGAAATCAGTTGTATTCTGCATTATATGGTACAGTCTCATTGTTCTTCCTTGTATATTTTTGCTGGGTTAGTATATGGCTTTGTAGCACAAAAAATGGCCACGATTCTATGTAGCTGGAGAAGCAAAATAAAAACCATATGCTCATTTACTTTTTGTATATTATTCTTTTCATTATGCATGCTATTCCTTTGTATTTATGCCATTCTTTCTTTTCTAGAATATATTTTATATGTCACTTACTATCTCAAAACTGCAGGATGGAACATTCAGTACTATCACTGGAAACTGTACAGTATTCAGGAATCTGAAAGATTTGCTTTTGCACTTCTATTTTTCAATCATGGAATACTTTCATCTTGAAGCACCTACCGATGGAAAGCCAATTGTGACAAGGTGTGCATCTTGTTTTTATCAAGTAGTTTTTTTATCTTGTGCCTCAATATCACAAGAACCATTTCTGTATTACCCTTCCTTTTATTTTCTTTTATCATATATAGTATTCATTACATATACACAAACTAGGCTCTTTCACTCTTGACCTTCAAGGTGAGGGTAACAACCAGTAGATGCAATGATCTATATTTAAGCACCTAATTTCTTCATATTTATTTACGTTGTACTATATGTGTTCTATTTTCATATGCAAGCATAATTTGTTCAAAGTAATGTCAATCACTTCCTACAGTATTCAGATTTAGAATTATTACCGATTCTCGATTAAATTTAGAGAGTTACCTCGGATTTACCAAGAAGGGAGTTGTTGATCCTTTTCTCACTTTAGTAGAAAGTTACTGAAATCTGGTGTGTTGCTACATGAGTAATAAACATGATCAAGTGGCACATCATTCTCCACACACCCAATGGTTAAGGAACTATCTTAGACTTGAGAAACAAGTAGGCAATTTGCAAGTTTCAAATAAGCGCTAGGCGCTAAGCGAGCGATGAGAGACAGATTAGTGTAATTACAGCTTAAGCGCGCCCGGGCGCAGCTTAAGCGTTTGGTATTGATGACAATGGTGCATAGGTTAACTGCATCTGTTCTCGGTGATTAGTCACCGCTACAGCTGGGCATGGGCAGCCCGGCCCGGCCCGGCCCGAAAATCCCGGGCCAGGCCGGGTCGGGTTTGCATGTCGGGTCGGGTTCGGGCCTCGGTTTCGGAGCCCGAACGTTGGGCCGGGCTGAGCTCGGGCTTACGAAAACGTGAGTTAAGCCTTGTTTGGTATAACATGTTCCATGGTCACTAAGGTTCTTCTGGACAGAACTCTGTTGACCTAGCAGGAAGTGAGCGTGCATCTTAGACTCGCTTCGAGCTGGCATGAGGTTGAAAGAAGGTAGTCATATTAATCGAAGTACTGCTAACACCGGGAAAGGTTGTTCGCCAACTTAGGTATGTTTTCTCGCAAGAGCTTGTAGTGCCGATGGTTTGCTTATTGATAAATGTATTCGGGTATGTTGCACGTACGATTCCTCTTTCTTTAGTAGTATTCACTAGGTAAAATAATTCTGAATTCCATATGGTGTTACAGTTCGACACTTCTCCTTTAAGCCCATTTGCATGCTCTTCTGCCAATGACCATAGTTTTACCGTATAACGTAATCTGAAGGCCATATCCCTTTCAGAGATTCAAAGCTGACACGCATATTACACTCTTCTTTGGGAGGGAATGTGAAAGGACACGGATGTCGCCTAGAGGGGGGGGGTGAATAGGCGGTTTAAAACTTTTACGAGATGGGCTTAACAAATGCGGAATAAAACTAGCGTTTACTTTGTCAAGCCCAAAGCCTATATACTATGGTTCACCTATGTGCACCAACAACTTATTCTAAGCAAAGGTTCACCTATGTGCACCAACGACTTAAGCTAAGCAATACAAGCAAGTATGTGATAGCAAGATATATATAACTTCAAGCATGATGGCTATCACAAGGTAAAGTGCATAAGTAAAGAGCTCGGGTATAGAGATAACCGAGGCACGCGGGAGACGATGATTTATCCCGGAGTTCACACTCTTGCGAGTGCTAATCTCCGG
>NC_061508.1:93748174-93799989 GCF_022539505.1 Lolium rigidum
ATCAATATGACATATTTAAATTCATATAGACAAAGAGCTTTAATCAAAAACAGGATCTCCTTTTGATGTAGATGTGCCTTTAAATCTTCCACGATAAATCATGCTTGAGAATGGTTGTTGAAGAAAAAATTTCCTCAACATATCATCTCTTTCTTTCTAAAAACTATATAGCTATTCTCCAAATATCTTCTTTTAAAGGATTGTTGAACAAGATGTCTGATACCATATCCATTTAAAATCATCATAAACAGTATATTTATAAGGAGTTTGGTAATTAGAGAAAGTTAAACTCATAGATTCTAATGATTTGATCAAAATTTTCTATTTCTTACAAATCTCTGTAACTCACAGTATTTAGAAAAGGTCTACCCTGAAAATGATAGGACAATAATCACTAGTAGAACCAAGTACCAAAAATCGCGGGATGTTTAATCTTACATGAACTACATCTCAGACAATACCAATTGGAGAAATAGTTTCTCTATTAACCCAATGAATAACCACATCATTTCTTCATTCTTCATCATGTTGATGTCTTGAAGTAACTTGAGGGCTCACTTCATCTTCATCTTCAAGACATACTTGACACTTCGATATCCTTCATCAATTTGTTCTTATTGCAATCTTGAAGCCAACATATGGTTCAAGCATTGCCTATGGACAACTCCTACAAATATAACTCAATGCAAACATTAGTCCATAGGGATTGTCATTAATTACAAAACCACACATGGGGGCTCCATGCACTTTCAATCTCCCCCATTTTGGTAATTGATGACAATCTCTTTGAGAGGGTTTATATAAGGAATTTAAGTAACAAATAAGTTGAATCTATAGAGCAAACTCCCCATAATATATGCATGTGTGAATGATCTTGACTTTCATTGCATATATTGGCATTCAAAGCCTAGTGGAGTTTCCTCTAAATATTCAACTATGCAAAGCAACAAGATGCAATGCAATAAAGGCACATGCTTAAGCACAAAGCAAAGACATAACCAAATTCCCTTAAACCCTCCAAACTTCTCCCCCATTGGCACCAATTGCCGAAATGGGTGAAACATTTAGAAGGCCAATATAGTGAGAGTTCCTCCATAGCGTGTGCATTTCTCATAATTTGAGTGGAATCAAATGCACATATACAATTACGAATATTCAGAAGGAATCACACCATAGATAGGATCAAAGATTGCAAAAAGATAACAAAGTCAAGAAGCTTCAACAAATGAAGCAAGCAACCAAATGAACCACAAAGAAGATACCAAAAGAAAGATAGATATTATGATAAGATCAAGAAGATTGCTCTAAATAATATGAGGAAGCTCCCCAAGGTTTGTGCACAAAACTAGACAATTTGCATTGGAGTATAAAGTGCACAAACATGGAATCATCACTCCCATAATATCATTCAAGAACAAAATATACCAAGTGAATCAAACTCTAATGATCACCAAAAGATAGTGCTCTAAATTAAATGAGGAAGCTCCCCAAGGTACATGCATAAATTAAAATGTTGTATTTGAATACAATATGCATAACATGGAATCCTCACTCCCTCATTACCATTTAAAACACAAACATTTGGAATAGATCATAGATAGAGAAATAAGCTTAACACTTGCAACAAACAAATAGTTGAGCAACAAGTAAGAGGCACCATAATAAAAAGGCTCAACCAAGAGGATATGTGAAAGGCATGATAAAGCATATTATAAGACTATTACAAGGATGAGCAAAAAGCATCATCATAGTCTTCAATGAATTATATTACTTAGCATGACCAATCAACACGCAATAAATAAATAAGATATCAAAAGGAGATGTATCATCTCTTATGTGTATAAGTTTCTCTAAGTGGGCAATATCACAAAGATATTTATCCACAAAGAAACATGCACACATAAAATAGATACGCAAGAAAATTAGTATGATATCCAAGACGAGTCATGCAATATACCAATAAGAATTTTTGGCTTAATAGCATGGCCAAAGGCTCAATTTTATCTTATTGTACATTCATGAACTTCAACCACAAACAACTAAAATACATCACAAATATCAACAAGGGATAGAAGATAGTTGGGATGCATTTGAGAAAGGCAACAAGTATCACAAACGGGGATACCAAAAGAAGTAACTCAAATTTGCACTTTCATCTATATTGCACATGTGAGAGCCTTGAGGAATTGATATGCAACAAAATTGCTAGATAGGCATAGTTGGGATGGATGAATCATGAGCATGATTTAAAATACTTCCCAACAAATGCACTCATCTCAAATTACTCACATTCACAATAAAGAGGTTTCATTAAGACTTTTGCAAGAAGCACAACATTTGCAAATCAAGAGATTCATGCCAAGACGCAACCATAAGGTTGGATACAAGAAAAGTATGCATGAGAAGATACTTGTTACCAAGATAGCATTGGTGTGGATGTAGTAGATATGTGTTCGTTGATCATCCTAGCTTGCCTCACGTTACCATTGAGTCACCACTTCTTTCCAAGAGTGACACAAGCATTCAATGCATATCCATTGTACCTAACACAAAGGTAAGTACAACATGGTCCCCAAACTAATTGGGTCCGAAGTAGTTAGACACACTACAACATATAGGACAAACTCCACAATTCTATGTGCATATAGATATGAAATTGAATTTCATGCACATCTTAGCCAAATTAGGATTTGATGGAGTTTACCCTATATATTGGATCAAAGAAAGTGACACATGCCATAAGATATACATATATTAAATATGCATGCACAATACTTTCAAGAACCAAAGGAAGATACAATTTTGACAAAACACCAAATAGACCAAGAGACAATGGTTGTCCAAATTATATCAAAGAATCAAATCAACACAAGATTGACTCCAAAGACTTATCTCATTATAAGAAGCTAATTAAACCTAAACACAAAGGAATGAGATAACCAACTCCCAAGAGAGCAAGGTTCCAACAAATAAACCAAACCCTCGAAACTTTTTATGATGGCTACAAAGTACCAAAAGAAAATTTATGTCTCCCAAAACCAAATTGTTGACAATGATCAAGAGATGTTAAGCCTTCTAACAAATATAGGAGAGCTCCCCCAAGATTAGTGCATTATCTAGGATTTTGCATATGAATACAAAATGCACAAAACTATGATCATCACGCTACCTATATCTACTAAAAATGCTAAGAAAGTTTGAAAAGACAAATTAAATCCATAAGATGCAAGGAACACACATGGGAGTCAAAGCACAACAAATTCATGGCAATAAATAAGGCAATATAAATACAAGTGCCAATGTAGATATGATCAATAATATCTACCTCATAATTGATTACCAATTGTCCTAGGACAAGAGGTATTAGGTAATATTTTCCGGTGGTAGTTTGTAAGTATAAGTAAGATCATATTTACAACGAACAAAGCATATGGTAAAAAGATAAGAGTTAACCATCATGCAAAGATAGTTTCTTGATAGCTTCATTTAGTCATACCAACATGCAAGGCAATTAATAGTATTCATACCAACATGCAAAGCAATTAATAGTATTCATACCAACATGCAAATCAATTAATAGTATGACTTGAAGCACATGGTTTTCCAAAAATGTATTGAGGGACACGTTGTGAAAAACCATGCCAAGAAAAACTTCCACAAAAAAGATCCACAAAGATATTAGCAATGAATCCATTTAAGCAAATTGAAGCTTGTTTGAGCAAACATGCCACATAGGAGAGAGATAATTTATGGTATCAATTCTATGTGACACAACCTAAAATGTTCACATTTTCTAGGCTTGTAATATGCACAAAGCTTATTACTCCCCCATAATGTGATAAGGAATTTATTTTCACAAGAGGCAAATAAGATCCAAGTAGAGATATTAATGGACATTAGAATTTGAATTTCTCATGAAGATGACATACCACATAGAGACTAGATAATCTTGCAATATCAATTCTAAGTGATATTCCTCATGTACACACATTGTTTAGGATCATGAAATTCCCAAAGAAATATCACTCCCCCAAAATGGGATAGTCCATTAATCGCTCATAAGAGCCATATAAGATACAACAAGATGCAAAGTGGCTCATACACAAACACAAATACATGGTGTGCAACCCAACATGCATAGACTTGATTTCTCAAGAAAAGCAAATAGGAATCACAACATATACAAACACATGTTAGGAACAAAAACTAACACATGCAAAGGGGCGAGTAACTTTCAATATAAATGAGTTGAGCACATGTTACAGCAAGGAGGAACATTGGATATATGATAGAAGCAAGATAACCAAGACTTGGCTTGATATAATATAAATGATGAAGATCCCTTAATTCTTCATGATGTAGCCAAGTCTCCAATGCCCTCCAACAAGCACCTATTGATCAAGTTTTGGATTGTTGGTCCCCAACTAAGTTGGGTCCTAAGAGGTTAGTCACAATAGGCTTGGCAACCCAAATGGTTCTTTTCTTGACACCACTTTGAGCACCAACATATTTGGCAAACACATTGCCACCCTCATCCTTACGAAGAGAATAAACATCATCGATGGAGATAGAGTTGGATGAGGTACCAATAGTGAAAAAGGAGGAGATGTGGCCCTTCTCACGGCATATGTAGCAAGTTCTTTTCTTCTCCTTCTTCTCACTAGATTTCTCCACAATGGGAGCATTGGCTTGATTCTTCTTGGGAAGTGGAATTTCTTCAACTTGAGGTTGAATATGAGTTTGAGCTTGAGGCCGCTTCCCTTTTTGCTTCTTCTTCAAAGGGCAAGATCTAACATGGTGCCCTTCAATTTTGCACTTGAAGCAAACAATCTTGGCCGGGTCTTTGACTTGTACTTGGCACTTCTTCTTGTTGTTGTTGGACTTGAATCCAAGTCCACTCTTGTCATTGGGGGATTGTTGCACACTTAACATCGTGTCAAGTTTGCATTTCCCTTCATGACTCTTTACCAAGTCATTCTTCAAATAAGTGACTTGAGCCTTGAGCTCTTTGATTTCCTCTACATGGTTAGTAACAACACAAGTACTAGAGGAAGTAGAACCTTCATTGTTAGAGCAACAAGGCAAGGAAGATAATTCATCACAAGATTTAGCAATACTATGAGTGGATGAATTACTAGGACTAGCACATGGCAATATAGCATTTTGGGTAGTAGTGCTAGTATCCACATGAGGCTCACAAGGTGTTTCCTTTGATATGATAGCCTCATGAGCTAACTTTAGCCTATCATGAGAAGCTAGAAGATCCTCATGGGAGGTAGAAAGCTTTCCATGATTTTCTTCCAATTTCCCATAATTTCTAGTTAGCAACTCAAGTTGAGCCCTTAGCTCAACATTCTCCTTCAAGATAGATGCTTCACAAGAAGTAGAGTTAGTAGCACAAGCATCATCACAAGACATATTAAGAAGAGAGGGTAACATAGCATGCTCTTTTAAATATGAAGCTTGTAGTTGCTCATATGACTTGGTGAGGATAGAGTGTTCGTTCTCTAAGGCCTTGTGGGCCTTGTCTAGATCATCTAGATCCTTAACAAGTTTATCATGACCAACACCAACTTTGGACTTTTCATTTTGAAGCAATTTTAATTTAGCTTTAGCATGGTCTCTTTCTTTAGTGAGTTTAGCAAATATTTCATTTTGAGACACCTCAAGGGTTTCAAGTTGCTCCTCAAGAGAGGCTACGGTCTCTTGTTCTTCTTCAAGGTCATTCTTTAAGGATGCTACATCATCGGCATACTCTCGTTCAAGAGCACCCTTTTTATCAATGGTGTTCTCATGCATCCAAATAAGTTTTTGGCTCTCAATAGCGGTAGTCAAGATTTCAAAGAAGTGAGAGCTAGCAATTTTATCTTTGTAAAGAACCTTGAATACACTCTCACCTTTATCGCGTAGAGAGACAACCCAATCCTCTTCTTCATATTCATCCTCATCCTTATCACCACGAGAAATATTAGGTTCCATGGTAGGAGGTACCGTGGAACCCTTGGCCATAAGGCATATATGAGGACCGTGAGATAAAGATGAGGAGTTACTTGAGGCTCCTTTCAAGATCTTGTCTTGACCAATAGAATCTTTGGTTTCCTCTACATTGTTAGCCACACAACAACTAGAGGAAATAGAAGCATTTTTATCATGGCCACAAGACAAATCAAGCATATCATCATGAGATTTATTTAAGCAACTTACACATGATATGCAAGGACTATCAACACAAGCATGTAAATCATTTCTAGTGCTAGATGTGTTTAAGTCCAAAGATGAAGCATTGCAATGAGATAGAGATGAAGAATCATCAATAGTAAGCTCAATATCAACATTGCAATTTTCATCACCACTCACCATATCTTTACCTTGTGTCCTACCACACTTTGGTGAAGTGGATGAAGATGAGAACTCATCACGGCCGGAAGTGGAAGCAAAACAATCATCCTCAATGATATTGGACACATCATATTTATCTTGAAGCTTTGTCCATAATTCATGAGCGCTCCCAAAAGGCATGATTGAAGAAGTAACTACATTGCTCACAACAATGGAAAACACATGAGAAGCAAGAGCATCGAGGCAAGAGTTTTTCTCCTCCTCAAGAGATAAATTTTGAGGATCCTTAGGAGAAGAAAAACCCATGTCAAGAAATCGCTCCATGTACGGGGACATACGCCGCAAAATATTAAGCACATAAATTTTCCATAGATCATAATTTGTGCCATCAAATATAAACAAGTTATTGTGCGCTAATCCCCTAACCGACATCTTTACTCTCAAGGCGGTGAAGCCTAAGAATGAGAGACCTTGCTCTGATACCAATTGAAAGGACACGGATGTCGCCTAGAGGGGGGTGAATAGGCGGTTTAAAACTTTTACGAGATGGGCTTAACAAATGCGGAATAAAACTAGCGTTTACTTTGTCAAGCCCAAAGCCTATATACTATGGTTCACCTATGTGCACCAACAACTTATTCTAAGCAAAGGTTCACCTATGTGCACCAACGACTTAAGCTAAGCAATACAAGCAAGTATGTGATAGCAAGATATATATAACTTCAAGCATGATGGCTATCACAAGGTAAAGTGCATAAGTAAAGAGCTCGGGTATAGAGATAACCGAGGCACGCGGGAGACGATGATTTATCCCGGAGTTCACACTCTTGCGAGTGCTAATCTCCGGTGGAGAGGTGCGGTTGCTTAGTGCTCCCGAACGCCACAAGAGGCTCACCTTGAGGTGTGGTTGCTCGATGCACACCAACGCCACAAAGGCCTCACCCTAAGATGCGGTACTCACACCACACACCGAACGCCACGAAGGCGCCTCACCTAAATCTCCGGTGACCCTCGCCACAAAGGCCTAGGTCACGGTTCCACTAAGGGATTTCCTTCGAGGCGGAAACCGGGCCTTACACAAAGATTGGGGCACACATCCACAACTTAATTGGAGGCTCCCAACAAACCGCCACAAAGGCCTAGAATCCGTCTAGGGTTCCAAGAACCCAAGAGTAACAACCTTCTTGCTTTCACCACCACGAATCACCGTGGAGAACTCAAACCGATGCACCAAATGCAATGGCAAGAACACCACAAAGATGCTCAAGTCCTTCTCTCTCAAATTCCAACAAAGCTACAAAAGCTATTGGGGGAATAAGAGAGGAAGAACAAAGAGGAGAACACAAAATTCTCCAAGATCTAGATCCCAAAGATTCACTCACAAAGAGATGATTTGGTTTGGTCAAAGTGTGGATCTAGATCTCCTCTCTCTTTTCCCTCAAAATGGGGCAAGAATCATGGAGGGATAGAGAGATAGGGCAAGCTTCTCAAGAACAACAATGGAGGAGAGAGAGAGTGGAAGAAGCAACAGCCCAAGGAGGAAGAAGGGGGTATTTATACCCCCCAAGAAAATCGAGCCGTTGCGAGACTTTCGAGGGCCGGATAATCCGGCCTAAGTTGGGGCCGGATAATCCGCCCCCGGATAATCCGGCCCCAGGGACAAAACCTGGTCAAAATCCGGCCAAAAATCCGGCCCCTATACTGAGCAGCAATTCCCCAGGTCCTTAGTCGATTTCGAGGGGCCGGATATTTCCGAAATATCCGGCCCGGATAATCCGGCCCGGATTTTCCAAAATATCCGGCCCAAGTAAGCTACGGAAACACCAAAACTAAAACGGGCATAACTTTAGCATCCGGACTCCGATTTTGATGATCTTGGGCTTGTTTTGAAGCTAGGAACAAGCTCTACAAGATCATGCAGGAAACCATCATAGTCCAACAAGGGAGGATAGAAACAAATGATGAAAGGTTTGACCTATCTAAAAAAGACATACCGGTAAAACCTCCAATCTCGAAAATGCAACAAGTTGCCCGTGCAAAAACCATTCTTGATGAACTAGAGCTTGTCATGAGAATAAGCACAAGCTCTAAATCATCACATGGATAAGATCCAAATGACAACCAAGAAAGATGATGCAAGGATGCAAAGGTTTGAGCTCTCTCCGAACGATACGATCGAGTTACTCACTCGAGAGCCCTCTTGATAGTACGGCAACTAAACTATAAACCGGTCTCCAACTACACTATGAGACCGGTGCAAAAGAAACCCTATCAAGAGCAAACCTTATACTTGCGCATTCCACTTGAGCTTGATGACGACGATCTTGACCTCAACAAGATGGAACGCCTTTCTTGCTTGTGCTTGCTTGACGAAGTCTTGTAGATTGCTCCCCATAAACCACCATGGGAGAGCTTCTTCTTCGGCGCATCTTCACATAAACATGACCACCATGTGGATTGCTCCCCCATAATCCACCATGGGAGAGCTTCTTCTTCGGCGCATCTTCACATATCCATGATCACCATATGGATGGCAAGACTCAAGCAAAGGATCTCTTCGAGATGGCTCATCTTGAACTTGCACATCATTTCTTCATTCTTCATCATGTTGATGTCTTGAAGTAACTTGAGGGCTCACTTCATCTTCATCTTCAAGACATACTTGACACTTGATATCCTTCATCAATTTGTTCTTATTGCAACCTTGAAGCCAACATATGGTTCAAGAATTGCCTATGGACAACTCCTACAAATATAACTCAATGCAAACATTAGTCCATAGGGATTGTCATTAATTACCAAAACCACACATGGGGGCTCCATGCACTTTCAGAATGTAAGAACAACCATTGTCTGGACAATCAGCCCTGCACACTCATATTGAGCAATCCAGGAATACACTTCTTTTTGCTACTTGCGGGAAGGAGGTAGTTACAAATGCAAAGGTCAATGTAGTCATGTCTGACAAGGCAGTACTGAAACATCTACAGAGAGGCTGCACAAGTCATGCTGAAGCTTTGAGAGAGAAGGATGCACAAATTAAAAAGGTAATTTTCCTCACCTAAAATTTCGCTGCTCACCAAAGATCAATTTAACGGTGACAGGTTTCTCGATTTTTTTGGAAAATATATGCATCTAATTCAGTCAATTCTGTGGTGACACCATGAGAACTTTCTTCAATTCAATCACATTGGGCGACCGCACGAAATCTGCGGAACCGAAGAAATTAAAAGGTGGTTTTGACTGTAATTTGGGTGACTTTCCTGCAGATGTTCTATCAAATTCTTGTAGAACCCAGCATGAGTACATGGGTGACAATCAGGTAATCAAACCTAACACATTGATAAGTAATATTGAGTTGTAATGTACTCACTGAGTTCACATTATTCAGATCCGTTTATTTCCCATCATCTAGAGGGTCGACAAAGACATTCTTTCACAATATAAAGGATTTCAGACTATATTATGTTATACTTATACTTGATAGATTAAGATTATTAACCCATCCCACTAATGGTAAGAGTAATTATTAACCCTGGATTACCGGATGACTCTCTTTGTGATCAAAGCCTAGGCTAGAAGTGAAAAGGTAGAGGAATCGAGAATATGATGCAAAAAATAAAGATGGAGATTTACTTTGATGCTATCACTATATTGAATCTTCTATATCCCGGATAAGATATGGTACACATATGTTTGTTCACATCTTTGATGCTATCAATGCCCTCTAGATTCATGTGCAAATTATTGAATGGTTACTTATGGTATGCTGAATGTGAGGATTTTGTCTGGATAGTGATAATCTAATGTACGTGTATTGCCATTTCCATGAAATTTTAGACTTGTCATGAATTGAGGTACACATATTTGCAGCTATTTTTATAACAGCGGTCCAATGATGATCGCTAACAGTATGTTTTAAAAGCAAAAGTATTTATACACTGGAGATTTAGCTTATTTTCTGTTTTCAAATTGAGATTTAGCTTATTTTTTCATTGAGGCTAGACATTTTCAAAATAGAATGTTCTTTTACTCATACCTCCGGCGAATTATACTTGAGAAGTATGTGTTTTATAGGTCTACTATTTTTCAGTGGGAATTTACCATGAAAGCAGAAGGTACTGCATGTGTTATGAGAGTGTCAAGCAAGGGTGTATTTCTGAATATTTGCTTTCCTTCATAATTCACCAAGGGGGATATCTCTTTATTTTATTCTTAAATCTTATGTACGAGAGATCGAGTGAAGGAAATGGCTTTCGAGGAACCAATAACTACACTGAGATTCCCAGTGTATGGCACTCCTTACGGCATAGAAACATTCAGATTAGACAGTTGTTTAGCTATTGGTACCCAGTCACTCTTGTTCCCGTATTACTCTTTTCGTGGATGTTTCTCATTTTGAACTTTCTCTTTTCTCTTATTTCTGTGTTGGCCTTAAGTCAGCTCCAGGAGTGAAACAAGACAGTATAAAGCCATTTGGATTGGTCTACTCTGTGTTTTTTGTGGGTCGTGTCAACCATCATTTATTATTTGTGATATAATTTATCAATAAGTATATTTTAAGCGTGTGTGATAGAGTTTCTGGATTGATTTTTATTTGAGTGAACCTCAAAGATTTTGCTGCAATAAAAATTGTATGTGCATAAATTTGCAATGCTTGCAAGATGTGTCTGCCATGTTTGCATTAATCTTTCACGTTTCCAGATTAAAAAATTCAGAAAGAAAACGCTACAAAGGATGGAAAATAAATTCATAAGATTACACGGGCGTGCACGTGCACATTTACTAGTACTTTAAAAAGGTATACTACTACCTCCGATTCAAGGAATAAGGCACCCTCGTTTTACGTGCTTTTCGTTTGACTAAGAATTACTTCAAATATATAAAGATTATTTGTATGAAATTAACATCATTAGAAAGTATTTTTCAATACGAATCCAACGATACTAATTACATATAATATAACTAAGATTTTGTTACTCAATTTTTATGGTCAAAGTTCGCCTTGGAATACGTGTGCGCCTTATTCCTTGAGACGGAGGTAGTACTAGGGAGACGATGGAATAGTCCCACCTGGTTTATTTGTAGCAAGTGCTGCCGGTTTATATACCGTGGCAAATTGCCTGGAAGTACCAACATGTGGTCTTCAAAAGAACAGTTGCCTAATTAAACGGAAGAGATTAGACGGAAGGGATATTGTTGGGTGCACGAAGATGATTAATTGTTGGCAGGCAATTACACGGGGATCCTCAGAAGGAAGAGGCTGCAAAATCAAGATTGTCGTGTGTGTGTACCCCACGGAGAACACGATCAGCCTCCGCGCATGCAATCCCGCGTGCAAGCGCAGTCAGCTCGGCTGATTCACAATCTGAATTTTTTTAGGGAGCCACGACTCGAAATTCTCGGTAGAAGGGAATGTAATACATTCGAGAGTTTCTCATCTTACTCCTACAACTTTCTGATATTTCATACCAGCTCCTACCCTTCTCTATAAAGGACTCGGTCTTGTTACGTTATGCGGTAGAGCTGTCATATTATCCATATTTTGTGTAACGGTTAATTAGAAGGATAGACTAATGAGGTGTCTATTTCCAGGATGTGATTTATTTTCCACAAATAATAAAGGAAAAAAGGGTTTCCTTCGTCCGTCCATGTGGTGTCAAAATTGCCATGGCATCGAAAGCTTAGCGCGAGCCCAACCCATTCACGTCACACAGAAGTAGTACGTAACATGTTGGGTCTCTGGCGCCTTGCGCTTATATATACACCACCCAACGCAAGTATCCATCGACCTGAATCAAGACATGCCTTTTTCAATGTGTCTTTTTAGTTGTTTGTAGTAGCCAGAATAGTAAATGTTTTTCGGCTCAAGTCAATAACTAGGCGTGGAGGCCCTTACTTTCGGCTCAATGTGCAAACTATCTAAACTGCAATTTTACCTGGCTTTAGATTTTATCAATACTAGTAAGCATGCACGTGCCATGCACGTTTAGACCAGCACACATTATATTCAACCATAACTACTCACATGTAGAATCACTCTTTCCGTGGTGGCTCACTTTTTCGAATTTTCACAACAAAAAAAAGAAATTTTCGAATTTCAAGCAAAGTGCAAATCCATAATTAGTGACTCACTTTTTAAGTGTGACTTTTCATGAATCAACATGCCCTCGTGTATCATTCACAAGAAAATGCATATTGCATCAATAGTTTAATGTCGACCCACATACACACTTTTCCAGTATAAGATGGTGGCCCATCTCTTGTAACATTGTAAGTGTTGATTATGCAATATTTCATACTTGCAACTTATTTTGGGCACCAGACAAAAGTTTGCGTCCGCATGACTGCAATTGTTCAGTATTTATTGGATTGAGTTGAAGAAGACCAGTGTCCTTGCACCACATCAGATAACCGTATCTGGAACAAGACAATGTAAGACGTCATCGCACAAGGTAAAATGAGCTTAACCAAACAACGTCATTGCAAGTCATATCAAGTATAGAAAAAAGATCACTTTGGTAATTCAGATATGCATATTTAAGAAATAAAGAACACAAGAAAAGATAACTGCTAAGGTATGCCCCACGCGTTGCTGCGGAAAGTTATAACAAAAATATTTAGTAAATTAAATTAGGATAAATCACATGGAATTTATAAGCATACCATAGATATTAAGCCGCATATAAGATGGCCATGAAGGCTTTGCTCTGTAAGTATATATGCAGGAGTTAGATCATCTCATTTATATATTCAACATCCCACCATTGCGAAGCACAGACAGAGCATTGAAACCATTGACAAATGTAGAGTTACATTAGCAAAGATGCATGCTTACTTATTCAGTCGCCGAAAGACAAGTATTTCTAGTGATCTTTCTATAGCGAGTCTCATGGCTTGATCGGGTTCAACGTTGCCTTCTGATCGGTCGCATGGGCGTGCCCTCGATCCTCGTTCCAAAACACGGGGACATTTCAGGAGAACATATGAATTGAGAAGGTCAGCGCAAACTATTTCCCTTTATATTTACAAAGAATGGCAACGACACAACTTTCATAATGAAAAGCTAACAGGTCTTTTGCTGGGACTATCAACTACAAAGTAGAATCTGAAAACAGGAAAATACATCCATACTTGATCATGTAACCAGGAAATTACAGAGAGAGCCTCCACACTGATAAGGCAAAACGAACACAACAAAATAAACAGCTTATACAAAGTTAATCAATGCATCGCCAGTTCGCCACAACTCAAAATCCATCAGCTGCAGCCTCCTTGCCAAACTACTTCTCTCAGCTAGACAAAGTCACAATCTATACTCATTTGAATATCAAAATCCGCAACAGCATATCTTGATCCAATCTATACTCCAGAAAAAAGGGAGGAATAGGAAAAGCTAAAGGAGAACTCCCCACCTCCAGCGGCGGCAAGGCGACAGAGCCAGGCCTGGAAGATCGCCGTGCGTACACGCGCCATTTCCCGGCATAATCCGCAAGAGCGTGTAGGCGTCGGTCGGTGTTGCCTCGCTTCCGGCGATTGAGCGCATCTGCCATCGTGTTGAGGGTGACGCAGCGACCTGAGGTAGGGCTGGCCGGCGGAGGGAGGTGCGGCGACGGTGCTTGTTGAGTTCAGATTTAACTATGCTGCTTGCAGTTGCGTGGGTGTCGGTGTGGCCGAGGTAGGGCAGCCATGCGCTGGATCATGGCCTCGTGGGAGGGAGGGAGAGGGCGGAAATTCGGGGTGGGATAGATTGGGAGGACGGAAATTCAGGCTGGGGAGAACAAACGATTTTGAACCGTGCGATGCATGTCAATGGACAGTCTAGATTTGATTTTCCTACGAACTTCGTGCCTTTATAAGTAGTAGAGATAGAGATGAAAAATAGCTAAAAGGAAATTTAGATGAATGATAGTATTTATATACAGAGACACCTAAAAAGTAGCAAAAAAGATATTCTCAAATATTTTTGATGGCAGTTGTGTTCCCCGTGAAAGAATATATTCAGTAAAAGTCAATCCGCCGCAACGCGCGGGCATATTTCCTAGTACATACATACATACTATTAAAAGCCCTGCTTGCATCGTCCCAGAGTAGAATACAAATGTAGGAGTTCTCCCGCAAGCTGTGTGCCTCAGTTTAAAATTATCGTTCCTTTTATTTTTGGTATGCAAAAGAAAGCCAAGTTGTGTCATCACTCCACCCAAAACAGCATCCTAGTTACATCACACAAAGGACTGTACCATGTCATTCTCAGCCTGGTTTGCGTGATAATTGAGCAGGAATTTTTTTATCTATAAGTTTCTTAAAAACTAAATTAAATGTGTTCACTCGTCATGATTTTACCTAAATGCCACAATGTCGCCATGACAAAAGAAGTTCTTGTTGTGTCAAAATATGTTTAATAGTTCTTCCAAAACTCAAGCACACGTTTATGTCTTGTACCACTTGAGTACGATGTCCAACAATATCGTCCACCACTTTACAAAATAAATGCAGCATTTTTTTTATGCATAAATAGATGCAGCATGTCGAACGTGCCCCTGCAGTTTGTTACTCCATCCGTCCCAAAATGTAAGGCATCTAAAGATTGGTCAAAAGTCAAATCTTACTAAGTTTGACTAAATATTTAGAAAATAATATTTACATCTAAAATATTAAATGTACATATTAAGCAAATTTACTTCATGGTGAATCTATTGATGCTAATTTAGTATTCTAAATTCATATTTTTGTGTATAAACTTGATCAAACTTATAAAATATTGACTTTTGACTAATGCTTAGACGCCTTATATTTTGGAATGGAGGGAGTAAGTTGCAAGGCAAAAAATATGCAATTTTCCAGACTTACAACCTGCTTCGATTTGCGTGCCATATTTCAATTATAGAATTTGTATGTTACTATGTCTATATAACAAAATCATCTCCAGGCTACAACAAAATATGCATTAATCATTTAACTATAATTTATTTAATAGAAGAATTAGTACAAAAAACGTATTAGAGTATTTGCATTTTCAGAGAGAAACCATGGAGCATGTCAAGCTTACCATTACTTATCTGAAAATCTCACGCGACGTCTCCCATGTCCTTACGCGCCACAGATTTCTGTATATATTTGCCAAAAAGATTTCTGTACCTACATAAGTTGATAATTGTTGTATATACATAAGCAATTTCAGCATGATAACTAAGTTGGCCATATTATTATTTTTTTTTTTGAGAAAAGTAGGCCATATTATTAATGCATTTGGTAGTATCTGAAATTATATAAACACCCATGACGAAGATTTTAAATTTTATTTGCAATCAACGTAAATAATTAGGTTAGTGCATGCAATAGGAAATATTCGATCCAGATGTTATGGCCTATACGATATGACCCTGAATCCAGAACAGATGACAACAAAGAGCTAAGTAAGTATAAGGAAAGGTAAACAAAGCACTGTCAATCTGAAAAACAAATGTGTAATAAGAGCATCAAGAAGGTTTCACTTTTATCCTACGGTAAGGAGTTGTTGTTGAGACACTTGTGCATAGTTTAGGAGGTCTACAGGTGCACTGAAGCAGACATTCAGTTACAAAGCCAATCATTTGGCCTGAGCGCCTCACGTAACTGTTGATGGTGTAATTTGGCTAACTAGTTTTTTGACCAGCCAAATTATTTTTAAATATGTGATTTGATTATTGATTAAGACATATATTTGGATTTGTTGTTTAGTTCAAAATGCAGGTCTAATCAGAGTCTAATATAAAATGTCACGGCCGCAGATCAAGCATATGAGGCTATTTATTCAAGAAAAATACATGAAGATGTTTGCCAAACATGGGCTGCCGAGGACCAAGTCCTGAGCAAATTCTACGATACATCGAGCTTACCTCCGTACCGGCTTTGGACGTCAAGCTGAAGATGGTTGCAATTTGCAAAGGCTGTCTAGTCACCTAAGGAAAATCAGATGCACATCCATCGTTCATTATCTGGTGCTATTAGCATTGTGGCTGGATATTTTATTCCTTGTGGGCCAAAACATATCTGTACGTGTTACGTTGGCTAGCAGATAGATAGGCAGGTATGGATTCTTACATGGTAACCCACTTGGGGAAATACAGATTCAATTCGGTTTAGTCTTTGAGTTCTGTACGGCACGCGAAGTCCAGCGCCTTTATATAAAGGCTTTGGCCGATTGAACGAGAGGAACCAATCGATCTATACAAAAAATACATCTACCTTTTTACGTATTGTTACTCTTTATCGTTTTTCTTCGCCATGCCCTAGCAACCCTAGGGTTTGGTTCATCTTTGCCGTTTTGCGCTGAAAAGCGGCCGTATCTCCTCTCCGAAATCGAGGATCCTTTGTTGCTTTGCCGGAAAAGCAATCGTTCGTCGTCACGAAAGTACGACGGTTATTCTAGTGTTGCGCGGCAGTTTTGCGTGCCAACACAATTGGCGACTCCGCTGGGGAACGAAGAAGCGCACGATGAACAACCATCCCAAGGACGCAAGAGATGTTGACTCGGGAAACTCTCGATGATCTGTCCGAAGATGAACGACGAGAAGTTGAGCAGGATCTTGAAAAAGCAAGGGCTGAGAAATTGAAGCGATTTTACAAGACAAAGAACGGCGTCGTGAAGAAGATTCGACACCAAGCCTTTCTCCTATATGTGGCGCTCAAGTAAGTAAGCCAACTGAAACAATTGCTCCTCTAATAGATTCGTTTGTAGCTTGTAAGTATGGTTCTGATGTGAAAAATATGACCCATATAATTACTCAATCAGTAGCCTGTACAATTGACGAATATAAGGAGAGCTTTAGTAAGGATATAGAAAATAGCTTACCTGCTCATGTTCGTTCAGTAGTCAACAATAAATGTTCCAAGAAAAAGCCGATGCCTTCAGAAAGTAGCGAATTAATTAATTTACCTAGCAATACATGTGCGCATGGTGCATCGGCCAATGTTCAGCCCCAGATCCCATTAAATAACAATCAAGATGGCCGAAATTATGATAGAAGTTCAACCGATAATTATATATCTAGTGTTTCTACTCATATTGGTTCAACTTCGATTTCGCAAAATAACAATAGCAATGAACAAAGTTTAGGCTTTAATTCTAATTTGCAGCAATGTGTTGAGACCGAGGTCCCCAACAGGCCGGTACTAGATTCATATTTAAATCGGTCCTCGCAACTAATGTCGGATGCTCAAATATCTTTGTCGGAGGTGCAATCGTCCATTGATGAGGGACGATTGACATTTACAGAAGGATCTAAGATGATACGCCATAGTGATACTTTTCCTACCAATGTGATCGACTTTGAGAACAAGAAAATGCTTATTCGGTCGGATCAGACCGTGTTTGCAAGAGGAAAAAATATTGTTGTCGATGCTAATGCTCTTCCGAGGATGATCAAGCCAAAACATCCAGCAGTTGGAGAGTGGAAAATTAATGGAGGAAAGACACAAGCTCAAAGCATAAAGCCGACAGTTAATATGTTGTTGGAAAAATATACTTCACGAAAAGACGCCAATGTGTTTAATCGGCTTGGAGGTAACAGACGTCCCAAGTTTCCTTCTCGGCCAGGGGGGCATGAGCCCTGGAGAAAAAATCATATGATCAACAGCCTTATTTTCGTATGGCATCGACGTATTGGAGAGGTCCGCCTGCTATGCATCATCAATATCCTTTGTGGGGTTTCAATGCATTCGCGCCATATTCTATAGGGCCTCCAGGTTATTTTCAACCGGGATGGATCCCGTCGAGGCATGCGTTCAGTCCTGATATGCATGCGAAAAAAGCTCACTTCCGTAATGAGACTAGGTCGCATGATGCTATTGTGAATCATGGAAGCCGATCACCGATATTCAAAGCGGATGGAAGAAGTTACAAGAGTGGTCGTAAGTTTATTTGGGTGCCAGTGAAGCCTACTGGAGATAAGGTTGATTGTGCCATTATGAATCTGCCTGAAACAAGATCAAACGGGTCTAACGCTGATCATGGTATGAAATCTGGTGATCAAAAAATAGCCGACGATGACAGTGGTGTACAGCAGCAGCAACGTGGTATTGATGTGCTTAAGAAAGAGCCAACATTGAAGCCTAGTTTGCAAGTCGGCAATGGAAAAAATGTTTATACACGTGATGGCCTTGTGGATGGTTGCAGAAATAGTATTGCAGCCCAAAGTACTAGTGTGCACGGTGATTTAAAGCCTAATATGAAGACATATTTAGAGAAGCCCTATGTACGTACCAGTACTAGTAAACCGGCTGTTGTATCTGCTAATCGATATATGAGAGGTAACACGAATTTTGAGACTGGCGGTCCGTCAGATCGGTGTGGGATTTTCTCGGTCGGAAAGTTTGCGCCAATGATATCAGCACACCAATACAGGCCGAGAAAATTCGAGGGCAGCAAGATCATGTCTGTTGCACCGGGTACTAAACCAGCACCTCAGTGGTGCCCGACAGGACTTACACATACCCAGAAACGAAGGGTGCAGCGGCTGCGAGCATTGGAAATCAAAGAACAAATCGGTAAGAAGCGCGGTGAATGGTTCAATCGAGATAGAAAGCCAATGATGCATCCAAAGAAGGTTTGGAAGGAGAAATGCATCGCCACTAAGAAAATTGTTGAAGTGGCAGAGGTTGATCTTATTCAAAAATATGCTACATTTAAGAAGCCAGAGAATTACGGACAACACCTAAAGCCATTGTTTATCAGGGGTCACATTGATGGCAATCCTATGGGTCGCATGCTTGTTGACGGCGGTGCCAGTGGTAATATTATGCCTTTTTCGGTATTTTCTAAATTAAACCGAAAAGAGAACGAGTTAATGAAGACCAACAAGAGACTTAGTGGTTTCTCGGGAGAATTATCTGAGGCTAAGGGTGTTATTTCTATGGAACTCACGGTGGGAAGCAAAACACTACAGACTGCATTTTTTATTGTTGATATTAGAGGTCGCTATGATATTCTCTTGGGGCGTGACTGGATTCATGCAAACTGTTGCATTCCTTCTACTCTACATCAGTGTTTAATTCAGTGGGTTGATGATGATGTGGAGGTGATTGAGGCGGATAATTCCACTTGCATTGCTTTGACAGAGGTACCGGTTGATTCGCAACACGGTGAGATACGATGTTTGACCGGTAGGAATTTATCGGATTATGATTATATCAATATTTGCAGAGATGGTTTTGTAACTATAAAAGCACAGCCAGATAATATAGTTCGGCTTAATGATTTATCTATATAAATGATGACAAAGATGATAGTATCAAGTGGCTGCAAAATTGTACTGAATAATATCGTTTCGGAAAGAGCGATATGCATGAAACAATTGAAGATTTTGATGATATGGAGAAGCTTGGATGGTGATTCTTGTTGGATGACCCACTTGAAGATTGTGAGAGGGAGTACATCATTGCATACCTAAGTCATCGTTTGCTCGACACCGAGACCTGGTACGTACTTATTAAAAAAAAGTGATGCTTGCCTTTATATTATGCGTGTACCAAGTTTCGGCCTTATCTATTTTATAGTATATATGTGAAAACTTGTCAGCCGACATATTTAATTATTTATGTTACAACAACCGATTCCTAGGGTTAAGTTTATAAAGTGGGCTTATGCACTAATAGAATATGATTTAATATATAAATCGTTGCGTGCAATGATAATTAAGTGAAGTTATCGCCGATTTTATTGTTGCTCATAGGATTAAGGATGAGTCACATATTAATTATGTTAGTGTTTGCGCAAGAAAACTTTGTTTTGATGGATCGGTTTGTAGAGATGGACAAGGCGTCGGCAATGTTTTTATTTCACCTAACAATGTAGTTTATGATGCATCGGTTTATTTGAATAATCCTTATACTAATAGCCAAACTAAATATGAGGGTTTATTGTTTGGTTTGCAAATTTTAGTAGTCATGGGTGTAATGGAGATTCGCTTCTTGAGCCAGAATAAAAGTGAATTCCAATGTTTTGATGGATTATTAAATAGTTATTTTGACCGATGTTTAGACATAATTAAGTCTCTAGATACCATCACTATCTATCATATACCTAGGGAAGAAATTTCTAGAGCTTATTGCTTAGCACAGAGAGCATCTGGTCATTATGTTGGCAAGAAAAAGAAAATAGTAGAGAGGCCGATGCTACCTGCGGTTGAAAACGAGCACACACTTTATTTTCTAGTTTCGTCAGCTGGTTCTGGTTCGCGTTCGGATACTTTGAAAAGAAAGTTCAGTGCATGGTGCAGCTCGTCTTGGGGCAGCTCAGCAACTAGTAGTACATTGCAATCATGATTCGGTACATGCATCTCAAATAACCGAATCAGCTAGTAATTTAGATTCAGTTGATTGGAGAGTACTTCTGATGAATTATTTAAATTGTTCAAGTTAAGACTAGAGATCGAAACATTTGGCTACAGGCTTTAAGATACACTTTGTGGAATGAAGAATTATATTGCCGAACTAGATGGTTCGGCGTTTGAAGTCTTCGAGTCTGATCAGTAGAGATTAGCTATAGGTTAAGTGCATGAAGCAATATGAGGGGCACATCATCACTGGGCTCATGACATGCGATGGTAAATGAAATAGCAGGTTTTATTGGCCGACAGTGTTAGGAAACTGTTGCCGGTCCTAGAACTTCATATTTTCTACAATCTTTACAGGATATAAGATTCTAAAAGCTTCAATGTTAAATACTTGAAAAGGTATTGTCCTAGCATTAAGCAGGAGGTTGAACAAACTATGGCCGTTTGAAATATCGTCCTAAGAAAATATGGCTGAAAAGTTATTTACACATTGCCGGAATAATTTTTTTGGCCATGTGCTCTTTGAACATCGCCCTAAGGAATTATATGGCCGGTGAAGTTATTGGCATCGTCCAAAGGTATTGCGGACGTGTTTTTGGTAAATTCAATCGTACCAAAAACAGGGGGGCATGTGTTGATGGTGTAATTTGGCTAACTAGTTTTTTGACCAGCCAAATTATTTTAAATATGTGATTTGATTATTGATTAAGACATATATTTGGATTTGTTGTTTAGTTCAAAATGCAGGTCTAATCAGAGTCTAATATAAAATGCCACGGCCGCAGATTAAGCATATGAGGCTATTTATTCAAGATAAATACATGAAGATGTTTGCCAAACATGGGCTGCCGAGGACCAAGTCCTGAGCAAATTCTACGATACATCGAGCTTACCTCCGTACCGGCTTTGGATGTCAAGCTGAAGATGGTTGCAATTTGCAAAGGCTGTCTAGTCACCTAAGGAAAATCAGATGCACATCCATCGCATTATCTGGTGCTATTAGCATTGTGGCTGGATATTTTATTCCTTGTGGGCCAAAACATATCTGTACGTGTTACGTTGGCTAGCAGATAGATAGGCAGGTATGGATTCTTACATGGTAACCGACTTGGGGAAATACAGATTCAATTCGGTTTAGTCTTTGAATTCTGTACGGCACGCGAAGTCCAGCGCCTTTATCTAAAGGCTTTGGCCGATTGAACGAGAGGAACCAATCGATCTATACAAAAAATACATCTACCTTTTACGTATTGTTACTCTTTATCGTTTTTCTTCGCCATGCCCTAGCAACCCTAGGGTTTGGTTCATCTTTGCCGTTTTGCGCTGAAAAGCGGCCATATCTTCTCTCCGAAATCGAGGATCCTTTGTTGCTTTGCCGGAAAAGCAATCGTTCGTCGTCACGAAAGTACGACGGTTATCCTAGTGTTTCGCGGCAGTTTTGCGTGCCAACAGTAACCTAAAGAGAGGGAGAAGATTACCTCCGATGCATTTTTCTTGCAATAACAAACGAAGTATAAAAGTGCACAAATGCCTGGATCGGTTTTGGCACATATATAACTGAACTTTCCTGTACTACGTTGCCATCATATGTTAGTGCACCTTCTGTCTTTATTAACAAAACAACTTCAATTTGATGAAAGTGTACAGAAGTAAGAATAATACTGTACGTGAAATTCGTCAGTTAGCCCATGTAATTCAATAGAATTTTCAGACCATACACCGGCGCCTGATGCTAAAGACTTGATTAGTCAAACACTTACCCTGCAACAACCGAAAGAAATTAGTGCCTCTATTGCTATTGGATGCCATGACTTGACTAAGACATGACTAAAGCAATGACACGATGGATATAATGTTTGTAGAGCATATAACCTTAGTAGAAAGGACCTGTTAATGATGATGCCGGCCGGGCTCGATGGCAATGCGCACATAGCCGTAAAATCTCTCCCGCCATGAGTTGCTTATGTTCTTGTGCATCCATTCTTTTTTATATCAGGTGTAATTCTCTTTGTTCAGATCCTCTTCTTTTGAGTGCTCGATGGCTGCAGGGTGGCAGAAATCCATGGAGGATGCCAGCACTCACGTGGAGCCTCATTACCTTCTAGTGTAACATGCCAACGATCAATCAAAGATACCAATAAGAGTGAACTTCGCGTTGCTGGTAATATAGTAGTAGATGCACCAACCTAGTTTTAGATCAGCAGATCGCATACCCATCTTGTCCCCAACTGAGTTGCAGAACGTTGCTTGCCTTTGGAATTAGATCAGCATATTCAGCACGTACACATCCTGCCCACCCGAGGAATCGGTTGCTAGATGCGTGATTGGATCCCCGACACTTCCGCCACCGCCGGCAACCCACAATGATAGGCCTTGAGCAAGGCCACACGTCAAATCTACATCCACGCAGCTACTGCTAGAACAGTAGGACCGTATGAAACATATGATGCAGTGATCAAGATATAATATATATCTATATACCTAATAATAAAGGAGCTAAGGTTTCTGCCAAAATTTTCGTCCAACTTTTTATTGGACTGTTTTGCCCTCCCACCAAACAACATAATACTGCACTTGCCACTTACCGGTTCAAGAACGGTCAATCCAGAGTTGAAAGGAGGCTACGTCTTTCTTCTCAGCCCATGACTATGATTCTAGGTTTCCACCCCGCGCCGCCGCACGCTCCGGCTGCGATTCGCGACAACGCGAGATTCTAGCTCAACAATTTCTATCTCGACTGCTACTTCGAGATCCTCGCGCTGGCTCGCCTCTCTGCCGTCGCGATGCCTCGGATCAAATGAATCACAGTCTCCCGTAGACATAGAGACAGGACGACGCGGGTTCCGCCACGGCTGCGCCGCTCTCCAAGATTTCTCCGGAAGAGAAGGCAACCGAGGTGATTCGCATGGCCTCCACTGCCGGCACGGATCAAGGACGGCTTCCGCCACGGCATCGCGCCAGAGGGCAGTTTGATCTCCGGCCGCGCGACCGAGACCAGAGTCATCCGTCGACACCAACACATCCGGCGAGCAGGATCTGAAGAGCTTTGATGATATCTGTACAACATCACCCTCGCCGCCAGCTATCTGTAATTGTTTGTGCGGCGCGACCACATCTGTCTGCTGAAGAGGGACAGTGAGTCTCGCACTACGCTGACTGTCCTGATCCGCTTTGATCCGATTTAGTATACGTGAATGGAGTGCGATTCACCCTCTTTTTGGTGGTTGGGGTTCCTCCAGATTTGCAGTACAAGTGAGCAGTAAATTATATGCAAGAGATAACGATGGAGGTGAGCAGGACGGGAGTGATGCAGTACAAGCTCAGGACGAGTATGAATCGCCAGCCTGCAAACAAGCGACATCAGTAAATTCAGAGGAATGAACTGAACGACTAGATAGAAATAACATGCGATCATTATATTTTACACTTCAAGTCTTCAACCATCTAGCAGTTTGGAAGATCGAAGTTACGAAAGTGATGGATACTGCAACTGGATATTCTACACACAATGCAATATGTCGTGCCACGACCGTGTGCGATTGGGGTCGCGGGGACCTGCTGCTGAAGAACGTCGCGCTGCAGAGCAATTGGCAAAGGTGCCCAAGTGCAACAACTTATACGTCGACAAGGTGGATGACTACCACTTAATTAGCTGCAGGTAAAAGTACTGCTTAACCTGAATCTTTTGCTCACAAGCCAATTATTTTCGTGTGCACCGAGTACATACTACGGCAAGGCTGGTTCCTATTTCATCCGATTTTCAGGTGCGGGTTCATCTGCATACGGGCTTCATGATGATGGGTGCACGTGTTCGCATGAACAGGGAGTACTAATTTGCATAACTATCCCCAGTCTAAAGTGTACACCATACAACTAATTTTGGTGTGCAATAAAGCCCTATCCTTATTCAGATTTCTCATTAAAATTTTGGAGTCTTCATACTTCTTTCATTGATCTCAATTGATTTACGTAGAGAACTAAAGATATCTTGCTTAGGCTGTGCCTTCTTGGGTTCTTCTTTGTTGGTACAAATCAAAAAAGAAAGTGATATATTTTCTTTTCCAAATACAAAATTGATTGGAAATCATGAGTAGAACAAAGAGAGAAGCAAACATTTATTTTCAAATTTAGCAGGGAAGAAACGTGTAGTTACTACATGTTAATTGATAGGCAATAAATCATTTTAACTATCCACTGCCTTCGGGTAGACAAACAAATATTTAATAAAAATTAACCCTAAGCATTGGTTGTATTCTCAAATAATTTACTAAGATGGGCATCTTCAATATTTATACTGATTCAAATGAGGCATGGACTTACTATGCATGCATTTAATTTTCTCTTGCATTACATATCAAGATCCATCAACCAAAAAATGTATCATTGGCTGGTGTCAACCATCATTAGAAATTTGTGGTACTGCAAGCCAGGCGCAGCAAGGGGCTCGCAATGTAATATACTTAGAATTAATAATCTTTCTCATGAATATAAGAAAATCCCCCATTTCTGATGGTGACAAAGAGAAATGTCGACACGAGTGGTGGTTTATTGGACTGTTCGAATTTTTGTTTCTCCCAGTGCAACGCACGGGCACTTTTGCTAGTCTATACCTAATAATAAAGGAGCTAAGGTTTCTGCCAAAAAGTTTCGTCAACGCTTTTTTTGAGACCGTTTTGCCCTCCCACCAAAATACATAATACAACAAAATACCACCGTACCGGTTCAGTTTCAGTCTTTCTCCTCACCACGGCGACCCTCCAGATCGACCTCCCACTCCGGTCCCGGGTCCCCCTCACCAGATTTTCCTGTGGTACACGCGGCAAGGGAGAGCAAGGCGCGTCGCCCGCGTGGTGGGAAGGTCGGCCTGCTCGGGAAGGAGGCCCAGGCGGCAGGGGAGCCCGAGGGTCGAGACGGGAAGAACAGGCGGACATCTGAGAGCCCACGAGACACGCGCAGCTGGAGGCAGCCGCGCAGGCGGGAGGGTGAGCACGGCGGAAGCCCGAACCTGCCGACGAGGAGGCCTCTTCCGTCTCCGGTGGAAGGAAACACAGCAGCCGGCGAGGGTACGTCCTTCGTCTTCGGCAGTAGCACTCGAGAGAGCCTCTTCCGTATCCGGCGGAAGGAGGCGCGACGACTCTACTACTGCCAACAGAATGGAGAAGATGTAGGAGGCTACTGCCAGCAAGGGAAGAGCGTTCGGGGCCATCGGGGGAAGGAAGGTAGCGGCTGCGGAGGATTCCGGCAGTCTTCGGAGGAGGAGATTATGCGATTTGGGAATTTTTTCATTTCCCTGCTCGATTGCGATCCTGACGACAGAAAGATGCGAATTAGGCCTTCGTTTGGACTGGCAATCTGGATAGCTTGGTCCAATCGGCTGAATGGGCTAGGAATACTATACGGAATTAGGGCCCACCGGCCATGGGCTAGCAACGCGGCAGGAAAAATTGCCCCGAACTAAACAAGATATGTGATTGGTGTCTAATAATAATCCCACCTCGTTTATTTACGTCCACTCCTGCCGGTTCATATACGCTGCTAAGTTGCAAATCAACAAGCAGCAGTACAGATTGGTCTTGAAGTCTAAATTGTACTCCGTAAGAAATTGCAGGAAGAAATTAATGATGAGCACATGGGCCGTGCCGTGCTGACGGCTGCTGCTGCCCTGGCCTCTGGGCTAACGAAATGATGCCTTGCAGTAAGGAAATCTTGGAGGAGCTGTAACATTGGCATACGAAATTAATGAGCAGGTTGAGGGGCAAACGACGACGTACGGAAGAAGCTGACAGAGGAAAAGGCAGGGAGATCATATATGAGCACACATATTAAAGGAGAATTAATGCGACTACTTTAGATAATGAAATAGCGCAAGTGGTTAACTCCCTCAATAAACTTGACTCAAGAAAGGAGTGGTGGCGGCAGCACAACTGCCTAGGGTTGCGACGATGGCAGCCTCCCGCCGGCGGTCTCCAAAGATCGCGTTCAGCTCGAGCTCGCATGCATCCAATTTAAGAAAATGGCAAGATTTTCTTCCCATTAATCGAGATACCTAGGTGCCCTTCAATTTGATGCTAAATAAGAGGTCAAATAAGTGACATTCCCACACTACACTGACTGTTTGACTGTTTGTTGGCTCAATGACATGATCTTAAAATTGCATATAAAGGTAATTTGTTGGTAATCGGCTAGGTGTGATCCAGAGTAAAGTTATAGGTAAAAAAAAGTTCTCAATAATTCGTCAGTGATCCCATGCATCCACATCCTCTAATTATTTATTCTTCTCGGATTCCTCTACTCTTGAACTATTGGGATACTAAGGTAGTCAGCTTGTCACAATGTAAAGTGGCATGGTGATGGTGAATGCTGACATATGACTCTGCTATGTATGGGTGGCCTCGTTAAAGGAGCATGCAGAGGAGGTAGTGGACTGCACATGTGATCGTTGAGCGTCAAGGGGACATACTAAAGTTTACTGGTTTTTGCGACATGCCACGGCTTTACCTAGGACAACTCGCAACATAGATTTTTCTATCCGGTCGATGCGATGCGAGGAACTTATTTGCGATGACCAAACACCTATATGTAGAAACATGATGCAGGCGAAGGCTGGCCCATTGAATTCAACAATTAGGATCATGAAATCATGGCATGCTGGCTCCATATACTTTGTAATCAATACAAACTTTGAATTAAGTCAAAAACGTGAACCCTCTTGGATTGCAATTGGGAAGGCATGGTGGGCGTACCAAAGTTGTTTTGTCTCACGCCCGTTATTTACGAACAAAAGACGTAGGTTTTGGGTAGAGTACAAATATTTTTTATACATACGGGTGTATATGCACCCGGGACCACTTTTGAGTTTCGCCTATTTATTCCCCTTTAAACAAAGCTGCTCTCTTTTTCTTGGATTAATGCATTATGCAAGTGCAAGTGAGTACTACATATGAGCGTATAATATTTTAAACGGTCACCCATAGTGAGTTAATCTAAAACATTTGTTTTCATTTTAGTATTTGTTTGAGTTGCCTAAAACTTATAACCATTTCGGTTGTAAACCATCGAACCTCCCTGTGATATAACTAACCAACAAAAGAGGATATAATTTTAGGCGACTTATAGATTTACAAAATATGTCAATATG
Organism: Lolium rigidum; assembly: GCF_022539505.1. NCBI lineage: Eukaryota > Viridiplantae > Streptophyta > Magnoliopsida > Poales > Poaceae > Lolium > Lolium rigidum. The sequence goes on from NC_061508.1 coordinate 93,775,967, forward strand.
AAAACTAGCTAAAAAGCAATTTAGACACCTGAAAAGTAACGAAACCATATTCTCAAATATTCGCGACGGTTTTAGCATTCTCGTAAAAGAATATTTAGTAAAATCAAGCCGCCGCAACGCGCGGGCATGTTTCCTAGTAAGATATAAGATTAAGAAGTCTAGGCCAAAAGAGAGAAATCAAGATGTACTTGGACGATTGTAGAGGAGTACGTAGAAGTTGCCCTATCTAGCTATTCTTGCATTGCAGGCGTCTATACTGATATGGGTATTATAGAAAAAGGTACTCCTAGACCTGACCTCCCATATATGCGGCGGCGATTTACACAAAAATAACCCTTTTATGAAACTAAAACACAGACCGACCCTCCGACCAAACTATTTCACTCATCTAATTCTTTTTTGTGGCGCCTATGCGAGCGGCGCCGCACTTCACTGTGTGGCGCCAATGCGATGGGCGCCACACATCTTGCCTGCGTGGCGTGCATGCGCGTGCGTGGCCTACAGCTGCCAACGTGGAAGCATATGTGGCGCCCATAGCAAAGGCGCCACACTACTCTTTATAAATAAACGTTGTCTAGAGTTGACAAAACATAGTAGTAGCTCAACTGGTTGAAGCCTTTGGTGCAAATCTGTAGGTCTTGAGTTCAAACCTCCAAAATACAAGATTTCATTTCTACTTTTTAAAATTGTGCTAGACATTGTAGTATGTTCTAAAATATAGAACCCAGCTCCGTATTATTTTTAAAACTTTTTATCAATTTTTAAATCATTGTAGGAGTCCAAAATGAAACATACTGCCTCCTATCCAGTAATATCATTAAATCTCAAAATATCAAGTGCAATTTCTACCTATCTAGTGATATCATTAAATCTTAATTATAGTCTAAAATACGAATTGAGTCTCACGGTTCAAAATATTTTTGCTACTTGCAACATCACTTACAACTCATATATTAGGAATCTGACTTGCAACTTACATGTTTACGCTTGCAACAAAATCTCACTTACAACTCATATATTAGGAATTGTGATGCAATTGGACGGTATAGGACTTAGAAGCACAACTGAATGATATGGGACTTAGAAGCTGAGTATGTAAAACCGCTTAAGAAAATGAAAAAAACAAATTGCCACAAGTTTACGAAATTTAACTACCCGCAAAAGAGTGGTTAGGAAATTTAAAGAGCACGAAAGGCCATTGGAATTTCTTTTGCAACACAAATAGTTCATATGTCTAGCTGTAACACGTAGTTCATATAATAGATGAAAACGATATTTTATTTGTGTTGCGGTCAGAAACCCACCGGCGGGCAGCGACGGGCAACACCGTAGAGCCGGGAATCTCCCAGGACTGCGGCTGGCCCTGGTCCCTCCGAGCGACGGCCCGCAAAGCCTTCTGCACGCACGTCCGATGCTCGATGCAAGGGCGTGCCACCTGACCTATACCCGGTCGGGAAGGTGTTGGATGATGCCTCGCTTAGTTTCCTGCATGGCATACACGTAAACGTTAAATACGAGCCTCGATCGGCTCTCAGGTTGTCCTGTGAATCGGCTCAAAGAGCCGATCCACCCATGATGTGTACGAGGTGTACGATCAGATGGTGGTCCTGCTTGATCAAGATAAAGCTAAAACGACCTACTACGATCTGGGGTTTTCACCGCACAATCGGAACGTCCTACTCGTGATTGGGCCTCGCGCTCGCGTACGGTGATCGTAAGCCGATCCTAGACAGGGCCTAAAAACCAACACGAGGTTGATCCTCCGAACGTCCTGTCTAGGGCTAGCAAACGACACCCTACATGCCGCTGGATCCTCCAACCCTTTGTAAGGCCTAACAATGCAGATATTAAACTAATCCTTGAAGAACAAGGAGCAATCATAACTGATCGGATCTACTAAACAATGATCAAGCGGGGTGCCGCCCTTACACCCGTGACAGGCGTAAGGGCGGCTAGATGCCTAGGGGTTGCACGACGACATCATATGATACGAAGAACAATGCTAATCCTAAAACATCTATGATAACTACGTTGCTCGCCATCAAAAAGGCTTCAGTACGAGCAACGCATGGAGGACGAATAAACGTGTGCTGCCTAGATCGCAAGATGCGATCTAGGCAGCATGGTGCTTACCCGGAAGAAACCCTCGAGACGGGGAGTTGGCGATGCGCCGAGATTGGTTTGTGTTGAACGTTGGTTGTTGTTTATTTCATAAATCCTAGATACATATTTATAGTCCGGGGGACTTTCTAATTCAGGCGTGCACCTAACCGTGCACGGGTTAAACTCTAACTTCCAAACGACACGTATCCTACTATGTTACAGATACATGGGCAAACTAGCCCAAACTTGGTATAGAAGGCCGATTCATGTATTTCCTTCTATGTATATTCTTCAAGCCTATCTCCAATCACGGCCCACCTCTGATCCGGTCAAATTCTGGTGATAACACATGCCCCCCTGGTTTTGGAAATGACATTTCCAAAATCATTACGCTTTTCTTTCGTCGGGTCATGTCGTGGTAGAGCAGAACTGCCGCAGAATCTTCCATCATTTCGCCTCGCCTCCTGGGCTTCTCTGCACGAATTGATAATTTCGGCATCACGTCCTCGAGAACCGTCATGGCATTAAATCTCCACTACACCCCCTTATTTATCTGTGCCGAACGGTTCGCCACTCCATCCCCTTGCTCTGTTCTGTCCACCAGCGCCCAAAAAACCCTCTTCCCCTGTAGCAATATCTTCTTCTTCCTCTTCCCCCTCAGGCCTCCCCCTCCAATCTTCGCCGAAGAGCAAGAATGAAGACGACCTCCACTCCGGAGCGAACCCCATCTCCTCCGACAAGGAGGAGAAAGAAGGAGAAGTAGAGAAGACAGAGACCTCCCTCTCCGCCAGGCTCCCGCCGAAGAAGCGCTCCCGCATGTGGGCGGACAGCGAGGACGAGGATGATGACGAGGAAGGAGAAGAGGAGGAGGAGGATGATTCCTCCTCTTCCGCTGGGTACCCACCGACGAAGCGCTTCCGCGCTTGGGCGGACAGCGAGGATGATGATGATGACGAGGAAGAAGAAGCTCCGGCCGAAGGCTGGGGCAGCAGCGACGAGGAATTCTCCGGCAGTAGCGCCGACGGCGACGCCGATGATGATGCTAGCGAGAATTAGTAATGTAGGATTAGTAGTCCCTGAGCAATCGGCTCTTCTTTTGCTCTTCCTTGCTTGAGCAATCGGCTCTTCATTGTAAAAATCCTCTCTTATTAATGAAGAAGACTTTTCCTTAACTTGATTTTGCCGATTCCCTTCGTGCTGATTCTGCCGATTGTTAGCTTGATCAACGCTCAATGAGCCGATGGCAACGCATCGACCTCTTACGATAAATTTCGAGATAGACCAATTTAGCCACCTCCTCAAATGGTAACCTGTGAACCTTGCTCAAACTCAGATCCCCAACTTCCAACCGAACAGGTCCAAACCGCAGTCACTGAGCGTATTATTAACGGCAACCTTTGTCTTCGGGAGAGCTCTAGGACCATTGTTGAATCAACCCGGAGGCCGGAGCTGATACTTCTGCAGGACAGGCTCCTGCTCCGTTTTCCCGCAACAACCATTCCTCAAAAAAGTTGAGATGCAGAGCCAGCCGATTTCAACCAAATCGCTATAGCAAAGGGTCCTTCAGGGCAAGCTGCCCCCCGAGCCTCAGTTAAGGCGAGAAAAGTAGTGAGCCAGCCAAATGTGCCACCATCAGCCTCCAAGTCATAATGCAGAGCCAGCCGATTTCAACAAAATCGGCTCCCCGAAAGCAGAGAACCTTCGGGGTGAAGCGCCCCCGAGCTTTTTCAGTCCACTTCTTGCGCCCTGCTGGTCAAATCGGCTCCTTTCCTTTGGCGGATTTGATGCAACCCATCCTTAACCTGATCTGCACGTCCATGCTGCTCTTGGCATTGGTCAGGGTTATGATCCCTCAAACTTGCCCCAGCTGATATTGCGGACTCGAATACTTGCAAAAAGAATTTGGAGGTTCTTGAAGAGAGGATCTGAGCCACCAAACCATTCCATTGAGGAGTTCTTCCAGTAGAGTCTCTCTTCGTAACCCACTTCCTGCTCCATTGAGCCTCTGCTTATAACAGTTGTACCTCTTGAATCGCCATGCATCGGCTTTCTATCCTTAAGTCGATGTCTGCGCATCGGCTATGCTTAAAAAAATTTCAATTTTTTACGGCCGATTTATGTATCGGCCCCCCTACTTCAATACCCATCATCAAAGAATATTTTGGGCTGCTGGGCATTTGAAAGACACTTCCACTTCATATCCTCGTGTTTTATCCACCTAGGTGCCCCCCGAGCCGATTCTTTCAAGGGATTTGATGGTATCGGCTCTTCAGGTATTCCCTGTTGGATCAAATGCTGAACCCGTGCAGAATGTATGGTGAGGATAATTTTGGCCGATTGCTGGAATCGGCCCCCATGTTGCTTGCTCGATGAAGGTTTTGCAATGTTCCTCCATAAATCCTTGGGGCCGATCACATGGATCGGCATCGCCATGTTTGTTCATAGATGTCGCTCTTGTTACACGGTCAGATCGGTAGATAAAACCAGCCTAACCCTGTCCTTTGTCACGTCGATGCGCTCGCAGTCGTCCAAATTGATGCCTGAGAGTGGCTCTTGGCCTGATGTCTCCCAAACGTTCATGCCAGCCGTTGAAATCTCGGCTGAATCATCTGCGTGGACGACTTCTACTTCATCTCCATCCCACTGTATTAGGCATTGGTGCATCGTGGATGGAATGCAACAGTTGGCGTGGATCCAATCTCTCCCTAGTAGGACAGCATAGGAGCTCTTGCTGTTGACAATAAAGAACGGCGTAGGGACAGTTTTCCTTCCTACGGTCATATCCACGTTCAGAACACCTTGAGCGTCAGATGCTTGGCCGTTGAAATCGCTCAGTGTCACATTGGTCTTGATCAGATCCGAGCTGGAGCGTCCCAACCGACGTAACATGGAGTATGGCATAATGTTAACTGCCGCTCCGGTGTCCACCAATATCTTGTTGACAGGCTGCCCATTGATGTAACCTCGCAAGTACAGGGCCTTCAGATGCCTGTAGCTTCTCTCTCGTGGCTTCTCAAAGACGACCGGCCGTGGGCCGCAGTCAAGTTGTGCCACAGGTGCTTCGTCTAATCTCGGAGCGCTAAACTCCGTTGGAAGGATGAAGACCATGTTTGTGCCAGCCGATGTCTCATCATCGGCTTTCTTTCTGTCCGGGCGCCACTCTTTCCTTTGTGGCCGACCTTCTTCGTCCAGGGTTCGCTGAATTTTGGCGGCCAGATCAGGCCGCGCCTTCCTCAACGTATGCAGGTATAACCTTTCAGCTTCCTCTAACCCACGTAGACGCTGAACCCTTCGCTTTTGGGAACGGCTGAGCCCATCAGGGCACCACCTTGGCCGATGATACTTGTCTTCTTCTTCATCATCGTCCTCTAGTTCCTCGAGATCTTCCACCCGAGCGGACTCAGCATGCTTGTTCCGAGGCGGGAGAGGCCCTAGACGTTTGAACACGGACACGTTAGCTGCATCCTTCTTCTTTTGTTTACATTACAGGCAGTTGCCGATTGTGGGCAATCGGCTCATTCCCGAATCCCAGCGAGTGTCTGAAGAAGGGGCAGTCCCAGTGCCTATCCACGTCGTCTTGCTCCCTCGACTTTTCCTTGGCGTGGCGCTCATATCGCTCCTCGTCGCGATCATGCCGACGACGTCTCCTGTCGTCCCTAGCCAGACGATCCTTTTCATCATCGTCGTTGTATCGCCGGCGTTGGTCGTTTTGACCCACATACTTGTTGAGGAGGTGATTAGAGAGAGGTCGCTGATATCTTACGTTCCTCACTTCTCCCTCTGTGATGTAGCGCTTGCCATCGTGACGGAGCCGATCGCGTGGAGCGGCTTCCTTCGTATCCTTGCTATGAGAGCAGCTGCCCTCATCTCCGTCCTTACCGCAGTGGTGCCCAGGTCCTACCATGTTGATATTGCACGAAAAATCTGGTCGGCACCCTCCATGGTAAGTATACTCCACCATGTTAACGGCGGGGAAGGGGTGTGTGTCGACCTTCATGGCGTACTAGCTGAAAATTAGCCGCCCTTGTTCTATCGCCATTTGGACATGTTGACGCCACACCCTGCAGTCGTTGGTGGCGTGGGTGAACATGTTATGCCATTTGCAGTATGGCTTTCCGTTCAGCTCTTGCACCGTGGGGATCTTGTGGCCTTCGGGTAACTTTAGCTGCTTCTCCTTGAGTAAGAGGTCGAAAATCTGCTCAGCTTTGGTCACGTCGAAGTCAAACCCTTTTGGAGGACCTTGTGGCTTAACCCACTTACGGGACACGGGGCTTGCCCCCGAGTCCATTCAGCACATCTGCTACCTCTTGATCTCCCGCAACACCTTCATCTTCATCCGCCTCAACCGGGACCACCGCGCGCTTGAATTTATCCCGGTAAACATCCGGGTGGCGCTGTTCATATGCCGACAGCCTTCGCACCATGTGCGCCGGTGAAGGGTAGTCCGCTTGGGAGGCCACGTCCTTGATCAATGATGAGAGACCCACCACCGCCAACTCGATCGCTTCTTTTTCGCTTACATGAACCGAATAGCATCGGTTCCTAACGGTCCCGAAGCGCCGGACGTGATCTCGCCACCGTTTCCCCGCGCTTCGTCGCACTTGTGCTAGATCGGCAATGCCAGCCTCGGAAGCCTCTGAGTGATACTGTATGTGGAACTGCTCTTCCAACTGCTTCCAAGTCCGGATCGAGTTTGGTGGCAGCGATGTGTACCACCCGAAAGCCGATCCTGTGAGGGACTGGTGCGAAGAACCTCACACGCAGCTCGTCCGATGCTGAGATCGTGCCTAGCCTATGCCAAATATCGGCTCACATGCTCGATGGAGCTGGAACCATCTGATCCACTAAACTTTGTGAAGTCAGGGAGCCGATATTTGGGTGTTAGCGGGATCAATTCGTACTCGTTGGGGTACGGCTTGGTATAGCCGATCGTCCTCCTTTTCGGCATCATGCCGAACTGGTCTTTCAGAATTGTACAAATCTGATCCGCGGTGATGGCTGCAGGCGTCGAACTCGAAGGTTCGCCGGGTGGCATACTTAGCCAGCCATGCTTGCTTTTCCAACTCTGAGCCAACTGCAGGAGCTGAGCTCTGGAGGTTTGTCGGAGTGGCGTAATTAGCTAGCCACGTCTGCTTCTCAAGATCTGTTCCCGACGTTCCTCCTGCTGTTCCAGAAGTCCCTGCTGTTGCAGCCTGGTTTGAGAGTGTCCAGTTACTGCAATCTGGCACGTATGCGCACGTGTATCCGTGGGGGATCTCCTTGGGCGCCTCATGTAAGAATTGGTAGTCACTAGGGTCACCACCAATCTTGTAGACGACGTATGCCGATGAATTCGGCACTTCTGGTGCTGCCAACGCGAACGGCACCGGCGGACGGGACTGGAGTGGCATCTCTCCTTGGTAAGTCCCCAGAGCTGGTCCTGTCGGAGAATACTGATGGCTCATGATTTCCTGGATCACGCGCAGAGCGACACGCTCCAAAGTGTTCACCAAGCTCTCAGAGTGGCGGTGCAGCGAATGAGCCACCATGAAGTTGATCTCCCGACGCAGCGACCCGGTGCGTTCTTCCGACGGGGAGGACAGGTCCACTCCATCGAGCGCGCCTCGGGCGAGAACCCCTTCCACCCGATGCCATGGGAGCGGGTTCCGTGGAAAGAGCCGATGAGGTCGGCTTCGAGGACTGCTTTGATCTCGTCATGCTTCTTCTTGAGCTCCTCAGTCAGATCCTCGTACTTGACCGGAGTGCCTTCCGCCATCCCGGATGTAGATGGCGATGCGGTGGATGTCGAAGAGTGTCCCACCGGGCGTGCCAGAATGTGTTGCGGTCAGAAACCCACCGGCGGGCAGCGACGGGCAACACCGTAGAGCCGGGAATCTCCCGGGACTCGCGGCTGGCCCCTGGTCCCTCCGAGCGACGGCCCGCAAAGCCTTCGCACGCACGTCCGATGCTGATGCAGGGCGTGCCACTCGACCTATACCGGTCGGGAAGGTGTTGGATGATGCCTCGCTTAGTTTCCTGCATGGCATACACGTAAACGTTAAATACGAGCCTCGATCGGCTCTCAGGTTGTCCTGTGAATCGGCTCAAAGAGCCGATCCACCCATGATGCGTACGAGGTGTATGATACGTCTCCGACGTATCGATAATTTCTTATGTTCTATGCCATATTATTGATGATACCTACATGTTTTATGCACACTTTATGTCATATTCGTGCATTTTACGGAACTAACCTATTAACAAGATGCCGAAGTGCCAGTTCTTGTTTTCTGCTGTTTTTGCTTTCAGAAATCCTAGTAACGAAATATTCTCGGAATTGGACGAAACAAAGACCCAGGGGCCTATTTTTCCACCTAGCTTCCAGAAGACCGAAGAACATACGAAGTGGGGCCACGAGGTGGCGACACCACATGGCGGCGCGGCCAAGGGGGGGCCCGCGCCGCCCTATGGTGTGGGCCCCTCGTCTGGCCCCCGACTCGCCCTTCCGCCTACTTAAAGCCTCCGTCGCGAAACCCCCGATGCGAAAAACCACGATACGGAAAACCTTACCGAGACGCCGCCGCCGCCGATCCCATCTCGGGGGATTCGGAGATCTCCTCCGGCACCCTGCCGGAGAGGGGATTCATCTCCCGGAGGACTCTACACCGCCATGGTCGCCTCCGGAGTGATGAGTGAGTAGTTCACCCCTGGACTATGGGTCCATAGTAGTAGCTAGATGGTTGTCTTCTCCTCATTGTGCTTCATTGTTGGATCTTGTGAGCTGCCTAACATGATCAAGATCATCTATCTGTAGTTCTATATGTTGTGTTTGTCGGGATCCGATGGATAGAGAATACCATGTCATGTTAATTATCAAGTTATTTCATATGTGTTGTTTATGATCTTGCATGCTCTCCGTTACTAGTAGAGGCTCTGGCCAAGTTTTTACTTTTAACTCCAAGAGGGAGTATTTATGCTCGATAGTGGGTTCATGCCCGCATTGACACCCGGGACAAGGTGACGTAAAGTTCTAAGTTGTGTTGTGCTGTTGCCACTAGGGATAAAACATTGGCGCTATGTCCGAGGATGTAGTTGTTGATTACATTACGCACCATACTTAATGCAATTGTCCGTTGTTAGCAACTTAATACCGGAGGGGTTCGGATGATAAACCGAAGGTGGACTTTTTAGGCATAGATGCGGTTGGATGGCGGTCTATGTACTTTGTCGTAATGCCCAATTAAATCTCACTATACTTATCATGTCATGTATGTGCATTGTTATGCCCTCTCTATTTGTCAATTGCCCGACCGTAATTTGTTCACCCAACATGCTTTCATCTTATGGGAGAGACACCTCTAGTGAACTCGTGGACCCCGGTCCATTCTTTTAATACTGAAATACAAATCTGCTCGCAATACTTGTTTTACTCGTTTTCTCTGCAAACAATCATCTTCCACACAATACGGTTAATCCTTTGTTACAGCAAGCCGGTGAGATTGACAACCTCACTGTTTCGTTGGGGCAAAGTACTTTGGTTGTGTTGTGCAGGTTCCACGTTGGCGCCGGAATCTCTGGTGTTGCGCCGCACTACATCCCGCCGCCATCAACCTTCAACGTGCTTCTTGACTCCTACTGGTTCGATTAAACCTTGGTTTCTTACTGAGGGAAACTTGCCGCTGTGCGCATCACACCTTCCTCTTGGGGTTCCCAACAGACGTGTCAACTACACGCATCAAGCAAATTTCTGGCGCCGTTGCCGGGGACATCAAGACACGCTGCAATGGGAGTCTCCACTTCCCAATCTCTTTACTTTGTTTTTGTCTTGCTTTATTTTATTTACTACTTTGTTTACTGCATTATATCAAAACACAAAAAAATTAGTTGCTAGTTTTACTTTATTTGCTATCTTGTTTGCTATATCGAAAACACAAAAAAAAATTAGTTTACTTGCATTTACTTTATCTAGTTTGCTTTATTTACTATTGCTAAAATTGCCAACCCTGAAAATACTAAGTTGTGTGACTTCACTAGCACAAATAATAATGATTTCTTATGCACACCTATTGCTCCACCTGCTACTACAGACAGAATTCTTTGAAATTAAACCTCGCTTTACTTAATCTTGTCATGAGAGAGCAATTTTCACGGTGTTAGTTCCGATGATGCTCGCTGCCCATCTCAATAATTTTGTTGAACTATGTGAAATGCAAAAATATAAAGATGTAGATGGTGACATTATAAAATTAAAATTGTTCCCTTTCTCATTAAGAGGAAGAGCTAAAGATTGGTTGCTATCTCTCGCCTAAGAATAGTATTGATTCCTGGACTAAATGCAAGGATGCTTTTATTGGTAGATATTATCCCCCTGCTAAAATTATATCTTTGAGGAGTAGCATAATGAATTTTAAACAATTGGATAATGAACATGTTGCTCAAGCTTGGGAAAGAATGAAATCTCTGGTTAAAAATTGCCCAACCCATGGACTGACTACTTGGATGATCATCCAAACCTTCTATGCAGGACTAAATTTTTCTTCGCGGAATTTATTTGATTCAGCTGCTGGAGGTACCTTTATGTCCATCACTCTTGGTGAAGCAACAAAGCTCCTTGATAATATGATGGTTAATTACTCTGAATGGCACACGGAAAGAGCTCCACAAGGTAAGAAGGTAAATTCTGTTGAAGAAACCTCTTCCTAGAGTGATAAGGTTGATGCTATTATGTCTATGCTTGCGAATGATAGGACTAATGTTGATCCTAATAATGTTCCATTAGCTTCATTGGTTGCCCAAGAAGAACATGTTGATGTAAACTTCATTAAAAATAATAATTTCAACAACAATGCTTATCGAACAATTCTAGTAATAACTATAGGCCATATCCTTATAATAATGGTAACGGTTATGCTAATTCTTATGGGAATTCTTACAACAATAATAGGAATACACCCCCTGGACTTGAGGCTATGCTTAAAGAATTTATTAGTACACAAACTGCCTTTAACAAATCTGTTGAGGAAAAGCTCAATAAAATTGATATTCTTGTTTCTAGAGTTGATAGTCTTGCCTCCGATGTTGATCTTTTGAAATCGAAAGTTATGCCTAATAGGGATATTGAAAATAAAATTGTTACTACAGCAAATGCCATCCAAGTTAGAATTAATGAGAATATAAGATTAATGGCTGAACTCGCGTGCTAGGTGGGATAGAGAAGAAAATGAAAAACTAGCTAAAAAGGAAAATGTAGCTAAAGTTTGGACTATTACCACCACTAGCAATGCTAATGATTCATATGTTGCTGCACCTCCTACTATCAATGGTAAAATAATTGGTGTTGGCAATGCTTCTACTCCTAGTGCAAAGCGCGCAAAATTACCTGAAACTGCTAAAACTCCTGAAACTGCTTGTGATAAAACTGCTGAAATTTTTTCCAACCTTGGGGATGATAATCCCATTGCTTTAGATTGTAATGATTTAGATTTTGATGATTGCCACATCTCTGAAGTTATAAAGTTCTTACAAAAACTTGCTAAGAGTCCCAATGCTAGCGCTATAAATTTGGCTTTCACAAAACATATTACAAATGCTCTCATAAAAGCTAGAGAAGAGAAACTAAAACTTGAAACTTCTATTCCTAGGAAGCTAGAGGATGGTTGGGAGCCCATCATTAAAATGAGAGTCAAAGATTTTGATTGTAATGCCTTATGTGATCTTGGTGCAAGTATTTCGTTATGCCTAAAAAAGTCTATGATATGCTTGACTTGCCACCATTGAAAAACTGTTATCTGGATGTTAACCTCGCCGATAATGCTAAAAAGAAACCTTTGGGGAGAGTTGACAATGTTCATATTATGGTTAACAATAACCTTGTCCCCGTTGATTTTGTTGTCTTGGATATTGAATGCAATGCATCTTGCCCCATTATATTGGGAAGACCTTTTCTTCGAACCGTTGGTGCTACTATTGATATGAAGGAAGGTAATATTAAATATCAATTTCCTCTCAAGAAAGGTATGGAACACTTCCCTAGAAAGAGAATGAAGTTACCTTATGATTCTATCATTAGAACAAATTATGATGTTGATGCTTCATCTCTCGATGTTACTTGAGATACACTTTCGCGCCTAGCCGAAAGGCGTTAAAGAAAAGCGCTTATGGGAGACAACCCATGTTTTTACTACAGTACTTTTATTTTATATTTGTGTCTTGGAAGTTGTTTACTACTGTAGCAACCTCTCCTTATCTTAGTTTTAAGTTTTGTTGTGCCAAGTAAAGTCTTTGATAGAAAAGTAAGTACTAGATTTGGATTACTCGCGCAGTTCCGCATTTCTTTGCTGTCACGAATCTGGGTCTATCTCCCTGTAGGTAGCTCAGAAAATTAAGCCAATTTACGAGCATGATCCTCGGATACGTACGCAACTTTCATTCAATTTGAGCATTTTCGTTTGAGCAAGTCTGGTGGCCTAATAAAATCCATCTTTACGGACTGTTCTGTTTTGACAGATTCTGCCTTTTATTTCGCATTGCCTCTTTTGCTATGTTGGATGAATTTCTTTGATCCATTAATGTCCGAGTAGCTTTATGCAATGTCCAGAAGTGTTAAGAATGATTGTGTCACTTCTGAACATGTGAATTTTTATTATGCACTAACTCTCTAATGAGTTGTTTCGAGTTTGGTGTGGAGGAAGTTTTCAAGGATCAAGAGAGGAGTATGATGCAATATGATCAAGGAGAGTGAAAGCTCTAAGCTTGGGGATGCCCCGGTGGTTCACCCCTGCATATTATAAGAAGACTCAAGCGTCTAAGCTTGGGGATGCCCAAGGCATCCCCTTCTTCATCGACAACATTATCGAGTTCCTCCCCCGAAACTATATTTTTATTCCGTCACATCTTATGTACTTTACTTGGAGCGTCGGTTTGTTTTTGTTTTTGTTTTGTTTGAATAAAATGGATCCTAGCATTCACTTTATGGGAGAGAGACACGCTCCGCTGTAGCATATGGACAAATATGTCCTTAGGCTCTACTCATAGTATTCATGGCGAAGTTTCTTCTTCGTTAAATTGTTATATGGTTGGAATTGGAAAATGCTACATGTAGTAACTCTAAAATGTCTTGGATAATTTGATACTTGGCAATTGTTGTGCTCATGTTTAAGCTCTTGCATCATATACTTTGCACCCATTAATGAAGAAATACTTAGAGCTTGTTAATTTGGTTTGCATATTTGGTTTCTCTAGAGTCTAGATAACATCTAGTATTGAGTTTTGAACAACAAGGAAGACGGTATGGAGTCTTATAATGTTTACCATATGTCTTTTATGTGAGTTTTGCTGTACCGTTCATCCTTGTGTTTGTTTCAAATAACCTTGCTAGCCTAAACCTTGTATCGAGAGGGAATACTTCTCATGCATCCAAAATACTTGAGCCAACCACTATGCCATTTGTGTCCACCATACCTACCTACTACATGGTATTTATCCGCCATTCCAAAGTAAATTGCTTGAGTGCTACCTTTAAAATTCCATCATTCACCTTTGCAATATATAGCTCATGGGACAAATAGCTTAAAAACTATTGTGGTATTGAATATGTACTTATGCACTTTATCTCTTATTAAGTTGCTTGTTGTGCGATAACCATGTTTCGGGGACGCCATCAACTATTCTTTGTTGGATATCATGTGAGTTGCTATGCATGTCCGTCTTGTCCGAAGCAAGAGAGATCTACCACCTTCATGGTTGGAGCATGCATATTGTTAGAGAAGAACTTTGGGCCGCTAACTAAAGCCATGATTCATGGTGGAAGTTTCAGTTTGGACATATATCCTCAATCTCATATGAGAATAATAATTGTTGCCACATGCTTATGCATTAAAGAGGAGTCCATTATCTCGTTGTCCATGTTGTCCCGGTATGGATGTCTAAGTTGAGAATAATCAAAAGCGAGAAATCCAAAATGCGAGCTTTCTCCTTAGACCTTTGTACGAGGCGGCATGGAGGTACCCCATTGTGACACTTGGTCAAAACATGTGCATTGCAAAGATCGGGTAGTCCAAGTTAATTAGGACAAGGTGCGGGCACTATTAGTATACTATGCATGAGACTTGCAACTTGTAAGATATAATGTACATAACTCATATGCTTTATTACTACCGTTGACAAAATTGTTTCATGTTTTCAAAATAAAAGCTCTAGCACAAATATAGCAATCGATGCTTTCCTCTTTGAAGGACCATTCTCTTTACTTTTATGTTGAGTCGGTTCACCTATATCTCTCCACCTCAAGAAGCAAACACTTGTGTGAAGCTGTGCATTGATTCCTACATACTTGCATATTGTACTTGTTATATTACTCTATGTTGACAATTATCCATGAGATATACATGTTACAAGTTGAAAGCAACCGCTGAAACTTAATCTTCCTTTGTGTTGCTTCAATGCCTTTACTTTGATTTATTGCTTTATGAGTTAACTCTTATGCAAGACTTATTAATACTTGTCTTGAAGTACTATTCATGAAAAGTCTTTGCTTTATGATTCACTTGTTTACTCATGTCATTACCATTGTTTTGATCGCTGCATTCACTACATATGTTTACAAATAGTATGATCAAAGTTATGATGGCATATCACTTCAGAAATTATCTTTGTTATCGTTTTACCTACTCGGGACGAGCAGAACTAAGCTTGGGGATGCTTGATACGTCTCCGACGTATCGATAATTTCTTATGTTCTATGCCATATTATTGATGATACCTACATGTTTTATGCACACTTTATGTCATATTCGTGCATTTTCCGGAACTAACCTATTAACAAGATGCCGAAGTGCCGGTTCTCGTTTTCTGCTGTTTTTGGTTTCGAAATCCTAGTAACGAAATATTCTCGGAATTGGACGAAACAAAGACCCAGGGGCCTATTTTTCCACGGAGCTTCCGGAAGACCGAAGAACATACGAAGTGGGGCCACGAGGTGGCGACACCACATGGCGGCGCGGCCGAGGGGGCCCGCGCCGCCTATGGTGTGGGCCCCTCGTCCGGCCCCGACTCTGCCCTTCCGCCTACTTAAAGCCTCCGTCGCGAAACCCCCGATGCGAAAAACCACGATACGGAAAACCTTACCGAGACGCCGCCGCCGCCGATCCCATCTCGGGGGATTCGGAGATCTCCTCCGGCACCCTGCCGGAGAGGGGATTCATCTCCCGGAGGACTCTACACCGCCATGGTCGCCTCCGGAGTGATGAGTGAGTAGTTCACCCCTGGACTATGGGTCCATAGCGGTAGCTAGATGGTTGTCTTCTCCTCATTGTGCTTCATTGTTGGATCTTGTGAGCTGCCTAACATGATCAAGATCATCTATCTGTAATTCTATATGTTGTGTTTGTCGGGATCCGATGGATAGAGAATACCATGTCATGTTAATTATCAAGTTATTTCATATGTGTTGTTTATGATCTTGCATGCTCTCCGTTACTAGTAGAGGCTCTGGCAAGTTTTTACTTTTAACTCCAAGAGGGAGTATTTATGCTCGATAGTGGATTCATGCCCGCATTGACACCTGGGACAGTGACAGAAAGTTCTAAGGTTGTGTTGTGCTGTTTCCACTAGGGATAAAACATTGGCGCTATGTCCGAGGATGTAGTTGTTGATTACATTACGCACCATACTTAATGCAATTGTCCGTTGTTAGCAACTTAATACCGGAGGGGTTCGGATGATAACCTCGAAGGTGGACTTTTTAGGCATAGATGCGGTTGGATGGCGGTCTATGTACTTTGTCGTAATGCCCAATTAAATCTCACTATACTTATCATGTCATGTATGTGCATTGTTATGCCCTCTCTATTTGTCAATTGCCCGACTGTAATTTGTTCACCCAACATGCTTTCATCTTATGGGAGAGACACCTCTAGTGAACCGTGGACCCCGGTCCATTCTTTTAATACTTGAAATACAAATCTGCTCGCAATACTTGTTTTATCGTTTTCTCTCGCAAACAATCATCTTCCACACAATACGGTTAATCCTTTGTTACAAGCAAGCCGGTGAGATTGACAACCTCATCTGTTTCGTTCGGGCAAAGTACTTTGGTTGTGTTGTGCGGGTACCACGTTGGCACCGGAATCTCTGGTGTTGCGCCGCACTACATCCCGCTGCCATCAACCTTCAACGTGCTTCTTGACTCCTACTGGTTCGATTAAACCTTGGTTTCTTACCGAGGGAAACTTGCCGCTGTGCGCATCACACCTTCCTCTTGGGGTTCCCAACGGACGTGTCAACTACACGCATCAGTGTACGATCAGATGGTGGTCCTGCTTGATCAAGATAAAGCTAAAACGACCTACTACGATCTGGGGTTTTCACCGCACAATCGGAACGTCCTACTCGTGATTGGGCCTCGCGCTCGCGTACGGTGATCGTAAGCCGATCCTAGACAGGGCCTAAAAACCAACACGAGGTTGATCCTCGGAACGTCCTGTCTAGGGCTAGCAAACGACACCCTACACGCCGCTGGATCCTCCAACCCTTTGTAAGGCCTAACAATGCAGATATTAAACTAATCCTTGAAGAACAAGGAGCAATCATAACGGATCGGATCTACTAAACAATGATCAAGCGGGTGCCGCCCTTACACCCGTGACAGGCGTAAGGGCGGCTAGATGCCTAGGGGTTGCACGACGACAAGCATATGATACGAAGAACAATGCTAACCCTAAAACATCTATGATAACTACGTTGCTCGCCATCAAAAAGGCTTCGATACGAGCAACGCATGGAGGACGAATAAACGTGTGCTGCCTAGATCGCAAGATGCGATCTAGGCAGCATGGTGCTTACCCTGAAGAAACCCTCGAGACGGGGAGTTGGCGATGCGCCGAGATTGGTTTGTGTTGAACGTTGGTTGTTGTTTATTTCATAAACCCTAGATACATATTTATAGTCGGGGGACTTTCTAATTCAGGCGTGCACCTAACCGTGCACGGGTTAAACTCTAACTTCCAAACGACACGTATCCTACTATGTTACAGATACATGGGCAAACTAGCCCAAACTTGGTATAGAAGGCCGATTCATGTATTTCCTTCTATGTATATTCTTCAAGCCTATCTCCAATCACGGCCCACCTCTGATCCGGTCAAAATTGCAAGAAAGGTAAGTACAATGCTATTCCCAGGGTTTGCTTCACAAAGGTTTGCTTTGATGACTTCATATATATATATGCATCTTATGATAAA
The DNA here is from genome assembly GCF_022539505.1 of Lolium rigidum. NCBI lineage: Eukaryota > Viridiplantae > Streptophyta > Magnoliopsida > Poales > Poaceae > Lolium > Lolium rigidum. The sequence goes on from NC_061508.1 coordinate 93,793,288, forward strand.
CTAATAGCAATGGTTTAGCTTGTGTTTATTTCTCTAATAAGCAGATCGGCCACGCTATGTACATGTGTATCAATTAAGGAAAAGACTACACAGCGGCGCCGCATCCTAGCGATTTCGTGCGGCGGCTCTACACCCACGCGACGCGAAGCTGTCTCTCGTTCCTCGGCCCATATAAACAAGCGCGTGGGTTTGTTGAGCCAAAAGTTACAGATTCCATCGATCAACTTCATGTTTTTTTTTTTTTTTTTGGCAACGTTACCTTTTAATTTAAAACAAAAGCTTCCTAGAGTACTACTATTACGTTTTGCCTGTCATTCGCTGCTCTGACAATTGCCACATTAAAGGACCCATAAACAGAGTAATCGCCAGGTTAAGAGGAGTAATTGACAAATTAAATTACAAGAAGTAATTACCAGATTAAATTACGGGAGTAGTTGCCAGATTAAATTTGAAGTAATTACCAGATTATATTACGGGAGTAATTTCCAGATTAAAATTTCAAGTAAGTAATTACCAGATTAAATTACGGGAGTAATTGCCATTAAATTACGGAAGTAATTGCCCGATTAGCTACTAGTACTACTACGTAGTACTACTCCTTATGAGTAACTGCCAGATTAGTTATGAGCAATTGCCCGATTAATTTGGAGTAACCACCATCGCCCCCTTGCCGTGCGGTCGACTCCCGCTTCCTCCCCAACACCTCCGACTCACGGTGAGTCACTCACCGGCTTGACGACGGCGATGCACCAGACCAGACCTATGGCGACGACAAGGCGCTCAAAACCGTTGACGAGAGATTCGCAAAACCTTCATCATTTCACCTCCCGCGGCGTGCTCTGCGGAGGCGGCGTTTCTCCACCGCCCCTGCGCAGCGCCTCCCCGCAACGGCGCTGTTCCTCCACCTCCCCGGCGCATCACCTCCCCCCGCGGCGGTGCTCGGAGGCGGCGTCCTCCTCCTCTCCGCCCTCCCGGGCGCGGCGCCTCCACGGGGCGTTCCTGCGCTTCCCCGGCCGTGGCGACTCCCTGTTGCGGAGCTCGGCCAGGTGTTCCTCAACAATCCGGCCTGGCACCTCCCTGCGGCGGCGACCTCGCGCGAGGCGGTGGCAGCATCCCCGTGGCGGTGCTCGGCGGCGGCGACCTCGCGCGCTGTTTCACCACATCGGCCTGAGAAAAGAGATGGGATTGTTCGTGGCCAGGAGAGCCCGTGTAGGGAAGAGATGATGGATAAGGTTACAATTGATACGTTTATTACTTTACACGCATCTTGGGGTACCGCCGCACGAGAGGGGCCGCGTGCGGCGCCTGCAAGTATCTTTTTCCTACATTAAAATGTAGCATAACCTAAACGGTTGGAGACCAGGCGCCACCACCTTATTTCTTTTCACCAGCATCCGACGCTGCCATCGTGCTCCTCACACAGATAAGAGCTGCATTTCCCCTACAACACTTTCAGCCATGCGACTGCCGCCGCCCCGTCGCCCATCGACTTCTATCGCAGCTACTCATCGCCCTCGATCTCTCCCGCATGGTTTTGTTTCTCTTTTCCCAGACAAGCGATTCACGACTGCAATCCTATTCAGGCAGGATGGACCAAAAAATTAAACTATTTATTTCCACTTGTTCGATGGCAGGGTGGGTAATTTCCGTCCAAATTGGGGGTCAATTTCCAACCAGACAGAAAAATGGCAAAACCTTACACCCTGTTTGGTTGCACAGAATTGGTCTTGGAATTAAGGAATCTAGAATTGGGCCTCAAATTCCCCTGTTTGGATGTGCCCAGAATCAGGGCCTGGAAACGGAGCCCCAATTCCACGCGACCCACCCGCGCGAGCGAACCGAGCGGAACGAGTTTCCGAGCTCGTGACCTCGGAAAGTCTCCGAATTGGCGAAGCGGTACCAGACCCCTTCTTCCCGACCTTCCTCGTCTGGCGACGGAGAGGCTCCCCTCCCGGCGGCGACAGGTACGTCCTCCCGCTCTCCCTCTTCCCTGCGTCTCCCTCCGCCCGCCGTCTTCTTTTCTGGTGCCTCCCTCTTTCCCGTCCTCCCCTTCCCTCTTTCACCCCTTCCCCCTGGCCGCCCCTCCCTGCCATGACCCAACCCTAACCCTAGAACCGCGGCTCGGGAGGTGGTCTAACGGCGGCGGGAGGTGGTTCACCACAGCGGCGGAAGGTGGGCGAACGACGGGCCTAGGGGAGCCCGGTGCCCTCCCCTCTCCTCTGGTTCTGCCACTGGGGCGTTTACATCTCAGGCTCCAATTGAAGGTTTCTCTGGTGTTTGTAATTTTGCAGATTCTCTGGTTCCAATTGAAGGCTGGTTCCTCTGGTTCCAATTGAAGGTTTCAAATTCGTTTTATATACTGTATATACTCTATATCAGATATGTACTTGGGCAATATGCAAATGTGTTGTTCATCATGTGAATGCTTACATGTTAATATGATATGCAATTATGATGAATGTTTGATTTCGAATTTTGTGGTATCTATAAGTACTGTATGCTATGCATAATTAGATTTCGCTGTAATGTATGATTTACAAATGTGGTATCTATAAGTACTGTATGCTATGCATAATTAGATTTCGCTGTAATGTATGATTTACAAATGTGGTATCTATAAGTACTGTATGCTATGCATAATTAGATTTCGAATTTTGTGTGCAATGTAGCATCATCATGTCTCACCAAGAGTTGGTTGACTACATTACCGAAGAGAATAAAAGAAGAAAAAGAAAAAGGATAGTATTTATGAAGATGTATTTCGAGGTTTCTATGGTTGCTTTAGCTTATGCTAGTACTCTAAGGGGACCGAGGGACCTCGGAGCCTTCAATGACTATGAGCAGAAGGTTGCATATAGGAAGTATGTATTAGGAAGAACATACAATGGGTCGGAGACAAGATGCTATGATGAGCTACGGTTAACCAAAAGAAATTTTCATAATCTTTGTGCTATGTTGCGTGAGAAGTGTGGTCTCAAAGATACCACATTTGTCACAGTAGAAGAAAATGTTGCTATGTTCTTACAAGTTGTTGGCCATGGAACTAAAATGAGAATGATTGGTTATGAGCGGTCTTTAGAGACCACCAGTAGGCACTTCGAATCTGTGTTAGCTGCCATCTTATCTCTAACCGGGGAGTTCATCAAGCTCCCCGAGCCTTCCGTGACCCCTCCCGATGATTACAAATGGAAGTGGTTTCCCGATGCACTTGGCGCTCTAGATGGGTGTCATATTGATGTGTTTGTTAGGGCGGCTGACAAAGGGAGGTATAGGGACCGGAAAAAAGACATCAGCACTAACATGTTAGGTGTGGTTGATTGGAACATGAAATTTCTCTATGTTCTACCCGGTTGGGAGGGTTCGGCATCAGACTCGCGAGTGTTGAAGGATGCTATGAGAGTTGATCGCCAAGATGCATTTGTTGTACCACAGGGTACCACTCTTTCTCTTGGCTTTCTTTTTCTCATGTTTAATTGATAGCTAACTTTTTTTACTTACATATAGGAAAGTATTACCTAGTTGATGCTGGCTATACAAATGGACCTGGATTTCTATCTCCATTTCGATCCACTAGGTACCACTTGAAAGAGTGGGCTGCAAGTCAACTACGGCCCCAAACTGAAAAGGAGTTGTACAACTTGCGGCATTCTCGTGCTAGAAACGTAGTGGAGAGATGTTTTGGGTTGTTGAAGAAAAAATGGGCCATCCTACGTTCTTGTTCTTTCTTTGGCATAGACGACCAGGTAATACAAAGTGGGTGTTCACATAAGTAATGTAAGGTATGAAACACCAAATGCTAACTATGAACTAAATGCTTGTTGTGTGTTACAGATTCGAATTATTAATGCTTGTTGTGTGTTACACAACTATGCAAGGGATAGACAACATATGAGGGATGATCTATTGTTGCAGGAGGTCGATGCTGAACTATCAGCTACGGCCCCAGAACCTACAGATGATGCAACTTTAATTAGAAGTGTCCAACCAAGAGATGCATGGACCGCTTTTAGGCAGGACTTTGCTGATGAGATGTTTGCTGACTACCTTGTGACGCATGCAGAACTAGCAATGGAGTAGCTAACTAGTGTTCTTTTGTAGAAAGCTGATGGTGCCCCTTTTGTGTGATATTATGTACATCCGTCATATCCAAAGTAATATATATATGTTTTAACTATCTACAACTCGCTCTCTGTCCTTACTTGTATCATGCATGTAACTTGTAGAACCATGGCTGAAACTAAATCTAAGAAAGTCAATAGGGCTTACCTTCAGTGGACTCCTGAGATGGACTCTGCATTATTGGCCATGCTTGTTGAGCATCACAACAGGGGTGACCATGCACAAAATGGTTGGAAGCCACATGTGTACAATGCTTGCATAAGGCATGTGAAGGAGACATGTGACGTTGTCATCAACAAGGATAAAATAGTAGCAAGAATTAAAACGTTTGACAAGCATTATGATATCATAAGCAAGATGCTTGCTCAGAGTGGCTTTAGATGGGATTGGGACAATAACATGGTGAGTGTTGAAAGTGATGAAGTGTGGGCTCGATATGTGGAGGTATGTAACACTTAAATTTTATGATACTGGTTTCCTTTGTAGCTTTTGCATCGTCTCTAATATATGTATGTCTTATGTAGGCAAACAAGGATGCAGCTCCCTACAGGAACAAGGAAGTGAAGAATTGGCAAGCTATCTCTACTATATATTCAAAAGACCATGCCACAGGTGCAGGTGCAAAGACGGGAGGTGAGTGTGCTCAGGTTGGATCCTCATCAGTTGCTCAAGTTGAGGAGGATGATGAAGAAACTCCCGAGGCGCCTAAGAAGAGGCCACGTACTGCTGATGCTATCATGAGCATGGTGGGAGAGCTGAGATGTACTTTTGAAGATGCGTTGAAGACAACTGTTGCACTTCCGCCACCAAAGGTGACTCCTCCATCTGAAATCCTTGCTGAACTAAAGAAGATACCAACTATGGAAGGTACTGATCTGTTGGTAACTTATGGGAAGCTCACCGCCAATGAGCGCACGTTTGAATCACTCATGGCACTACCCATGGAGATGAGGAAGCCATGGCTCTTGACCTTGCCTTGATGATTGCTACCGTGTGTGGTTGTTCTTATGTACTGCTGCATGATCTTGTGGTGAACTTTGTTGTTTATGGATTCTCCACTCGTTCTCCTATTTGTAAGATATAATCTACTTACTTTGTACTATTTGTAAGACATAAACTACCACTTTGTGCTATGTCAGACATATTTATTATCCATGTTTTACAAATTGTTGCAAGTACTTGACACTATTTTCTGTCAAATGGAAGTATTTTCTGGATTATTTAATTGTTATTATGTGCAAAATAATATTTGAAGCATTCTGGTATATACATGTCTATTTTAAGTCATATTACATAGTTAATATTGTTCAAAGTCAAAAAAACTATCAATTCCACACAATGTACAACCAAACAGGATTTAGAATTCCATTGTAACCTTGATTCTACATGTGAATACCACACACATCCAAACAGCCAATATGGTATTCCATTGAAATGGTTGATTTGGTATTCCATTGCCAATTCAATTCGGAGAAGAATTCTGTGCAACCAAACAGAGCATTAGCACTTTCTGTTGCTATGGGTTATCAAATATTACATACTTTTAAGGCAATAGACTAAAATTTTATGTACCTTGTAAAAATCATAAATGACAATTTTCTTGCAAGCAACATGACAAATGAACACGTTCATAGAGCAATACTTGGAGGAGAGCAAATCTCTTCTATTACGATCACATTTTTTTAAAGACTTGTCAATATTCCATATGTCCAAGTTCTCAGCGTAATATTAAAACAAAAAATGAGATATTATCTAAACAGTTTAAAGCTGTTGAGATCGGAGCTCTCTAAGCGATTGGACGGTGCAAGTATGCGGTGGGGCCAGCGTAGGGATAGGTGGCGCCCGTTTTAGTTTTGGCCGGTGCTTCATTGCAATCCCTTCATTCGCGTCTCTCTCGCTCCGTGTAGGTGGGCTGTTGCCGCTTTGCCTCGGTGCTTGTGGGCCTATTTGGGAAACCGCTGCCCCGTGCTGGTGTCTTGGGCGGTGCCGCGTCTGCGACCCACCGACCGTCTCCATCCTCCCACGCCTTGCCCTCCCCTTCCATTGCCGAAATTCTTTGCGGAATTTTAATTTTTACTCCGGGGAGGCTACAGGAGGCTGATTCTAATGCGGATGGGGGTGCTCAGAAAGGCCACGGATGGATGGACGACAAGGTCCGTGGCGATGGCCGGAGCTCGCGAAGACAAGCTTGATTCGCTTGGTCTAGGGATTCGATGGACAATGCGAGGACGATGGAGTCAATGGCGCCGTCTTGGGTCGGCCTCCTTCTACGATCTGGGTGAGGCGACGGCGGCGGTTCCCACAGGCGAGCTGGGGAGAGCGAGGGAGCACATGGGAGCTAGACCTCCAGATCGAGTTGTGGTAGGAAAACCGCCCCCTCATCCCAGGTGCGCTAGGGTTCCCGACCGCCGCTTCATCCAACTCACGTTGCACCTCATGTGCCCACCCTTCCTCCTTGCCTCCCGCCTCCCCAACTTGCCGTACAGTACTGTCGTTGCCTAATCGACGGTACCTCGGAGGAGGGATCCTCACGAGGGGGAGAAGAAGTAGGGGCCATTGGGCGGAGAGTCCTCGGGACGGTGG
>NC_061508.1:93800089-93914410 GCF_022539505.1 Lolium rigidum
CGGCGTGTGCCACGTGTCGGTTGCATGGCGTCGGCCCGGTCAGCGGGCTCCGGGAAACACTTAAAGGTCCGATTTTAAAGGTAGCGGAAGGGCGTAGCCCAACGCGACCCAGGGTAGAAAAAATCGTGGTAGGACTTTGCGACGCGGTTTTCCACAAGAACCCATATCGTCGGGTTAGGCCCATAGGCGACGAAAAATACCCTTAGCGGGCCGTCGGGTTAGGCCCATAGGCGACGAAAAATACCCCTTAGCGGACGATTTTGAGACGTTGTCCATTAGAACTTTTCTTGTAGTGACTATTCCTTGTTCTATTAAGAATAATTATGTTAAAACTGCTCTATGTGACTTGGGAGCCGGTGTTAGTGTTATGCCTTTTTCTCTTTATAAGAGACTTTACTTAGATAAGTTGATACCTACTGATATATCTTTGCAAATGGCTGATAAATCTACTGCTATTCCTGTTGGTATATGTGAGGATGTTCCTGTTCAAGTTACTAATAACTGCTTGATATTAGCTGATTTTGTTGTGTTGGAAATGCTCGAAGATGATAATATGTCTATTATTCTTGGGAGACCTTTTCTTAACACCGCGAGGGGCTGTTATTGATTGCAATAAAGGAAAGGTTACTTTCAATGTTGATGATAAGGAGCACACCGTCTATTTCCCCAAGAGGATTGAAAAAGCATGTGGAGTTAATACTATTTCTAATGTGAGAACTATCAAAGTGGGAACTATTGATTGTCCAATATATGAGCCTAAAGAAGAATATCAAACTCTTGTGATTGGATCCATATCAATACAATTCAAGGTAACATGATTGATTTGAGGTTTATTTCTTCTTATGCAATGTAAAATTTATTTGGTGGCAAGACTTGATCAACCTTGTTAACAAATACTTTTTATATGCATAGAGGAGGTAAACAACATCTCTTTCTTCCTCCACTTGTTCTACTTGCTGTAGCACTTTTATTTTGCAAAGTTCCTTAGTTAATTAGAGATTTCAAAAAATTTCCCTGGCCAGTAATAATAAACTTAATACCCAGAAATGTGCATTTTTCAAAGTTTTCAAAAATTCACAAAAATTATACCGTTGGTCCTATTTTTCGACGAGGCACTCAGGAGCACCGGGGATGACCGGTGGGGCACCCCGGGGTGGCACCCCACGGTCGGCGCGGCCAGCAAGGGGGGCGCGCCACCCTGGTGTGTGGGCCCCCTTTGCCCCACTTTAGCATCTTTTCCTCCCACACTCTTCTCTCTCCCGAAAAAATCGACACCAGCTTCCTCTCACTCGTGTTTTTGCTCAAGAACTCCAGATTTCTCGATCTCTTTGCTCAGCCCAGATTTCTGTCCGAAATTTGGCACATTTGCTCTTCGGTATGTGACTCCTCCAACCATCCAAGTAGAATTTTGTTTGGTTGAGTATATCTTGAATATTTTGCTGCTGTAGGTAACATGTTTAGTGAGCTTGCATGCTTGTTCTAAGTGGTAGAAACTAGTTTTGATGCATGATTAGTACTCTAGCAAGTTCCTATGGTAGTTTCCCTCGATTATATGTCACCAAATCAAGTTTTATATTGTTTGTTGAAAAATTTCAGAAAAGGGGGATGGACAACTTTAACTTTGGAGAAGTGTTCCAAGGGGAGACAACAAGCACGGGGAGGCCTTCTAGGTCATCCACCCGATGCAGGCCATCCTATAATGAGGACCTCATCGCACCAAGCTTCGCACCCGAGGAGGACAATGGAGTCCCCAACGCTGCATCCTTTCCATGTTATGACTTTTTGAGTAATGCAGGGTTGTTGGATGATTTCTTGACCCTCATCGGTAAGGCAAGTTTAACCACCTATGTGGGAGATGAGAGTGAGCAATACTACACGCTCACTAAAATCTTTGTGGAGAGCTTCAAGTTCAACAATAAGCACTTTCACCCGACAGTTTCATTCAAGATCTATGGTAAACCTATTACTATGAAGTTGGAGAATTTTTGTGCTGCATTGGGTATTGTCCCTGTAGGTACAGCAAGGAAGATCGAGGACAACCCCATAGAATTGTTGGAGCTCTATCGAGGGATCACCAATGATGATTGCCGCACCATTCAGCGTGGCAAGATAAGAAACATTCAACTCCCCGCCATTAAGTATTTTGCTTATTACATTGGTACTAGCATTCTTGGTAGGGAGAACACTAGCAACATATCTAGCTATCACCTTGGTTTCTTAATTGCTGCACTCACTCGGGGACACACCTTATCATCTTGGTGCTCTTGTTGCTCGCCGCTTGTCTAACAAGGGGCCTATATTTGGAGGAATTATTGCTTCGCACGTTTTAGCATATTTAGAGCTTCCTCTTGACCCTAATGATGTAAAAATAGCTCCTATGAGGCTCGATATTGCTGCTATGAAGAGTCATCAATTTTTACAACCGACTTTAGTTTAGATAAGATTGTCTATAAAATATTGTTTGCTGACGGGGAAGAGAGGGAAATCCTTTTGCCGCAGCCAGATTTGTTCAGTATTGACAGGAAACCATGGTCGCGCACTAAGGAGGAGGTGGATGAGCAATTGAAGATACAAGGCTTCCACCAGCAGCATGACTCCAAGGACGCCGAGCCCTCCTACGACTACACCGTCACGTATCCGGGTGCTTCTTCTAGCACATACCCGGAATATGATCCATCTTCGTACTACGAAGGTGCTTCTTCATGGGCACCATGGGGTTGAACTCCACTTAGGCCAAAAGCCTAAGCTTGGGGGGAGGTATACCGGCATCACTCATTCTTTGCATATTATGGTTGCTGGATACTTGTACATACTTGTTTAGTTTCTTTGAGTGGTTTTCTAATGAGAGAGAGATGATATTTGGAGAAGTGCTGCTCGAAAACAGATTCTGGACTGTTACTAAAAAATTCGTGCGCACAGCCAGAACGTTATTTTGAGCTGCCAATTTTTGTGCATGTTCCCCAGGTTGTTATCTAACTTTCATTAGTTGAACACTTTTCGAGCCGAGCAGCTTAAGAATTTCTTTAAAATCGATTACTGTACTGCTGTCAAGTTTTGGCAGATTTCTGCCATCTTGCTTTTCTGTGTTTCTTTTAGTTTGCCATTTCTTGTTTTTTGCTTTGTTTCTTTCCCAAAACACAAAAAGACCAAAAATATTTCTGTTGTTTCTCTTCACCACTTGTTTACTTTAGTTTCTTGCATTTGTTTCGCTTTATTTGCTATTGCTAGTTTGCTATAAGAAAACCCAAAAAGATTTTGTTTTGTTTGCTTGTTTCCTTTTTATTCTTGTTTCCAAATTCGAAAACACCAAAAATATTTGCTGTTCTTCTTTGGTTTTGTAAAGTTCTTTATGAGTTCAATGGTCTTCGGTGGCTGGATCGTGGTTTTCATTTCATATTATCCAAGCTACACAAGTGAAAGGCAATAATGACGATATTCGACAATCTGATTGTGGTGAGAGGCTGGTATGAACTCTATTTGTTTTCATTTTTGTACATATACTCATCCATGTGAGCATGATTAGTTGGTTCATGTGAGGTATATGTCATTTAAGAAAGTCTAGTAGTTCATGATCTCTCATGTTTAGCTCATATTTATTAATATGAGTAGCATGTCATGGATGTTTGCTTGCATTGTTTTATTCATAGGTAGGTATGATATTGTGGTATCCTCCTCTGAATAATTCGGTTGAATTAACTTGGCACATGCTCAGGCATGCATATGACTGAACAAAAGTCAATTAAGCCTCGATGATTTACATTGCTTCAGAGTTCTTGTATCACTTTTATGCCTCAGTTAATTTATTTTGCCGCAAGCATGATTATGACAGTTACTGCTCTCTTGATTTGTCGCTCCCTAGTCTTTTGCTAGCCTTCACTTGTACTGAGCGGGAACGCTGCTCGTGCTTCCAAACGCATGAAAACCAAGTTATTACAGAGTGTCCACCATAAACACCTATGCATGGCATTTCAAACCATTCCAAGTAAATTCTCATGCGCTACCTTTAAACCTTCAAAATGCTTCTCAATTTCTGTTAATGTTTCATAGCTCATGAGGAAGTATGTGGTGTTTAACTTTCAACCTTGTCATTTACTCTTGACGGACGTTCATATGGACTAGTGGCACATCCGCTTATCCAATAATTTTGCAAAAAGAGCTGGCAATGGGGTTCCCAGCCCCAATTAATCAACTTTCTCTAATAATTCTCTTCACACATTTTGCTCTGATTCATCAGTAAGCAACTTAATTTTGCAAATAGACACTCCTCCATGGTATGTGATTGATGGAAGGCACCCGAGGATTCGGTTAGCCATGGCTTGTGTAAGCAAAGGTTGGGGGGAGTGTCACCCATAATAAAACTAAAATACGTGTGTAAACAAAAGAGAAGAGGGATGATCTACCTTGCTGGTAGAGATAACGTCCTTCATGGGAGCCGCTCTTGGAAGTCCGGTTGGCGAGGTAGTTGGTGTACCCATTACCATTCGTTGACAACAACAAACACCTCTCAAAACAATTTTACTCCTGTTTTAAAAATGAAAAGCTCTAGCGCATGTTAATCCCTCGCTTACCTCTCGCGAAGGGTCAATCTTTTACTTTTATGTTGTGTCTCCATCCTTTCTTTGAGCACTTTCTTGAGAGCACAACTGTCATTCTTAGTGTAATATGCTTGTCTCAAAATATGATTGATTGTGGTATAACTTTGATGCTTTTATCTTTGACAATCACTATTTCTAGTCTTTCTATGAACTTCGGAGGTGCCCGAGCATTTATGTTTTGCTGATCAAATATGGGCAAGCGAGATACCACTCTATCATGCTCTTTTATGAACATTGCAATCCTCGCTTATATACATGATTCATGATGCTTATTATTAATTCTTGGTACCTTTCCATGATTGACATAGCTATTAGATGATCTTATTTGCATGTATCTTATTATGAACTGCCTAAGTGTTATCCATAGCATGAGAATATATACATCATATGAACAAATGTGTTCGTGAAAGTTCTTTTATCGCTCAGTTGTTAACTGAATTGCTTGAGGACAAGCAATAAGCTAAGCTTGGGGGGAGTTGATACGTCCAAAACGTATCTACTTTCCCGAACACTTTTGCTATTGTTTTACCTCTAATTTGTGTATTTTGGATGCAACTAACACGGACTAACGCTGTTTTCAACAGAACTGTTCTGGTGTCTCGTTTTTGTGCAGAAATTCAACTTTCAGGAAAAACCTCGGAATTTATGCAGAAGGCCCTATTTTCCCGAGAAGACTCACGGAGCCAGAAGGGCAAGTCAGGTGGAGGCCCGAGGGCCCCACACCCTAGGGCGGCGCGGCCCAGGAGGGGGGCGCGCGGCCCTAGCGTGTGGCCCCCTCGGCCGGCCTCCGACGCCCTCCTTCGGACTACTTATCGCCTTCGACCTAAAAACGCACGGAAAAAAAGTCGAAGTCGCCAGAAACCCTCCAGAACGCCGCCACATCGCGAAACTCCGTCTCGGGAGCCAGAAGTCTGCGTTCTGGCACTCCGCCGGGACGGGGAATTGGAGGAGATCATCGCCATCATCACCACCGACGCCTCTCCATCGACCAGCCATGTTTCCCCCATCCATGTGTGAGTAATTCCCCCGCTGTAGGCTGAAGGGGATGGTAGGGATTGGATGAGATTGGTCATGTAATAGTATAAGATTGTTAGGGCATAGTGCCTAGTGTCCGTAATTGGTACTTTGATGATATTGTTGCAACTTGTTATGCTTAATGCTTGTCACTAGGGCCCGAGTGCCATGATCTCAGATCTGAACATGTTATTATTTCATCATGATATTCATTGTTTATGGTCTTACCTACAAGTTGTATACACATGTCGCTGTCCGGAACCAATGGCCCCGAAGTGACAGAAATCGGGACAACCGGAGGGGATGGTAGTGATGTGAGGATCACATGTGTTCACGGAGTGTTAATACTTTGCTCCGGTACTCTATTAAAAGGAGTACCTTAATATCCAGTAGATTCCCTTGAGGCCCGGCTGCCACCGGCTGGTAGGACAAAAGACGTTGTGCAAGTTTCTCATTGCGAGCACGTACGACTATAATTGGAACACATGCCTATTGATTGCTTTGTACTTAGACACCGTTTTATTATTATCTGCAAATGCCCCGCTTGATTGTTACATGAGTTTCTCTCATCCATGCAACGCCCGTTATCCGTCCCCGTGCCTACGGTATTTTAATCCTCGCTGTTTACTATAATCACTACTGCTGTCTACGTTACTCTGCTGCTGTTATTTCACTACTGCTATCTGCTATAAAGCTGTTACTACCGATAAACTCTTGCGAGCAAGTCTGTTTCCAGGTGCAGCTGAATTGACAACTCCGCTGTTAAGGCTTTCAAGTATTCTTTGTCTCCCCTTGTGTCGAATCAATAAATTGGGTTTTACTACCCGCGAAGACTGCTGCGATCCCCTATACTTGTGGGTTATCACCGGCCTTCATACCATGGCAGCATTGGTGAAGAAGGAGAGCGAAATTGTTGCTGCAGTCGAACAACATGTTTTAGATCGCCTCTGTGTGGCTACCGAGAGCTTAAGCTGTAAGCAGTCAACCACCTCTTTTTTGTTTTACTGATACTTCTGTAAATGATCTTCTGCTAACTTGCTCTTTGTCTTCAAAAGTTGTTGCTTCGTATGAATCAGAAGAAAATAAGCGGATCCATGAGAAGATTGCAGCAATGACCGACATCACTCACCCGAAGTGTGAATTGTTGTCAAATAGATCAAAGGCTGTAATCGTGGCGAAGTTTGAATATCGAGCTGAGAAAGTTCATTATTACTTCGACAAGTACCATGCTCATCTAACCATGTATGGAAAACCATGTTTCCTTTTGATCCAGCACCCGAGACTTTGTCCGCTTTGTTCAATCGATTCAAGACTCCAGCCAGAGTTCGATATTTGGTGCGCAAAGAGCTTCTTGTTGGAGCCGAACTTGCACTTGCTTCTGTTTTAGCATGTCATTCGACCATGAATTTAGATTCCATAGCCAATGCTAATGTGAGACTAGATCAATATTATCCCATAGCTATGCTCATATTATTATCTTGAAGATGGAGGCTGGTACCGAACGAGCGAGATTTGAAGAATCAAGAAGATCAAGAGACCTTGGCATGATAATTTTTTTTAAGTATTCTTGCACACAATGTGATTTTGTAAGGAATCACTCCCTTTTAAGATAACCTTGCGTTGCAAGGAGTAACATTTTGTGTATTTTGTGTATTTCGTTGAACCGTAAGTCCAAGCAAAATATTTTGTCGTTGGAAACTGAGTGATCAGGTCAGTTGCGCACTCGACGACCTCGTAGTAATCGCAATTTTTGCACAGTCGCATGTACGTTTGTAAGAGCGACACCCTTGTAAAAATGGGGATATGTTGGTGGCTATGGTGGTGGCTATGGGAGAGTCCGTGGCGGCGGTTGCGAGGGTTCTCTCGGAATCCATGGTGGCTGCGGCGACGAGGACGTCCATCGCTATGGCCAGGACTGTTGGGCGCCGGTCTATTTTGATTTTTCGCGCTGGGAATGGCCACTAGCGGGAATGTTAGCGGCGTCCCTGCCCTGACGCGCGGGTCCTACGTGAGTTTCGGCGGTCACTCGGCGCGCGCCGAGACGCGAACTCGACACATACTTGGGTCAGGTTTGTGTTTCCGCGAACAGCTCGGACACTATGCGTCGGGCCGCTGGGTCTGGTCCCAGACACATTTTTCGTCCGCGTGACGACCGTTTGCGTCTCCCCGTTGAAGTTGCCCTTAGGCTATGTTTGGTAGCAAAGTATTTTTGAAGTATTTCAATAATATCACAGCTTCTCAAATATCACAGTTTTAAATACTTTAATGTGTTTGGTTGTGACCAAATTAATACTCCTACTTTGTTATGCCTCAAAACATGTTATTTTTTAAATATTGGAAAACACCTTAGATCTCTAAAACTGAAGTATTGCTAGAGGATGCATAAAATACTATGGTTTTGTAATACTCTAATTTTAGAAATACTTTGTTGCCAAACTAAACTGTTTATTTGGATCAGTTTGAAGTCACTCGCGGACATATGAGTCACACACGTCTATTTACGCATGCTAGCGGCCCCAACGAACGCATCTTGTAGGGCTAGTTGTCCGTAGAAGTTAATAGCGGCCACTGCTGAGTCTGTAGATGGAGTGTGTCTAGAGTTGATTTCAAGTTGTGTATGTTCTAAAATTATCATATTGATAAGATCCAAATAACAACCAAGAAATATGATGCAAGGATGCAAGGTTTGAGCTCTCTCGGAACAATACGATTGAGTTACTCACTCGAGAGCTCTCTTGATAGTACGACAACTAACCTACAATTTGGTCTACCAAATAAAATACGAGACCGGTAAAAAAGAAACCATATAAAAAAAACTTAACCTTGCGCATTTTACTTGAGCTAGATGAAGACGATATTGACCGCAACAAGATAGAATGCTTTTCTTGATTGTGCTTGCATGATGAAGTCTTGCAAATTTCTCCCCATACTCCACTATGGGAGAGCTTATTTTTCAACACATCTTCACATATCCATGATTACCATATGAATGACAAGCTTCAAGCATATGATCTCTTCGAGATGGCTCATCTTTCTTATGTTGATGTCTTGAAGATACAGATGAGAGCTCACTCCATCTTCTTCTCAAGCCATACTTGACCCTTGATATTCTTCATTTTCTTCTTATTGCAATATTGAAGCCAACATATGGTTCAAGCATTACCTATGAATAAATCATACTAGTATAACTCAATGCAAACATTAGTCTATAGGGATTATCGATAATTACCAAAACCACACATGGAGCCTCCATGCACTTTCAATAGCGTTGTTTCTTAAAATTATTGCAAGTATGTCATCTTAAAGGGGTCAACAATTGAAGAAGAACTCACAACATTAGACACAAAGTAGAGTGGTTTTGTGAGCTCTTGGCGAACTTTCATGTGGTTTAAAAACCAATACTCGCTATCCTGTCAAGTCGCGATCATAAAAGCAAACAGTTCTAAGGATAATATGAAAGCATGTGAAGAGCCGAGACTAAAATTTATTTGAAAAACGAGAAACTATGAAGTTATTGTGTTGAGTTATATCCAAAGTTCTAGAAACTTAGTAGATCCATTCACAAAGGGTCTAACAAGTAATGTGATAAATAATCCATCTAATGAGATTGGTATGAGACACACAATATAAAAGTTGTCTAAAGTGGTAACCCACTCTATGTGATCGGAGATCCCGTGAATTAGAATTGGAAGACAAATTGTTGGTCAACCAGGAGGAGAGTTGATGAGGACATCCCTACTGAACTACTACCTCCGTCATTACAAGATGATCAAGATGTTGCTACGAATCTCAAGTCCAATGAAGTTAGAATTGGACCCATTACAAGGGTTCGTACGAAGATACTTAAACAACAGGTGAATTCGCTCTTGAATGATACTTTGATTGATGAGAACTTTATAATGCCTAAGTCGCTTTACCTATGTATGATCAGGTATGAAGATGGAGCAAGCGTTGCACGAGGAGAAGATGAGCAGCTGAACATGGTGCTAGACGTGAAGACATTGCACTGACCCGCGAGGAAGGAGAGGGAGGCATGCGTGAAGGAGGGAGGAAGTGGTGCCATTAGAGAGGAAGAAAATCGGATTCAAAATTGAAGTTAAAGTCAGTTCTGATTCGGTTCGAACAGACAGAAGTTCTGATTTTGAAACGGACGTGGTTTCTTCAGACGAACTTCAAATCAGGCAAATAAGGACGTGTTGGAAAGATAATTTCATGTACTTTCTAATGATTAGGCCCACATATACCGGCTCGTCACGTACAAGCTGTGCTAACCGAAACAAGTCGACGGTCATTTCTGCCAGTTTCCAGATATAGGATTTTCAAGATAGTAAAGTTAGAGATATGATAGATTTCGACCCCAACCCTATGTTGGATGTCCAGTAGATTTATATATTCTTGTAAGTCGTATCTTTTAGTTTTAGACCACGTTTTAAGATAAACCCTAGTTCATATTTGTTTGCTACGCAAAACTACTGAATTCTATACTCTCCAATTCATTTCGATCTAGAGTTTTATGCTACTAAAAGTTTGTGTGATTTGCTGCTCCATTGGGGATTAGAAGATTGCAATTTACCGCTTCGTGGTCGGCGGCTACGTGCGCAAGTGTGTGGAGTTGCGAATATCTTGCAGAGTTGAGAGCTGTTACATTGGCGACATGAATCAATCGAGAGAATCGTCAGTGTCATACAAGTTATCATCCATCATATCATCGAGTTCATCGTCATGTTCATCACCATCCACTCTGCTTAGGGCTACCCCTTATCAAGAGTATCCTTACTTATGTATAATACCACTCCATGAATATGCAATACTCTCCTAATCTAGATGACATGCTAGTTTGTATGTGTTCCGAGTGGCTCACTAGTAGAGAGTTGTCCCGCAGTACATCTTTTGAAGAAGAAACATGTATGAGTCTCAATGTTAAATATCATAGTCTTTGAGAGTTGAATTCTCTCTAATAAACTCATGACATGCCATGTAGTATGACGCATAACCCCTCCCCCCCTACGGGAAAGCCCATGCGACAACCTATTATCAAGGCTTTGTCTGAAACTAGATTCGCAAAGAACTTATAGTTCAAGGCATAGTTCATGGTTGAAGTAACAAACTAGTGTAGCATAGATTTCTAGGTGGATGTTCAACTTAATAGTCTCCATTGTAGTACCGATATATAAAACAGTGCTTCTGGAACCAACACTAGTAGGAAAAGGCTTACCCATGGCGCACCTATTTGTGCTACCTGTGGCGTAGGCCTGTGCACCACAACTATCACGTTACTGGTAGTAGCTTACCCATGGCTCCCCATGTGTGTGCACCACGTGTATGTAAACATGCCAGTGGTGCACCATGTGTGTGCGCTACAACTAACCTAGGAAAGTATTAAAAATCCGCTGTCTCGGTCAGTTTGGGGAGGCAGGGGAAACCCTACATCTAGATCTCATGGCAGTTTTGCGATTAGACCCCCGTACCACATTATTTTTTTTCTATCGGGTCCTCATCATCGTCGGACGGTCAGATGAGGAGGCGTCACTGCTCCATGACAAGCTAGACGAGGGGGCGGCGCTGCTCCATGACAAGCGAACTAGCGGACTTGAGCGGTGCCATCGAGGAGGAAGGAGCAGGGCCGCCAGCAGTGGAGGAAGGAGCAAGGGCGTCGGTGGTGGAGGAAGGAGAATGGGCTCCAACGATGGAGGAATGATGCGCAGAGGAGGCATCGATGCAGATGACGCGTTGGTGTGGAGGAACAACATGGGGTGGCGCGGATGAGGTAGGGACGTGGAGCTTTGGCGAGCTCCAGTGGGAGGAAGAGGGATGAGAACTGTGAGGAAGAGGGATAAGAGATAGAGTAAGAGAGATAAGGTGAGGACGGAGACACATGTGTAGGTGGCCGTTTTGAAACTACCCATGGCGTGCCACTACTATCGATGTGTCACGGGTATGTTTTGCCTCTTTCGATTTTTTCCATCGAAATCTACATCTGAAAGCTCTATTTTCCCTTTTGATTTGAGGAATCAAAAAAATCGGTAACAACCCAGGGTCGTCAAATGTGATGTAACTTTTTATGTATTTGTTTTTTCATATAAAATCTTTTCCATTTGATGTCGTATGCAAAATCAAAAGTCATTTTACCAAAACATAGCTTCTTTTTGCAAAATATGTCAAAAATTCATATTTATCAGTTTCCTAACAACTAGATTATGTAACATACTACATCGCAAAGGATTTTAAAATTTTAAAGTGTTTTTATCATTTTTTTATTGTTTCCAAAACTGAAAAGGCGATCACATACCCGATAGTGCGAACCTAGACAATTCGGATCGGTAGGCTAGATAACATAAATCCAGTTCAATTAGTGTTGGGGCAGAACAAATACAAGATTATCGTACCAAATATATATGTTTTGAAAGAGTTCCCATGAGTTTGTTTGCCAGATTTTTTTGACAAGATACATGGTTCCATTACCGACATAATTTACATACGACTAGAACTAATTAACTACAATCTCGACCTAGATTAGCTAACCTAGATCTACACGTAACCCTAAAGAGGACACAGATGTGTTAGTCGTGGCATCACCTTGTGACCAGTAGGTGGCGTTGTTGTTGTGCGATCGACTAGCACCCCATAGAGGTACCTCACAACATGCAGAGAAAGAGGTGGACAAAAGGCGAGGAGCTATCATGATTGCGAGATATGCATAAGTTACCTAGCTTCAGAGCTTGCAACGATGGTGAAATCCTACGTGTTGCTATAATTCACTATAAGATTAAGAAGTGTGCGACTACAATGAGAGAATTAAATCTGCCCTAAAAGGCTCCTAGAATCCAGCTTATAAAGATGTCACGATTTAGGGTTTACATGGAGGAGTCATACTAGGACACTACAAAACTATTCTAACGTGGACTACTTCTTGTGGTACACGTCATGGATCCGGAATCCGGCTAGTTTCTCCTGGGCTGGACTCTCCACTTTAGTCAATCACCCTGTTAGGCCATGGGCCCAATCACCATTTGTAGGCCAATAGCTTGTTGGTATTAGACTATATCGCTGGTATACTCATTTAGCATAACCACAATATCTGCTCTTCTAAATCTCGTCATCGGGGGCGCTTATCTATGCCCGGGGTGAGGTGTCGGCAACTAGCTAGTCGATGTTGTATACCAAGACCTATTTGTAGAACTACTCCTAGCGTGGCCTTCCATAATGAGCAGGTGTGCGCCTAGTGAGCACTTGTTGCTTGGGCACTAGCGCGGGCGGCGGCGAGGGAACTGCCTCCCCCTCGTTAGAGTCGTCATTGGAAATATCCTCCGCCTCCTCCTAGGACGACGGGAGATGCACCGTGTACTCTGGGCCCGGTGTTGTGGGTCAATGACTAACTGTCGCCCGAGAGCTCTCCGCCTCTAGGCCCTCCACACCGGCGCGGACGCAGGCAATCGCAATATACACGTCATGGCGCATCTGCGCTGCCTGCGCGGACTCCACCGTGCGGTGGAGACGGGCTTGCAACGCGCGGTCCTCAACGTAGACGAGGGGGATGCGTCCGCTTTCGCGTCCCAAAGATCTAGAGCCCCCGCGGCGATGCCATCGCTCCCCCACGTCCTGCGATGGAGGAGTTCGCTGGCCACAATTTGCAGATCTGCTTGGCAATTGCCAAACAGAGGAGGGGAATGGCGACGAATTTGGGTAGCGGAGGAGGCAACACAATGTGGGGAAATGGAGGTTTGTCCCCAATTCCGCCCTCCGACCTGGTATATAGAGATCGGATGGGCCAGGACTATGTACCCGGAAAACATTTCCGAGCTAACATATCATCAAGGATCTGCTCGGGTCACTACTTTGGCCCAAAACTAGATAGCCTCCGAAATTGTCTGGTTTTGGGTTCTTGTCAGGTATCTGCTAGAGTTCTAAGTCCAGCTTGCGAGCTTTATCTCGAGCGGGCTCGCTTGCGAGCTTTACCGAGCGGGCTTATCGAGCGTCGAGCGGTTTAGTCTTGGTTTGTCCGACCTTCCATCCAAGTTGAGCTCGAGCCGAGCCTCAAGCCTTGAGTTTTGTTTCACCCATGCTCATCAAGTTTAACGAAAAATAGCCGAAGAAATCTTGTTGGCAGTTATGCATCCTTGTATTTCGTACGTGCAGCGGTGTAGGCATGCTTCACGTGCACCAACTCACGCTTCCTGCACTTCCAACGCAATGGTGCCAGCTACAGTTGCGCATCGTCTCAAAACAGGAGGATCTTTGGCCGGTGCCATGCACACACGCCATACATGGATCTCTTCCCTGTAAGAAAACAAAGTGCAATCTCAGGTCCATGTGCCATGCTGGATGTGGTCTGCAGAACGTGCAGCCACATGCCCGTCGACGCCTCTACATCGTGGATCGACAGAGTCAGCACCAGACGACTCACACTTCTGTTCATGTTGCCGAGAGTACGTCGTCTGCCACTAAACTACTAACATCATATCTTACTGCTTCAAGAAAATGCTGTATATCATCTTACTAAGATAAGTTCAACCACCACCTCTACTAACCATCGAAGTCGAAGCACCGGGAAAGGGAAAAGCTCTGTGATTTTAGAATGCCACAACTAGCAGCTATGTGATGTCAATGACGCGCTGCACCCATCAGATTACTACTCACAGGTGCCAAGACAAATCACAGATCTGTAGCACAAGATCAAGATTACAACTAGGTTCATCCAACAGACCTTCCAGGGGACAGACACGCGAAGGCGACACTTGAACATCTGCTGACACACGCATTGATCTGGAATATTAGGCAGATCTACAAAAGGTCACGATGCTCTTTGCTGTGTGCTGACATGACACAGCGGGTGAACCTGCCAGGACGCTCTGGAGAGATCGGAGACCCAGCACATCTTTTGTTTAAGATCACACCACCAACTTCGACAGGGTTCGATTAACAACGAAGGAAGAAATATGATCAAACAAAGGTGATATACAGTTACAAGGCTAGCTTCCTGAAGCAAGGAGAGAAATCTCTAGTTAAGTACAGTTGCAAGTTTCAAGAGGATCTCTACACTTTCTGCACAAAGCTTTATGAACAAACAAACAGCGAAACAGACCAAAGATGTTAGCTTCTCCAGCGCCCGTGGCGTCTGACGGCGATGGTAGCTGCAGCAGGAGGAGAACGACGCAAGTTTAGCGGCCAAGGAAACGGACCAGAAGTGATAAACAGACCAAACTCGTGTAAAATGCTTCAGCCATGGGGATTTCGCACACTGCTGCTTGACGACGATTGACGAATTGACGCTTTCTGAAGAGTGCTTTGATCAGCCAGCGAGAAAACACTGAAACACACCACACGACACAACCTTCCTTCTTCTCCATTTACACTTGCAGGGTATTTTTACCCTGTGGGTTTCGTTTCTCCATTAATTCCCCTGATAAATTCAGGGAGTTAAGCTCAGCGATGCAGCCTTGGACATGTCTCTGCTGGACCTGTTGTACTTCATGTGGCTCTTGACGAGCTGGCCGGCGGCAAGGGCCGACAGGAGGGACAGCTCCCCGGCGAGAACCCCGCCTGCCACCACGGTAGCCAGGATCCTGGCGTTCGTTCCTGGGGATTCCCTGTTGGCGCCTTTCACGCCCAGCAGGTCCAGGCATGCGGACTGGGACGCCAGCTGAGTCCCACCGCCAACTGTGCCCACCTGCAAATTTTTGCTAAAATATCACTACATGTCCATCGCTGATCTCAATGTGTTCCAGTAGGAAACAAACAAAACAAACAAACAGACATCGAATATATAGGAAAATGTGTCTCTCTCATCCTACCAACCACACAATGTATACACGGCTAGATGATCGACAAGGCCTGCTCAAGATAACAAGTGGCTAATGAGTAGGGAAACAAGGCATCAGAAAATATACCCTTTCTCTGGGAAAGAATCCTTTGATATAAGTATGCTGGCCATGTATAGTTGACCGTTTATACCAAAATCATTATTATGGTTATTAGTAACAGTTCAAGTATATAACATATTACAATATGAGTAGCTTGAGTACTGGGATATGCTGTTTAGGCCTTTAGTTTGAAAAGCTCATGCAATCCTGGTAGCTGGAGCCTTAAGAGAGAGGGGCATCTTTTTTTAAGTGGCATTGTTGTTAAATTCTAGCCTTCATAAACATTTGAGAAACTGGACAAGGCTGCTTAGAACCACATATTTTCGAATCTTAACAAATTCTTTTCCCCTATTAGTTGTAGAGGATTTTTGTCATCTCAATGAAAAGGCAGTAGTTCAAAAATAAATAAATGAAAAACCAGAGTTGCCGCCAGCTTCCTTAAATTTAAACTTATAAAGATTAAAGAAAAGGTGCTAGATGGGGATGGTCACTAGTTTGAACAAGCAACATATTAAGTATCAATTAACCAATTAGGGGCCATAAGTTACGTGCAGAGCATTTCTTGCAAATCAAAAGCATGGGGGGACCAAAAGAATCATAGGTGACGATCACATCATCAGCTCAAAACCTGGATATACCAACAACTGGATAATAAAAACTGTACACAGCTGCATACCTCAATAGATGGCATAGTGACTGATATGTGAAGATCTCTGCCGTCATTTACAGCTTCCAACATTGTGATGCACTGAGAACTTTCCACATTTTGTGCAGGATCCTGGCCTGTGGCTATGAAGATGGCTGACACAATATTGCTTGCGTGAGCATTGAAACCCCCAAGAGCTCCGGCAACAGCTGAGCCGGCAAGATTCTTGATCACATTTAGTTCTACCAGTGACTGCACATTGGTCTTCAGAACCTTTCTCACAATCTCCTCCTTGATCACTGCCTCACAAACCACAGATTTACCACGCCCCTCGATCCAGTTCACAGCGGCAGACTTCTTGTCTGAACAAAAGTTACCTGGTTTCATTGCCGAAGAATACTGATTAGATTGGGAAAAAAATGAAGATGTGGTGATCTGTTTTTTCTATATCTGTGTATATAAATATAGCCAAATACAAAATGCATGATGACTCGGCTGCTAAATCTCTGTAAGAAAAAAAAAGGTCCTAGTGGTCGGCCTGCTTCTAATATTCATTCTTTCAATTATTCTGACAGCCTAAGCACTTTGTCCTGAACCTTCTTCTTTTTTCTCAAATATACACACCTACGTGCGCATCATTTTGTATTAGAAGGAAACGTCAAATGACGCCAGTCTTACATCCAGAAAGAACAAAGCGAAAGCAAACGAAATGATACATCATGCATATCAGGAATCTTGAATGATATAAAGGAGGTCCCAGCTACTCAAAGTTTGTACTAATTGAAGTCAATATCGTTCTTCACTCCTATTAGGAATCTTGCATTGAAGATATAGTACTACCTTCTAACCAAAAAGACTGCTTTCAAAGCCCTTTCTATATATCTCCTAATTAACAGTGGCAAGCACCAAACTCAACATCCTATGGCCTGCCAAGTTGGTTGAATGACCATCTGATATTTGACTGAATATGTCAATGTTCAGCATATGTTGTCCATTGGTTTACCTCGATAACTGAATTTGTGGACGTATTATTGTTAATTATCCTTTTTGAAAACAGGGCCTAAGGTTTTGCATCATGAAAACACCCCTCTGCTTATTCTTTGAATATTGTTCAGCAAGCCATAGTTGTCTCCGAAATTAATAGCAGTTCCATTCTAATTATCAGAAGATTACTAGGTGACTAACTCCAGTAGTTCCGCTTATGTGGAAGGCGGCAAGACAAAGCGAACCTGATATGCTAATGACATCCATGTCAGGGAAGTCATCCTGGAGGTAGTCCAGCACGTTCTGCACGCCCTTGGAGATCATGTTCATCCCCATGGCATCCCCTGTGCTGCAGCTGAATCTCATGTAAATGTTCCTCCCTGCCATCGCGCACTGCACAGTCTGCAGCCTCCCAAATCTGCTCGACCTGCTCACATTCATATTTTCCAACAATTAATAAGTATATTGTAGTACCGTGTACACATACTGCTCAAGTCATACTAGCGTCACTCTTACAGCCAAACGTTAAAACGATAATATTAGAGAAATTATTTTTTGATTGAGACAACCAGTGAGGTGATTTCAGCCACCGCTGCTCTGAGAAGCGTGTTGAGTTTATTAATAATAAAATGCCATTTGGTGCAGCCTAGCAAGTTTGTCGTTGTGGTACGTAAGCAAAATCATGTGTGAATTTAACCTGTTGAAGACCAAGTTTCATCTTTTGGAAGGAATGAATATATCGTCTCGTGTCGTGTTCCAGCTAGTAATAAAATTAGTAATATTCATAGCCGTACAGGTAGTACTAAAAGTACAAGTAATATTCATAGTCGTACTGGCATCATCCGGAACAAGAACTTCGAAATCTTAACAGCAGAGTCAATGAGAAAAAAAGTTCTATCAAAGACAGAGACAGGTGATTTCGGCCTAAGAGGCGTATCGTCAGACACAAGGTGTGCGCTAGTAGAATGCTAACACAATAGTCGTACTGGCATCATCCGAAACAAGAAGTTGAGAATTTGAACAGTGGAGCCAATGAGAAAAATGTTTGTCAAAAACAGAGACAGGTGATTTGGGCGTGAGAGGCGTATCGTCGAACACAAGCTGCTCGCAAATCCAATGCTGACACAATGGTATCTAACTATGAAGCAAAAATATCGATAACTTGACTTTGTGTTGGTGGTTATCACTTATCAGTAAGTATTGGGTGAATAGTGTTGTACCTGTTGAAGACGACGGAGAGCGTGTCGAAGTTTGCAGGGTCCTCCAAGAAGGCCTTGAGCTGTGCAGCTTGGAGCGCGGTGGGGAAGCGCGCGACGGGGGCGCGCGTCATGGCGTCCCGGAGCACGACGCTGGAGGCGCCGCCGGACTCGGCGATGGCCTTGCAGCCGCGGTTGGTGCTGGCGACGAGGCAGCCCTCGGTGGTGGCCATGGGCACGTAGAAGCGCTGGCCGTCGAGCAGGAGCGGCCCGGCGATGCCCACGGGGAGCTGCACGTACCCCACGGGAAGCTCGCAGCACTGCCCGAGGATGGACGTGTAGTCGAAGCCGTCGAGCGGGAGCCCCTCGATCTGCCTGCCGGTGATCCGGCGCAGGGCCTCGCGCCGGAGCCCCGCGGCGCGGCGGCAGTCGCCGAGCTTGGTCTCGAGCACGTAGGACGGTATCTTCCCGGCGACGACGCCGGCCACGATCTCCTCGTCCTCCTCCGGCATTTTCTCGGAGACCGCGTCGGCGCTCCCGAGGAGGCCGCACTGTGCGGGCGGCGCCGGGGCCGGGGCCGGAGCCTTGGCGGAGGAGGAGGAGGAGGAGGCGACGAGGAAGTCGTCGTCTTCGTCGGTGGAGGAGACGATGGACTGGACGAAGGCGATGCCGAAGAAGCTGAGGAGGTAGATGAGCGAGGCGACGAGGACGAATGTGGCGAGGATCTCGGTGAGGCTGACGACGTGGAACGGGATGGAGGAGCGGATCTTGGCGCGCCACCGCCGCATCAGGTAGGCCAGCGACACGGCGAAGAGCGCCGAGAATATGAGGTTCGTGTGCCGGATGGGTAGCGGCAGCGCGTCGCCGGCCTGCAGCGCCCTCGGCGCGCCAGCTGCCTTGCGGTGGGGCGCGCCCACGGCCGGCGGCGGCGCCATCCTCCGCCGTACGTCCATGCCTGCACGAACGCGCGCGCGTCCGAGTCAAACGTGCACGATGTGGGCACGGCTCGGCCGCTCGGGGTGAGTGGGGTGCCGCGAGAAGGAGCGCGGGTGTTTCGAGGGCCTGGAGATGCAGCCGGTTCGGGCTTAAAAAGGCAGAGGGCAGTAGCAGCCCACACGTCCGGTGTGCTTACCCACTGCCACTGACGCTGTAACTGGGCCCGCTCCGTGAATCGCCCGACGTGGGCCGTGTGGCCTTCCTCTCTCGTCCGCTGTCTGTCTGACGTGCTTTGGAGACGCTCCACGTGTCCACATTTTCTCTACGATTTTCATACTATCAGCAGCCAGCTACTCGCCCGCGTAAAACTGCATAAAATGTGTTGAAAGTAATCAAGAGGCAAACAGACGTCTTATTCAATCGACGATCAACATATTTATGCAAGAGGAAAGAATATAAATATGGGTCACGTCCGATCGCAGAAACCGACAAAGAAATACAACAGGGAGAATTATACATTAAATAAACCTATTTAATTAGATCCTAAGTCTTCCTAATCCTTCCTTGTCTTCATTTTATCGTATTTGGAATCATCTCCTCCAAAAAACTCATATGAGAACTTGTATAGAGAATGATTGTCCATGCTGCAACAATATAAGTCCACCTTAGATTACATGATTTGAAACAGTGAGATTTCTGTGAAATGCGTTGCTATAATCGTAGTTTTATACTTTATGAAGAACACGTCCTTGATGAAGATTCTTGCAACGTGGAGAACCAACCTAAGGTTGGGTGGGTGGTTAGGAGGGTGGTTGTACCTCCAACTCACCAAAGTTTAAATCTCAGGTTTGACATATGTCTGTCTCATAAAGGCGAAATATTTTTTAAGTGTTAGGCGACGTTCTCATCGACAGCGAGACACCTATGATGACTTTGTTAATTCCAAGATTCGATCTGCCGACTCAGTCTTTCGGAGGTGCTCATTGTCAGACCTGCAGCTCAAACTCGAATTCACCGAGATCGAAACAAGGAACACGAAGAGGAATTTTGTGCTGCGTAAAACTTGCAGCTTTTCTTGTTGTCTATCTCTGTTATTTATACCGAAAACATAATAGAAAAACGGAGAGGAGGGAGAGAGAATCGGTTGCGCCATCCCACAGCCATTGCCGCCACGCTTGCCTTGACTCGCGCCATCCCGCGAGGCTTGCGCAGCAGCCTAACTAACTTAGGTAGGACAAACTTGGTCGTGGATCGAACAGGATCGTGCACACGCCGCTTATTCGCTAACTGAACAAAGCAAACTAACTGACAAATTGACAGAACAAAACTCTGTCAGAGTCTAAAACCCCTAGCTACTGTTCATCAGGTTTAAGTGCAACAAATCACCCCCTAAACCTGACGGACTGATGAAACCTCCAGGACGCCGAGCTTGAGCCTCATCTCAAGAAACTTGACGCGGCCCAGCGCCTTGGTGAGAGCATCGGCAAGCTGTCCATCTGTTCCGACGTGATCGATGTCCACCTTGCCATCCTCGATGCATTCACGAATGAAGTGGAAGCGAGTGTCAATATGCTTACTCCGTTCGTGATGCACATGATTCATGCTTAGCTCGATAGCAGATTTGTTGTCGACGTGCAGTTGACGACCTTGGGCGGTTCGCCGATCAGATCACCAAGATCCCTGCTCAGCCAGACGGCCTGACACGTCGTCGTCGCTGCCGCGATGTACTCCGCCTCGCAAGACGAGATGGCAATGACCTTCTGCTTCTGGGACGTCCACGTGTTGATACCTGAGTCGAGGAAGAACACGACTCCGCTGGTACTTTTGCGGTCGTCCACATCCCCGGCGAGGTTTTTGTCGCTAAACCCCACCAGGGCACGCACCGCCGTCGTCCCCTTCGTGTAGCGGCACCTATAGCTCATGGTGCCACTGATGTAGCGCAGAATCTGCTTAACAGCGACCCAATGCGCCGCCGTTGGTCCCTCCATGTACCTGCTCACCATGCCGACAGCGTGCGTGATGTCTGGCCTGGTGTTGCAGAGGTAGCGGAGGCTACCGACGATGCTCCTGTATCGTGTTGCGTCCACGACGTCATCGGCGTGACCCTTCGTCAGCTTCCGCCTGTTCTCCATCGGAGTGTGGCATGGATTGCACCCTGCCATGCCTATCGTTCTAGTATCTTGCCAGTGTACGCACTCTGACAAAGCGCGATCGCGTCGGCCTTCTGTTTGACCTCGATCCCGAGATAGTACATCAGGAGACCGAGATCACTCATGTCGAACAGATTGTGCATCTGCTGCTTGAACGTGTCGATGTCGCCACCGTCGTCCCCGGTGATGATCAGGTCGTCGACGTAGACGCCAACGAGCAATGAGCCCTTTTTGCCTCTCCTCCGGTACACCGCGTGCTCCAGAGGGCTCCGCTCGAAGCCCAGGGACAGAAGCGACGCATCGAGCTTCGCGTTCCACGCGCGTGGGGCGCCTGCCTCAACCCATACAGGGCTTTGCGCAGCTTGAGCACCCCGTTCTCGTTGCTGGCGTCAGCGAAACCGGGCGGCTGGTGGACGTAGACCTCCTCGACGAGCTTCGGTCACCAACCTCCTCCTTGAGGAGTTTTTCGGTTCTTTGTGTTTCTTTGTGACTTTCTTTTTGTCCTTCTTTTTCCTTGTTATCTTTTTCT
Organism: Lolium rigidum; assembly: GCF_022539505.1. Lineage (NCBI taxonomy): Eukaryota > Viridiplantae > Streptophyta > Magnoliopsida > Poales > Poaceae > Lolium > Lolium rigidum. The sequence goes on from NC_061508.1 coordinate 93,822,000, forward strand.
CCATGTTCTTGGAGAGTCTCACTCAAGCTTTGTTTCCCTTTGGTTTTTGCAAGCTTGGTTGTATGTTCTCTCTTACCATCCTTATAGTTCCCTTATCCTCCTTTTTGCTGTTCCGATGCCAAAGGGGGAGAAGTTCTTATTCGGATGGGTGTTTTGCATGGAGACCTTTGTTTTGCATGGAGCCTTTTATTCTTGTTGGTTATCTTTTCTTGTGGCTACATCAACACTATGGAGGCATCTTACGGCGAGTTTTGGTGTTCTCAAGGCAAAGGTATGATAACTTCACCCAAAACTCCTTGCATGATCTTGTGTTACTGATACGTCTCCGACGTATCGATAATTTCTTATGTTCCATGCCACATTATTGATGATATCTACATGTTTTATGCACACTTTATGTCATATTCGTGCATTTTCTGGAACTAACCTATTAACAAGATGCCGAAGAGCCAGTTGCTGTTTTTGGTTTCAGAAATCCTAGTAACGAAATATTCTCGGAATTGGACGAAATCAACGCACAGGGTCCTATTTTGCCACGAAGCTTCCAGGAGACCGAAAGGGATACGAAGTGGGGCGACGAGGCGCCGCCACCATAGGGCCGGGCGGCCAGAGGGGGGCCCGCGCCGCCCTATGGTGTGGGCCCCTCGTCAGCCCTCCGACTATGCCCTTCCGCCTACTTATAGCCTCCGTCGCGAAACCCCCAAAAAGAAGAACCACGATACGGAAAACCTTCCAGAGACGCCGCCGCCGCCAATCCCATCTCGGGGGATTCTGGAGATCTCCTCCGGCACCCTGCCGGAGAGGGGATTCATCTCCCGGAGGACTCTTCACCGCCATGGTCGCCTCCGGAGTGATGAGTGAGTAGTTCACCCTCGGACTATGGGTCCATAGCAGTAGCTAGATGGTTGTCTTCTCCTCATTGTGCTTAATTGTTGGATCTTGTGAGCTGCCTAACATGATCAAGATCATCTATCCGTAATGCTATATGTTGTGTTTGTCGGGATCCGATGGATAGAGAATACCATGTTATGTTAATTATCAAGTTATTACCTATGTGTTGTTTATGATCTTGCATGCTCTCCGTTATTAGTAGAGGCTCGGCCAAGTTGATGCTAGTAACTCCAAGAGGGAGTATTTATGCTCGATAGTGGGTTCATGCCTCCATTGATATCTGGGGGAGTGACAGAAACCCCTAAGGTTGTGTTGTGCTGTTGCCACTAGAGATAAAACATTGATGCTATGTCCGAGGATGTAGTTATTGATTACATTACGCACCATACTTAATGCAATTGTATATTGTTTAGCAACTTAATACTGGAGGGGGTTCGGATGATAACCTGAAGGTGGACTTTTTAGGCATAGATGCAGTTGGATGGCGGTCTATGTACTTTGTCGTAATGCCCAATTAAATCTCACTGTACTTATCATGACATGTATGTGCATTGTTATGCCCTCTCTATTTGTCAATTGCCCGACTATAATTTGTTCACCCAACATGCTTTTATCTTATGGGAGAGACACCTCTAGTGAACTGTGGACCCCGGTCCATTCTTTAATACTGAAATACAAATCTGCTGCAATACTTGTTTTACTGTTTTCTTGCAAACAATCATCTTCCACACAATACGGTTAACCCTTTGTTACAGCAAGCCAACCTCACTGTTTCGTTGGGGCAAAGTACTTTGGTTGTGTTGTGCAGGTTCCACGTTGGCGCCGGAATCTCTGGTGTTGCGCCGCACTACATCCCGCCGCCATCAACCTTCAACGTGCTTCTTGACTGCTACTGGTTCGATTAAACCTTGGTTTCTAACTGAGGGAAACTTGCCGCTGTGCGCATCACACCTTCCTCTTGGGGTTCCCAACGGACGTGTCAATTACACGCATCAAGCAAATTTCCGGCGCCGTTGCCGGGAGATCAAGACACGCTGCAAGGGAGTCTCCACTTCCCAACCTCTTTACTTTGTTTTTGTCTTTCTTTATTTTATTTACTACTTTGTTTGCTGCATTATATCAAAACACAAAAAAATTAGTTGCTAGTTTTACCTTATTTACTGTCTTGTTTGCTATATCAAAAACACAAAAAAATTAGTTACTTGCATTTACTTTATCTAGTTTGCTTTATTTACTACTGCTAAAATGGCCACCCCTAAAAATACTAAGTTGTGTGACTTCACTAGCACAAATAATAATGATTTCTTATGCACACCTATTGCTCCACCTGCTACTACAGCGGAATTCTTTGAAATTAAACCTGCTTTACTGAATCTTGTTATGCGAGAGCAATTTTCTCGGTGTTAGTTCCGATGATGCTTGCTGCCCATCTCAATAATTTTGTTGAATTATGTGAAATGCAAAAGTATAAGGATGTAGATGGTGACATTATAAAATTAAAATTGTTTCCTTTCTCATTAAGAGGAAGAGCTAAAGATTGGTTGCTATCTCTCGCCTAAGAATAGTATTGATTCCTGGACTAAATGCAAGGATGCTTTTATTGGTAGATATTATCCCCCTGCTAAAATTATATCTTTGAGGAGTAGCATAATGAATTTTAAACAATTGGATAATGAACATGTTGCTCAAGCTTGGGAAAGAATGAAATCTTTGGTTAAAAATTGCCCAACCTATGGACTGACTACTTGGATGATCATCCAAACCTTCTATGCAGGACTAAATTTTTCTTCGCGGAATTTATTGGATTCAGCTGCTGGAGCTACCTTTATGTCCATCACTCTTGGTGAAGCAACAAAGCTTCTTGATAATATGATGGTTAATTACTCTGAATGGCACACGGAAAGAGCTCCACAAGGTAAGAAGGTAAATTTTGTTGAAGAAACCTCTTCCTTGAGTGATAAGATTGATGCTATTATGTCTATGCTTGTGAATGGTAGGACTAATGTTGATCCTAATAATGTTCCGTTAGCTTCATTGGTTGCTCAAAATTCTAGGCCATATCATGCTAATGGTAATTTTTATGGTAGATATGTTTCACCTAATGAGGAAAAGATGTTAGAAATTGAAAGATCCACCAAGAGCTTTATGCAATCACAATATAAGCAAAATAAATTGTTTACTAAAACTATGAATGAACAATCTACTTTGTTGAAGAATATAGGAAATCAACTTGAAAATCTGAATATGGAGATTTCTGGGTTGCAAACTAAACTTGCAAATGCTGAAACCCGAATCTCATACATGTCTGCGTCACAATCTTCTTTAATTAATAAAATGGCTGCTAAACCTGAGGATATTGAAAATAAAATTGTTACTACAGCAAATGCCATCCAAGTTATAATTAATGAGAATATAAGATTAATGGCTGAACTGGCGTGCTAGGTGGGATAGAGAAGAAAATGAAAAACTAGCTAAAGAGAAAAATGTAGCTAAAGTTTGGACTATTACCACCACTAGCAATGCTAATGATTCACATGTTGCTGCACCTCCTACTATCAATGATAAAATAATTGGTGTTGGCAATGTTTCTACTCCTAGTGCAAAGCGCGCAAAATTACCTGAAACTGCTAAAACTGCTGAAATTGCCTATGATAAAACTGCTGAAAAATTTTCCAACCTTGGGGATGATAATCCCATTGCTTTAGATTGTAATGATTTAGATTTTGATGATTGCCACATCTCTGAAGTTATAAAGTTCTTACAAAAACTTGCTAAAAGTCCTAATGCTAGCGCTGTAAACTTGGCTTTCACAAAACATATTACAAATGCTCTCATAAAAGCTAGAGAAGAGAAATTAAAACTTGAAACTTCTATTCCTAGAAAGCTAGAGGATGGTTGGGAGCCCATCATTAAAATGAGGGTCAAAGATTTTGATTGTAATGCTTTATGTGATCTTGGTGCAAGTATTTCTGTTATGCCTAAGAAAGTCTATGATATACTTGACTTGCCACCATTGAAATATTGTTATTTGGATGTTAATCTCGCTGATAATGCTAAAAAGAAACCTTTGGGGAGAGTTGATAATGTTCATATTATGGTTAACAATAACCTTGTCCCCGTTGATTTTGTTGTCTTGGATATTGAATGCAATGCATCTTGCCCCATTATATTGGGAAGACCTTTTCTTCGAACCGTTGGTGCTACTATTGATATGAAGGAAGGTAATATTAAATATCAATTTCCTCTCAAGAAAGGTATGGAACACTTCCCTATAATGAGAATGAAGTTACCTTTTGATTCTATTATTAGAACAAACTAGCACAGGGGCCCTCGCAAATGCGAGGGAATCATCTTTACTTTCCTAAGAGTAAATAATTAAATTCAATGTTTTGTACTTCATTTTAAAATTCATATCATGTTATACGAAATAATAATTTTTCACAACCACTGAAAATATTATGCAAACCAATGAGAAGTCTCCATATGTGCTATCAGACTATTTATCCTCGCAAAAGAAGCTACTTCTTTCATATCAACATTCGTGATCTGGTTATATTAGCATTAAATTGTTTATTTGTTGTAAATACATGCCAATGGATGATCGATGAGCTCATTCGACATATTTCGCTATCATGTTCCTCTTCATCCGTTGTTTTTTTTCCCTCCGATGTCAGATGTGAAATAAATATCCGAAATTGCTAGATAAATAATTACATGCTATTTTCTGATAAAAAAATTCTGTGATATTTTATGCAATATAAATTTAATCGAATGATAATTAGGTTATTTCTAAGTTAAAGATATTAATTTGATGTTCTGTTAAAGTTCAAATTTAATCCCATCGGTAAATTATTGATAGTAAATAAGGATTTGCTAAATAAAAGGTATTAGTGTCTAGAACTTCACGTAAATCAAGTCGTATTCTCTATTGACCCAATAAGAGATTTAACCGCTAACAATTTCGCAGACGACTTGACTTATAACTTTAAACCGTGATTAAATAATTATATGTAGGGATTGATTTAGTTTGTATAGCATGTATCTAGTGGATGGTGTCCGTGTGTAGGGGTTGTTTTGATTTGTTGGTCGACATAATAGGACTCATTAAGTTTCATCTAAATTTTTTTTGTTCAAGCTTTGAGATAGAAGGATCAGCTCACATTTTTTTTTCAACAATAGAGTTCATGCTAAGCACATTTGTGGGCAACCCTAAAATTGATCGGAACTGATAAGCATGGTTCTTTTACGTAAATCTGTTGGCCCATATTGGCTAGCTCTTTCTTTTTGACACGTACGTGATTATATATTTGTTGTAAATACATGTCAATGGATGATCGATGAGCTGATTCGACATATTTCGCTATCATGTTCCTCTTCATCCGTTGTTTTTTTCCTCCGATGTCAAATATGAAATAAATATCTCAAGTTTCTAGAGAAATAATTACATGCTTTTTTAGCTAAAATTTTGTCTATGATATTTTATGCAATATAAAAATTAATCGAATGATAATTAGGTTATTTCTAAGTTAAAGATGTTAATTTGATGTTTTGTTAAAGTTTAAATTTAATCCCATCGGTAAATTATTGATAGTAAATAAGGATTTGCGAAAAAAAGTATTAGTATCTGGAACTTCACGTATAAATCAAGTAGTATTCTCTATTGACCCAATAAGAGATTTAACCGCTAACAATTTCGTAGACGACTTGACTTATAACTTCAAACGGTGATCAAATAATTATATGTAGGGATTGATTTAGTTTGTATAGTATGTATCTAGCGGATGTTGTCCGTGTGAAGGGATCGTTTCGATTTGTTGGTCGACGGGTAATAGGACTCATTAAGCTTTATCTAAATAAAGTTTGTTCAAGCTTTGAGATAGAAGGATCAGCTCATGATTGTTTTTCAACGATAGACTTCATGCTAAGCATATTTGTGGGCAACCCTAAAATTGATCGGTATTGATATGCATGGATCTTTTACGGAAATCTGTTGGCCCATATTGGCTACCTCTTTCTTTTTGACACGTACGTGATTATATATTTATTGTAAATACATGTTCTCAACATATTTCGCTATCATGTTCCTCTTCATCTGTTGTTTTTTTCCTCCGATGTCAAATATGAAATAAATATCTAAAGTTGCTACAGAAATAATTACATGCTATTTTTTTGCTAAAATTTTGTCTATAATATTTTATGCAATATAAAAATTAATTGAATGATAATTAGGTTATTTCTAAGTTAAAGATATTAATTTGATGTTCTGTTAAAGTTTAAATTTAATCCCATCGGTAAATTATTTATAGTAAATAAGGATTTGCTAAAACAAAATATTAGTATCTGGAACTTCACCTATAAATCAAGTCGTATTCTCTATTGACCCAATAAGAGATTTAACCGCTAACAATTTCGTAGATGACTTGACTTATAACTTCAAACGGTGATTAAATAATTATATGTAGGGATTGATTTAGTTTGTATAGCATGTATCTAGCAGATGTTGTCCGTGTGTAGAGGCCGTTTCGATTTGTTGGTCGACCTAATAGGACTCATTAAGCTTTATCTAATTATTTTTTGTTCAAGCTTTGAGATAGAAGGATCAGCTCACGATTTTTTTTCAACGAGAGTTCATGCTAAGCACATTTGTGGGCAACCCTAAAATTGATCGGTATTGATATGCATGGATCTTTTACGTAAATCTGTTGGCCCATATTGGCTACCACTTTCTTTTCGACACGTACGTGATTATATATTTGTTGTAAATACATGTCAATGGATGATCGATGAGATGATTCGACATATTTCGCTATCATGTTCCTCTTCATCCGTTGTTTTTTTTCCTCCGATATCAAATGTGAAATAAATATCTAAAGTTGCTAGAGAAATAATTGCATGCTAATTTTTTTGCTAAAATTTTTCTATGATATTTTATGCAATATAAAAATTAATCGAATGATAATTAGGTTATGTCTAAGTTAAAGATATTAATTTGATATTCTGTTAAAGTTTAAATTTAATCCCATCGGTAAATTATTGATAGTAAATAAGGATTTGCTAAAAAATATTTGTATCTGGAACTTCACGTATAAAACAAGTCGTATTATCTATTGACCCAATAAGAGATTTAACCGATAACAATTTTGCAGACGACTTGACTTATAACTTCAAACGGTGATCAAATAATTATATGTAGAGATTGATTTAGTTTGTATAGCATGTATCTAGCGGATGTTGTTCGTGTGTAGGGGTCGTTTCGATTTGTTGGTCGATGTAATAGGACTCATTAAGCTTCATCTAATTTTTTTTTATTCATGCTTTGAGATAGAAGGATCAGCTCACTAATTTTTTTCAACGATAGAGTTCATGCTAAGCAAATTTGTGGGCAACCCTAAAATTGATTGGTATTGATATGCACGGATCTTTTATGTAAATCTGTTGGCCCATATTGGCTACCAATTTCTTTTTGACACGTACGTGATTATATTTGCTTCCTCCACCTGTACCAATTTTTTTGACACGTATGGTGATGCTCACAAGATGTGCTCAATATGGAGTCGGTTAGTCCAAATGATTTGCACGGATAGATCCTCAGCGTACGTGCCTAATCCGGACTCCATCGGACCAAATCTAGTAAGGACTATTTGATTGTACGGCTTCCATGTTTATTGTTTAGACTTGTGGCGTATCTATTGTTTTATGTAACACATAGATCTACTAAATCTTAACCGTTATCAGTAAAATCAGCGGTGTAATTATTTCTAGCCTATGTGGATTAATATGGTAGCTATTAAACATCTGTATTTTGCTTTTAGTATATAATAGATTATGATGTTGATGCTTCGTCTCTTGATGTTACTTGAGTTACACTTTCTGCGCCTAGCTGAAAGGCGTTAAAGAAAAGCGCTTATGGGAGACAACCCATGTTTTTACTACAGTATTTTTATTTTATATTTGAGTCTTGGAAGTTGTTTACTACTGTAGCAACCTCTCCTTATCTTAGTTTTATGTTTTTTTGTGCCAAGTAAAGTCTTTGATAGTAAAGTAAATACTAGATTTGGATTACTGCGCAGAAACATATTTCTTTGCTGTCACGAATCTGGGTCTAATTCTCTGTAGGTAACTCAGAAAATTAAGCCAATTTACTTGAGTGATCCTCAGATATGTACGCAACTTTCATTAAATTTGGGCATTTTCATTTGAGCAAGTCTGGTGCCCTAATAAAATCCATCTTTACGGACTGTTCTGTTTTGACAGATTCTGCCTTTTATTTCACATTACCTCTTTTGCTATGTTGGATGAATTTCTTTGATCCATTAATGTCCAGTAGCTTTATGAAATGTCCAGAAGTGTTAAGAATGATTGTGTCACCTCTGAACATGTTAATTTTTATTATGCACTAACCCTCTAATGAGTTGTTTCGAGTTTGGTGTGGAGGAAGTTTTCAAGGATCAAGAGAGGAGGATGATACAATATGATCAAGGAGAGTGAAAGCTCTAAGCTTGGGGATGCCCCGGTGGTTCACCCCTGCATATTCTAAGAAGACTCAAGAGTCTAAGCTTGGGGATGCCTCGACAACATTATCAGGTTCCTCCCCTGAAACTATATTTTTATTCCGTCACATCTTATGCACTTTGCTTGGAGCGTCGGTTTGTTTTTGTTTTTGTTTTGTTTGAATAAAATGGATCCTAGCATTCACTTTGTGGGAGAGAGACACGCCCCGCTGTAGCATATGGACAAGTATGTCCTTAGGCTCTACTCATAGTATTCATGGCGAAGTTTCTCCTTCGTTAAATTGTTATATGGTTGGAATTGGAAAATGCTACATGTAGTAACTCTAAAATGTCTTGGATAATTTGATACTTGGCAATTGTTGTGCTCATGTTTAAGCTCTTGCATCATATACTTTGCACCCATTAATGAAGAAACGCTTAGAGCTTGCTAATTTGGTTTGCATATTTGGTTTCCCTAGAGTCTAGATAATATCTGGTAATGAGTTTTGAACAACAAGGAAGACGGTGTAGAGTCTTATAATGTTTACAATATGTCTTTTATGTGAGTTTTGCTGCACCGTTCATCCTTGTGTTTGTTTCAAATAACCTTGCTAGCCTATACCTTGTATCGAAAGGGAATACTTCTCATGCATCCAAAATACTTGAGCCAACCACTATGCCATTTGTGTCCACCATACCTACCTACTACATGGTATTTATCCGCCATTCCAAAGTAAATTGCTTGAGTGCTACCTTTAAAATTCCATCATTCACCTTTGCAATATATAGCGCATGGGACAAATAGCTTAAAAACTATTGTGGTATTGAATATGTACTTATGCACTTTATCTCTTATTAAGTTGCTTGTTGTGCGATAACCATGCTTCTGGGACGCCATCAACTATTCTTTGTTGAATATCATGTGAGTTGCTATGCATGTCCGTCTTGTCCGAAGTAAGAGAGATCTACCACCTTTATGGTTGGAGCATGCATATTGTTAGAGAAGAACATTGGGCCGCTAACTAAAGCCATGATTCATGGTGGAAGTTTCAGTTTTGGACATATATCCTCAATCTCATATGAGAATAATAATTGTTGCCACATGCTTATGCATTAAAGAGGAGTCCATTATCTCGTTGTCCATGTTGTCCCGGTATGGATGTCTAAGTTGAGAATAATCAAAAGCGAGAAATCCAAAATGCGAGCTTTCTCCTTAGACCTTTGTACAGGCGGCATGGAGGTACCCCATTGTGACACTTGGTTAAAACATGTGTATTGCGATGATCCGGTAGTCCAAGCTAATTAGGACAAGGTGCGGGCACTATTAGTATACTATGCATGAGGCTTGCAACTTGTAAGATATAATTTTCATAACTCATATGCTTTATTACTACCGTTGACAAAATTGTTTCATGTTTTCAAAATAAAAGCTCTAGCACAAATATAGCAATCGATGCTTTCCTCTTTGAAGGACCATTCTTTTTACTTTTATGTTGAGTCAGTTCACCTATCTCTCCATCTCAAGAAGCAAACACTTGTGTGAACTGTGCATTGATTCCTACATACTTGCATATTGCACTTGTTATATTACTCTATGTTGACAATTATCCATGAGATATACATGTTACAAGTTGAAAGCAACCGCTGAAACTTAATCTTCCTTTGTGTTGCTTCAATACCTTTACTTTGATTTATTGCTTTATGAGTTAACTCTTATGCAAGACTTATTGATGCTTGTCTTGAAGTACTATTCATGAAAAGTCTTTGCTTTATGATACACTTGTTTACTCATGTCATTACCATTGTTTTGATCGCTGCATTCATTACATATGTTTACAAATAGTATGATCAAGGTTATGATGGCATGTCACTTCAGAAATTATCTTTGTTATCGTTTTACCTGCTCGGGACGAGCAGAACTAAGCTTGGGGATGCTGATACGTCTCCAACGTATCGATAATTTCTTATGTTCCATGCCACATTATTGATGATATCTACATGTTTTTATGCACACTTTATGTCATATTCGTGCATTTTCTGGAACTAACCTTTTAACAAGATGCCGAAGAGCCAGTTGCTGTTTTCATCTGTTTTTGGTTTCAGAAATCCTCCGGAGATCTCCTCCGGCACCCTGCCGGAGAGGGGATTCATCTCCCGGAGGACTCTTCACCGCCATGGTCGCCTCCGGAGTGATGAGTGAGTAGTTCACCCCTGGACTATGGGTCCATAGCAGTAGCTAGATGGTTGTCTTCTCCTCATTGTGCTTCATTGTTGGATCTTGTGAGCTGCCTAACATGATCAAGATCATCTATCCGTAATGCTATATGTTGTGTTTGTCGGGATCCGATGGATAGAGAATACCATGTTATGTTAATTATCAAGTTATTACCTATGTGTTGTTTATGATCTTGCATGCTCTCCGTTATTAGTAGAGGCTCTGGCCAAGTTGATGCTAGTAACTCCAAGAGGGAGTATTTATGCTCGATAGTGGGTTCATGCCTCCATTGATATCTGGGGGAGTGACAGAAACCCCTAAGGTTGTGTTGTGTTGTTGCCACTAGGGATAAAACATTGATGCTATGTCCGAGGATGTAGTTATTGATTACATTACGAACCATACTTAATGCAATTGTCTGTTGTTTAGCAACTTAATACTGGAGGGGGTTCGGATGATAACCTGAAGGTGGACTTTTTAGGCATAGATGCAGTTGGATGGCGGTCTATGTACTTTGTCGTAATGCCCAATTAAATCTCACTTGTACTTATCATGACATGTATGTGCATTGTTATGCCCTCTCTATTTGTCAATTGCCCGACTGTAATTTGTTCACCCAACATGCTTTTATCTTATGGGAGAGACACCTCTAGTGAACTGTGGACCCCGGTCCATTCTTTAATACTCGAAATACAAATCTGCTCGCAATACTTGTTTTACTCGTTTTCTTGCAAACAATCATCTTCCACACAATACGGTTAACCCTTTGTTACAGCAAGCCGGTGAGATTGACAACCTCACTCGTTTCGTTGGGGCAAAGTACTTTGGTTGTGTTGTGCGGGTTCCACGTTGGCGCCGAAATCTCCGGTGTTGCGCCGCACTACATCCCGCCGCCATCAACCTTCAACGTGCTTCTTGACTCCTACTGGTTCGATTAAACCTTGGTTTCTAACTGAGGGAAACTTGCCGTTGTGCGCATCACACCTTCCTCTTGGGGTTCCCAACGGACGTGTCAATTACACACATCAGTTGCCTCCATATTGCGCATATGTTATTCGAACATGATCTTGTATCCTTGTTGCATATGTGCTTGGTTTGTAAAATCTAGGGGGAGTTATGCCTCTAGGACGTGTGTATTTGTATTCAAATACATATTCAAAATATGCACACGTTTAGGGGGAGCTCCATCGAGCTTTTGCAAATCTAAAAATCTCATCATAATATCATATGCTTTTGAAAAGTCTTGTGTTGTCATCAAACACCAAAAAGGGGGAGATTGAAAGAGCACTAAACCCCGTGTTTTGTGTGTTTGATGATAACACTTGAGTAATCTCACCGTGTGCCTTGAGTATCATTGTTAGATTTGCAAGTGCACGGTGACCTCGCTGGACACGTCAAGATCAGAGGACTGAAGCGTAGTTTATTGGTTTTCTGGTTTTGTGTGTGTTTTGCGACGTGACATGGCTGGAGAGAAAAAGGGGAGAAAAACCTGTTTTTGCCAGACCGGTACTAGTAGCGGTAGTACCGCTACCCCTACTAGTACCGCCCACGGTACCGCTCTGAAGTTCTGCGCTGATTTGTCCCACAGAACGAGGTACGGTACCTCTGCGGTACCACGAGCGGTAGTACCGTTTACGAGCGGTAGTACCGCTCATGGTACCGCCCAGGTACCGTAACTAGTTACGGCAGTACCGCTTCGGTACCGCTGTGGTACCGCTTGGAGTCCAGTAAGGTTTGGACCCTACTGCGGTACCTCAAGTGGTACCGCGAGCGGTAGTACCGCTCTGTGTCCATGTGGACTAGATCTGTGGGATTTCGAACTCAGAGCGGTAGTACCGCTTACCCAAAGCGGTAGTGCCGCTTAGGCGAAAACAGGACATAACGGTTGGATTTGGAGGAGCCTATTTAAGGGGCCCTTCTTCCCCAACTCGTTTTTATCTCTCCTCTCTCCCTCTCCTCCATTGTTGCTGAGCTTAATCCTTGAGGATCTCCGCAACCATCCAACCAATCTTGCCCAAATTTTGAGGAGTGGTGGAGGAGACCCCGATCTATAGTTCTACCAAGAGAGATTTCACCAATACTTGCTATTCCTTAGTGGATCTTGGTGTTAGGGTTCCTATTGTGGGACATTGGAGGAAGTGCATCCATGGAGGCTAGCTTGGTGTTGTACGAGCTCCATGGGTTGTTGGGAGCCTCCTTGTGGTGTGGAGCTCGCCCCAACCTTGTGAAGGAATCACCGCCTCGATCGATGCCTTAGTGGAGAAGGGGGAGCCCCTTTGTGGAGCTCTCTCGAGGAAGAAGGTGAGGCCTTCCTTCGTGGTGTGGCCGTCTAGCCTATTGTGTGAGGCTAGCACCTCTTCAACACAGACTGTCGAGGGTGCTCCTCGGCAATGCCCTCCGATTGGGGCTTAGGGTTGATGGAATCCTGCAAGCTGACACGAGACATCGGTTCACAGACAAGCGGGGAGAGCGATTTACCCAGGTTCGGGGTCCTCGATGAGGTAAAACCCTTACGTCCTGCCTGTCTGTTCTTGATTATGATGATAATGGGTTACAATGGGGTGCCGAATAGTTCGGCTGAGATCTCGTTGAGATGGCTAAGCGCTAAGGTGACCTAGCTTTAAGCTTCTGTTGGCTAAGATTGCTAAGATTGATTGTGTTCCTCGACAGCCCCTCTCCTAGCCTTTATATAGGAGGTCAGGTCTCAAGAGGTCTAATCGAGTACGACTAGGTTTACAGTAGATCTATCTCTAGACTTTCCTTGCTCGGCTCCTTCCGCGTCTTGTACTTCAAGGAATCTTCCGTTACACCGTCCTAGTGGCCCATCTTGCCGTGGAGTGCCTTCATGGGCCTCCAACTAGGAAATACAGGATAGGGCAACATTGGTTACCCGAAGGGTAATGCCCACATCAGTAGCCCCCGAGTGTCTAGCCGAAGGTAGTTCGGGTAGAGACTAAAGCATGCCTCCACCAATGTCCTTCTCCTTGACTGTTCTTGTTCTTCTTGAATCTGCATCATCTTCTTCTGTCGGGTGCGCGTCAGCGCTCCCGATGGGAGTAGCCCCCGAGTCTAGGTACGGATGCTTGCAATCCGTGCGTAGACTCAAGTTGTACCATTCGAACATTTTGCTCTGCCGAAGTTTTTCCGCAAGCCTTCGTGGGTCATTCAATATACTTTCCTTATGCAAGGGATAATGAGTAACGTGCCCAACTTTTGCTGGTTAACTGCCGATGGCAAAACAACGTTACCCTACACATAATCAAGTCCCCGGGCATGATCCTGGAGTGCAAAAAGTTCTATCGGGTACGCGCCCAGCACTCCCGATGGGAGTAGCCCACGAGTCTGGGCACGGGTGCTTGCAACCGGGTGCGGACTCGAGTCAAACAATTATCTCTTCCTTCAAGGCCTTTTTCCTTCGAATCTTCATTCTGTCGGGTGCGCGTCTAGCGCTCCCGATGGGAGTAGCCCCCGAGTCTAGGTGCGGATGCTTGCAATCCGTGCATAGACTCAAGTTCACCATCCGATACCTTTTTATTCCTTCGGCTGCTTTTGACTAAATCCATGATGTCATTGATAACGTGCCACTGCTGTGGCCTAGTTGACGGGACTTGACCTAACGGGCCCACCCTAGTTCTGCGCGGGCAGTTTCTAGGATTTGACCAATGCGTGCGCAGCGACCGAGGCGCCTCCTCGATTTTCGCGCAAACGTGGGAATAATGGGCCGCCGGTTCCATTCCTTCATTAAGCGCCACGTGTACAGCCAGATCTGCTCCACCTCCCGCGACGTTTGTGGAGTTATGGCCACGATTTCGCCTCAATTTTTACGACATAAATAGGGGGCCTTCTCACTTTTTCTTTTCACGCCTCCTACTGCTCATCTTCTTCGCCCGTCCTTTCGTGCTTCCTTTGTTCTTCCCTCAAGAGCTTCAGCCGCCATGGGCAAGAAGAAGGGTGCCAGCACTTCGGACGCGGCCAAGGTTAGCCGTGATTGGAGTGCCTCCGCCATTTCCAACCGCGACATCAACAAGCTGCGCGCCCTCGGCTTCATCTCCGCATCTGAGGATGATATTCGTCTTCCGAGTGCGGTTTCTCGCCCAAAGCCCCCGAAGGGTTTCACTGTCATGTTCGTTGCCTTTTTGTTCCGTGGTCTTTCTCTTCCGGCCCACGAGTTCCTTCGCTCCCTTCTTTTCTTTTACGGGATCCAGCTCTGGCAGCTGACCCCAAACTCCATCCTCCATATCTCTATCTTCATTACTCTTTGCGAGGCCTTCCTCGGCATTGACCCTCACTGGGGTCTTTGGAGGAAGATCTTCTACGTGAAGCGCCACAGTGACAGCAATGGCCCCCCCGTCGTCGGTGGCGTTGGCTTTGTTCTTAGGAAGGAGGTCGACTACTTCGACTATCCAATGAAGGAATCCGTCCAGGGCTGGCGCAACAAGTGGTTTTACCTGCGTGATCCCATAGTGCCCGGGCGGCGCTCGAATCTCCCTCACTTTGATGACGTCTTGGTGGCTCACCAGAAAAAGTCCTGGCAAAACGCCCTTTCTCCCGAAGAGAGGGCGACAGCCGACAGACTGTTTGAGCGGGTCGTCGTCCTGAAGAACACGGGAGGCTTGACGATGTGCGGCACTGAAGTAGTTTCAGTGTTCCTACAACGTCGAGTGCAGCCGCTGATGACTCGACCCCACCAGCTATGGCTTTACACCGGCAAGACCGATAAGTCGAGGATCAGCTCTGCCGACCTGTCGGCAGATGAGCTTCGGGACGAGGTTCGCCGCTTGACGTGCCTTAGTATGAAGGATAACATCATCTTGACATCGGCTCGTCCTCCTTATGATTTTGATCATCTCCCGACCGAGGTAATCTCTGCCGCTCTTTGCTTGCTGTTGTTACTCCTTTTTCCGTTGTGTCTCACAAATTTCTTTTCTTCGACAGGCTCCCGCCGTTGCTCAATGCTACCCTCCTACACCCGAAAGCGGCGTGGTGCTAGAAGAGGAAGATGTGATTCCGAGGGGACCGAGGACGCTCAGCATGCCCTCGAGGACAGCGATGTCCAAGAGGAAAAAGCTGTCGAGGATGATGCCTTCGTCAGGAGCAAGCGTCGTAAGCAGATACACAACGATTTCATTACAACGGCTGAATCAAGTCCTAGCGGAGGAGATAATGATGCCGATGAAACTGCTTCGCCTCCTCCTGCTAAGAAGAGTTCGACAAGTTTCTTCGCAGGCGAAGATGATCTGGACCTGTGAGCATCTATACTCTTTTCCTGATTTATTTCCTATCATTTTATATGCTAACCGTGCACTACACTTAAGTAGCTCTGATGATGATGATGAAGTTCCTCTCGCTAAGAGGGCCAAGTTAGCCTCTGGGAGAGCGACATCGGCTAAGGAATCGAATCCCTCTCCCGCCAAGTCGACACCTCCCTCGCGAGCAGGCGTAGAGAAGATTCCAGTGTCGAAAGTTATTCCTCCTGGCGATGCTCCCACTCTGTCGGCTGGTCGTGATCATGTAAGTATTTAATCTGCCCTGCTATGTCGAGTTTCTGCCGACTGAGTCCTCTTGATTTTTCTTGCTGCAGCCGATTTACGCTACAGTCGATGCTGTAGCGGATTTTGCCGAACAATTCACCCGACTTGAGGCTGAAAACTCCCAACTTCGAAAGACTATCAAATCTTCGGCTGACCAGGTGCTTGAAGCCAACAGGCTTGCTGCCGACGCCAAGAATGAGAACGCCTTGCTGAAGGAGGAGGTGAAGAAGCTGAAGCGTCAGATGAAGGATGAACAAGATGCCAGGCGTGCAGCGGCGGCTGCAGTTGACAAGAAGGAAGGCGTCCTCCGCAAATCCATCAAGGATTTATTAGGTAAAACCCATGGTACACCGTTTCTTTCTTGGTGTTTCTTCATTGATTATTGATCTGTCTTTCTTTCAGAGGCCGCTGACATAACTGTCACTCGACGTCATCAGCTTCGGGAGGACTCTACAGCTGATGCCTTGTCGCTTGCCGCTGAGTCTAATGTCCAAGTCCTTGGACTTCTGCAAAAGACCAAAGGAGCGTTGTCGAGGCTATACTCGATGATCTTCCCGAAGATGAAGCAGGACAAGACTCTCGACGAGATGGTGGATGATTTCCTTGTTGATCCTTCCGAGCCTGTGGAGGTATTGAAACACCGTAACAGCTTAGATGGGGCGGTTCTTACTTTCCAGTTGCTCATGGGCCATGGGATGGGGTCAGAATTGGAGAAGTTATCTAAGGCATTGCCTGTCGATGATGACAACCATTTAGTCGACCTTGAGCCTTTCAAAAGATCGGCAATAACTTGTGCCAATCAACTTCTGAAGCTGGTAGATGAAGCACAAGCCAAGCCTATTCCTGAATCTGCCCCTGGTTCATCATCGGCGAACCCTTGAACTGTTGTTTGACTTGTTGTAAATAAGATCAACCGTAACTTGACGTAGTCCAGTTTTAATTCGGCTCTGTTGCCAATTCGAACATCCTTTTGAATGTATTATATATGCCAAGCGCTCCCGATGGGAGTTTTTATGTTAATGCTTGTCTGAACTAGGGACTGTGCTGCAGATTCCTTCATCTTCTTCCCGTGCCGAGCTTTTTCCGAATCCTTCGAGTAATGACAAATCGGGCCTTGTTCGCCGCTTACGTGACCAAGTGTCTTGTCTAAATAAAGACATCACTTCTCTTCGCGCGATGGCAGCCTTGGTGAAGAAAAAGGGAGAGATAGCGACTGCTATCGAACAGTACGCTCTCGATGGTCTTCATGTTGCTACCGAAAGTTTGGGCTGTAAGTATTAGCCCATCTTCTGATTTCTGACATAGCTTGAGTGTTCTTCTAACTGACATTTGTTCCTTTTCCAGTCGTAGCTTCAGACACAACTGAGGAGAACAAGAAGATCCATGAAGAGGTCGAGGCAATGACTGACGTTGCGCACCCGAAGCACGATTTATGGCTGCATCGTCCGAAGGCTGTTGTCATGGCGAAGTTTAAGTACCGGGTGGGGAAGGTGCATCATTACTTTGATAAGTTCCACGCTCATCTCACGATGGTTTGGAACACCTTGTTCCCTCTGGACCAAGCACCCGAAACCTTATCTGCCCTGTTCACCCGATTCAAGTCTCCCGAAAGGATTCGACAGTTGGTGCGGAAAGAGCTTCTGGCTGGTGCTGAGCTTGCCTTTGCTTCGGTATTGGCGTGCCATCCGTCTTTAGACTTGGGAGCCGTAGCAAACACTGAGAGGAGTTTAGGCCAATATTATGATGTTGCTAGAGGTCCTGCTTACACCATTGTTTCTCGGATGGAGTCATGCCTTGAGGACGATCTAAAGGCCCACTGGGACCGGGGAGCCCGATCATGAATGTAATAACCTTATACCTGCATAAGATTGTTTTGCGTAATTTTACTGCGTACGTTGCACGCTATGTTAGTTTGATTGATATTTTGTTGTCGAGGGCGGCTGAGTGATCAGTTCAACCTGCTCTCTCGACGGCTTCGTTGAATTGTGCAATGTTATTGCCAAGCCCATATGTAAGTTTTGCAAGAGCGAGACCCATCGACTTAGTTGAGGGAATTAGACGCTTGGCTTCGTCACACGGTGCACCGGTTTGAGCCTTATTTTGTGATGATGTAACCATCAACTGCAGCACTCGTGTATTTTTTCGAGGCTTGGATTGGTTGTTTTTGTGCATCATTAATCTTAGCTCCCGATGGGAGTATTTAATTAATGACACCGTGTAAGCGTATTTTTTAGGCCAGCGCTCCCGATGGGAGTAAGAGCCAATGGTAGGGCCCCATACGGTATGTTCGGATGATAAGGCCTGGAGCAAGGAAAAAAGGTAGAAAACCTGATTAGAACTTTTATTCATAATGCAGAAGCAACCTTAAGGGCTGTCGAGTAATTAAAAACAATCGTATCCTATGTATAGAACCGTCGCAGATGTGCGATGTTCCATGGATTCTCAACGTCTTTTCCTGAAGCTGGGTTTTTGAGCCGATAGGCTCCTCCCGAGTATCACTTCCGTGACGATGTATGGTCCTTCCCATGGGGATTCAAGTTTCAAGGGTCTCTCTTGCTTCAGCCGAAGTACCATATCCCCGACATTAAAGCTTCGACTGCGTATTCGTCGGCTGTGATAATTTCTCAACGCCTGCTGGTATACCGTCGTTCTTGCCAAGGCAATGTCTCGTGCTTCGTCGAGGAGGTCCACAGCATCCTGTAGCGCGATATTGGAAGAGGATTCCGTGTATGCTGTCACTCGAGGTGCTTCGAAATGAACGTCGGCTGGCAGGACAGCCTCGGCTCCGTGCACCAAGAAGAACGGGGTGTACTGAGTCGACCTGTTAGGTGTAGTACGCAAACTCCAGAGTACGGATGGTAACTCTTCGACCCAGGCTCCAGCTGCACCTGTAAGGCGTTTCTTGAGGCCATCCCCTATGAGACCGTTGATCCTTTCCACCTGGCCATTGGTCTGCGGGTGGGCCACTCATGCAAATTTTAGTTTGATTCCTCCGTCATCGCAAAATTTTCGGAACTCTTTGGAGTCAAAGTTAGTTCCGTTGTCTGTGATAATACTGTGAGGCATACCAAATCGACATGTTATTCCCCTGAAGAATTGGACTGCTGTTTTTGCTTTCTGGTTTCGCACCGGTACTGCCTCGATCCACTTCGTGAATTTATCGACTGTGACCAATAGATACGTGTGTCCTCCAGGCGATGATCTTGGCAGCGGTCCAACTTGGTCGAGTCCCCATTGAGCGAACGGCCACGCCAGAGGTATCGTCATCAGGTCTGTGGCAGGGGCGTGTGGTTTTGGTGAAAATCGCTGGCAGGGGTCGCACTTCATGACCAGATCTCGAGCATCCGATGCCGCCGTTGGCCAGTAAAATCCCGCTCTAAAGGCCTTCGCCACGAGGGCCCTGCTTCCTGCGTGATGTTCGCAAGTTCCTTCGTGTATCTCGCGCAACAGTGCTCTTCCATCGTCAATGGCAATGCATCTTTGGAAAATACCGGAAATGCTGCGCTTGTAAAGTTTGCCGTTTACTATGGTGAAGGCTTTCGATCATCTAACGACTCGTCTCGCTTCTACCGGATCCTCTGGTAACTCCTGCTTCGTTAAATACGCTAAGAACAGCTTGGTCCATAGTGGCTCGAGGAGGAGGACTTATTCAGCAGGAGGAGTTAGAGATTCTTTGGCAGCTTGCTGCGAGCTCGCTTCTAATTCATCAGCCGACGGTTTTGGAGGTGCCGACGCCTTCTGTTTTATCGATCGCTGAGCGATCACTTCGTAAAACACTCCGTCCGGAATAGGAGAGCACATGGACCCGATGTTTGCCAGAGTGTCGGCTTCCTCGTTGCTGGCTCTGCCGATATGTTTGAGCTCACATCCTTCGAATTTAGCTTCCATATTTTGATACAGCTGCCGATAGGCGATCATGTTGTCGCTGACCGCGTCGCACAGGTTCATCGACTGCTGCACCACCAAGTTCGAGTCTCCGTAGATTTCTAGACGAGGTGCCCCGCATGCCTTTGCCATCTTCATTCCGTGCAGCAGCGCTTCGTATTCTGCTTCGTTGTTCGTCGGCAGAGAGAAGTTCATACGTAATATATACTTCATCCTATCTCCCTGCGGTGATATCAACACCACTCCTGCTCCTGCACCTGTACTCCGTTTCGACCCGTCAAAGTACATTACCCATGACCCCGACATGTCGGGTGCTGCTGGCGTCTGTGACTGGATCCAACCTGCCACGAAATCTGGGAGGATTTGGGATTTTATGGCTGTTCGATTGACGTAAGTTATGTCGTGTGGTGCTATCTCGATAGCCCATTGGGACACTCGACCTGTGGCCTCCGGATTAGTCATTATGCTTTTCAGTGGCGCTTCGCTTACGACGATAATTGGGTGCTCTGTGAAGTAGTGCCGTAACTTGCGGGCTGACCTCCATACTGCGTATGCTAGCTTCGATGATGGGGGTACCTCTCGTCTCGCGGGTGTGAGCACTTCACTGAGATAGTAAACGGGCCTCTGTACGCCATGAACTCTCCCAGCTTCTTCTCATTCGACGACCAAGACGCTGCTAAAGACTTGGGCTGTTGCAGCTATATACATGAGCAGTGTTTCCTTCTCACGGGGGGTTACGAGGACTGGAGATGTCGACAAGATTTTCTTTAGATTGTCGAAGGATTCCTGCGCCTCCTTTGTCCACTCGAACTTTTCTGATTTTTTCATCAAATTGTAGAAGGGCAAAGCTTTTTCTCCTAGCTTGGCGATGAACCTGCTGAGCGCTGCTAATCGTCCTGCCAATTGCTGCACTTGGTGCAGATTCTTCGGCGGCTCCATATCGAGAATGGCTTTGATCTTCAAAGGGTTGGCTTCAATCCCTTTGGATGAGATGAAGTACCCGAGTACTTGCCCCCTGGCACTCCAAAGAAACATTTTTTGGGATTCAACTTGATTTTATACTTGTCTAAGTTGTCGAAGGTTTCCCGCAAATCATCGACGAGGGTGGCAGCATGCTTCGTCTTCACCACAATATCGTCGATGTAGACTTCGATGTTCCTCCCGATCTGCTCTCCAAGGCAGGCCTGCATGCAACGTTGATAAGTTGCTCCTGCGTTTATCAACCCAAAGGTCATGACGTTGTAGCAGAAAACGCCGTGTGGGGTGGTGAACGCGGTTAGCTCCTGGTCTTCTTTCTTCAGCTTGATCTGATTGTATCCGGAGTACGCATCAAGGAAGGAGAGGCGATCACATCCGGCTGTGGAGTCGACTATCTGATCAATACGAGGCAGCGGGAAGTGGTCCTTTGGACAGCGTTTGTTGAGGCTGGTGTAATCGATACACATACGCAGAGCGGTGGTGTCCTTTTTGGG
Source organism: Lolium rigidum (assembly GCF_022539505.1). Classification (NCBI taxonomy): domain Eukaryota; kingdom Viridiplantae; phylum Streptophyta; class Magnoliopsida; order Poales; family Poaceae; genus Lolium; species Lolium rigidum. The sequence continues at coordinate 93,843,484 of NC_061508.1, forward strand.
CACCATGACAGGGTTGGCCACCCACTCAGATTCCTTGAGCTCTCGGATGAATCCTGCTTTACGAAGTCAATTGACTTCCTCGCCAATTGCTCTCCTCTTAGGTTCGGAAAATCGGCGCATTGACTGCTGCACTGGTTTGGCTGTCGGGTCAACATTAAGGGCGTGCTCACTGCTGCACTGGTTTGGCTGTCGGGTCAACATTAAGGGTGTGCTCAGCGAGTTCCCTGGGGATACCTGGCATGTCGGATGGTTCCCATGCAAATATCTCCCAGCGCTCACGGAGGAACTCGATGAGCGCGCCTTCCTATGCGCCAGTAAGGTCAGCCGACGTATTGACCGTTTTCTTCGGGTCAGTGGGATGCACCTGCAGCTTTTTGGCTTCCTTTGTAGCATCGAATTCATCGGATCTTACGTTTCGATTGTCGGCTGGTGGTTGCCTATGATCTGTGGCAGCATCGATTGCATTGAGTTCTTCCTTGGCACCGAACTTTGAGGCGATCTTCTGGAACTCCCTATCGCAGGTGTCTGATCGAGCAAGCTCCCATGAACGGTTATTGGGGTCCCGTTGTTGCCTGGCATTTTCAGTTTCAGGTACGCATAATGAGGTACGGCCATGAATTTGGCAAATGCGGGCCTGCCAAGGATGGCGTGATATTGAGACTCCCAGTCGACTACTTCGAACTCGATCTTCTCCTTCCTGAAGTTGTTGGGCGTACCAAAGACTACATCCAATGATGTTTTACCAAGAGAATAAGCGGGTCGAGTCGGTATGATGCCATGGAACCCTGTGTCGGACTCTCTTAGCATGTCGACTGTTAAACCCATTGCTCTCATTGTGTTGGCGAATAGTAGGTTCAAGCCACTTCCTCCATCCATGAATACTTTGCTCATGTTGTACCCTCCAATCTGCGCCTCAAGGACAAGGGCTGCATGACCTGGTCTAGGGACGGCTTTCGGGTGGTCTGTCCTGTCGAAGGAGATGCTTTGCTCCGACCAGTTGATGAATTCGGGTGTGTCAACCATAGCCACTTCTGCATACTTCACTTCTAGCGAGAATTTCTTGATTTCCCTCTTTGAAAAGCTGGTTTTATGGATCATGTTGACCTGTCCGCGTGGCTCTGGGAATGCTTCGACTGGTACATACTCGTCTCTTTCCATTGGTTCGTACGGCTCTGGTACATACGGTTCTGGTGGATGGCCGTAAGATCTTGCCCTCTTTTCCATCATGTGAACTCTTGATATGGCTTCGGCTCTAAGATCATCGCAGAACTGTCGAATCTCCAGGAAGTGTCGGCAGTTCCTTAGTAGGTGACTAGATTTCTCTCGACCATCCTTCGGATCAATGTAGGAGTGGAGGTAACACGGTGCCTCGAGTTGCTCCGTAGCCGAAAGGTACGGAGAACGGGTGCGGCCCCTGATTGATGACGTGTCGTGGCATCCTTGTTCGAACTGGCGAAGGTGAGCTGCTGTTCTCCCTTCCTCCTCACGGTGCGAGCCCTTTCGTTTTTTCCTCTGTCCTGCCATGACGTCGAAACTTCCTCGGTTGCTCTCTTGTATGCTCCTGGGTGGAACTTTTAGGGCTGCTGTTGGAGGAACGTCTTCCAAAGCCGCGGCCTTTGGGTCGGATGCGCCGTCCCTAGGGAGGCGAAGAAAACCTCCAGAGTCGATGATGAAGTGGACACCACCGAAAGTAGCATCCATGTCACGAGATGATCTCGCAGGGATCGGGTGAAGCGTTTCGCGGCGCGGAACGAACTCGAAGGACCCACAGCGGATCGAATCTCTTGGTTCTGCTGGTGTCGGTGATTCGAGTAAGAACGCCGCGGACGTGACTGGTACTGCCGATGACCTGCCTTGTGCCGACAGGGTTCCCACAGACGGCGCCAATTGTCGAGGGTGCTCCTCGGCAATGCCCTCCGATTGGGGCTTAGGGTTGATGGAATCCTGCAAGCTGACACGAGACATCGGTTCGCAGACAAGCGGGGAGAGCGATTTACCTAGGTTCGGGGCCCTCGATGAGGTAAAACCCTTACGTCCTGCCTGTCTGTTCTTGATTATGATGATAATGGGTTACAATGGGGTGCCGAATAGTTTGGCTGAGATCTCGTCGAGATGGCTAAGCGCTAAGGTGACCTAGATTTAAGCTTCTGTTGGCTAAGATTGCTAAGATTGATTGTGTTCCTCGACAGCCCCTCTCCTAGCCTTTATATAGGAGGCCAGGTCTCAAGAGGTCTGATCGAGTACGACTAGGTTTACAGTAGATCTATCTCTAGACTTTCCTTGCTCGGCTCCTTCCGCTTCTTGTACTTCAAGGAATCTTCCGTTGCACCGTCCTAGTGGCCCATCTTGCCGTGGAGTGCCTTCATGGGCCTCCAACTAGGAAATACAGGATAGGGCAACATTGGTTACCCGAAGGGTAATGCCCATGTCACGGACGTACTCCCTTTTGTGGGAGGAACTGCGGGAAACAAACCTCGCCTCGTCTCCTCGCCCTCCGGTTGTCCCGCTCCTTACTCTTACTATCTTGTGTTGTTCCTTTGCTTGTTGCACTTGTTCTAGGATCATTGTAGGATCACCAACACCACTAAAGCAATCACCTTTACCTTCCGCACCGCTAAAATTGAAAAAGACTAAAACTTGACGTAGCAACCATTCACCCCCCCTCTTGTTCGCTACGATCCATTCACTTGTCCTTCTCCTCCTAGCTCCTGGATGATCTTGCTTATGTTCCCAGGTCTCTGGCTGGTTTTGGTTGGTTGGTTTGGAAATCTGGATGATCTCTAGGGTTTGGTTTGGTGTTCTTGAGCAAGAACAAAGATGAACTTGCTACTGTTCACTGCTAGCTGTTGGTTGATGTCTATCTGGTCGACTGGATTGCTCACTCTAGCTGGTTCTGCCTATTTATACTTCGTGGTGGTTCTCCCTTGTGTTGACACACATGCCTGTGCACTTTGGGTGACTATGCCATGGTGTCTGGCTGTTGAGCATGCACATCAGCTTGTCAGCTGTGTGTGTGCTTGGGATGTAAACTTGAGCCCATCATTGCTCAAACTTCTGGTCTGCTGGTGCCTATCTTGCTTCTGGCATGGTTTTGGATATTGGCAAGTGGCATTGACACATGGTTTATCATATACTGGCTAGTTTCTATTTCTTTGCAGGTTTCAAGATTCCTTTGATCCTGAGACAAAGAATTCAAGACTAATAGTTAGGATTTTTTTATAGATTAATACTTGCAATCTTATTTTATTTTCTTTATTATTCTGCTCATTCTTGTATATTGAATATTGTAAAGACAATGTAATTTGTGTGATCAATAAAGCTCAAGGTTTTACTTATGAGCTTTTGTGTAAATTTAATATTCACTTATGAATTATGTGTATGTGTGATGTGGTTTTGAATTATGAGTTCATAATTCATTTATATGTTGTTTACTTAGTACTTATTTTATTTGAAATCAATTTAAAATGCCAAATCAAATATTCTCCCAAAACTCTAAATTTCAAAAGAGGTCATGTCGAAATTCATAACAGTCACATTGCTCTAACCCTAATAGAAACGAGAGAGAAACCTCGATCCCTCTAAGGTTTTATGCAATAAGGCGCGAAAATTTCCCCCGTTTTGCGATGAAATGCACATCCCATTTCTAAATCTACCCTTCGTTGGTCCTATGTTCTGGGATATTACATCCTCTCCCCCTTAACAGAAACTTCGTCCCGAAGTTGTGGTTGAAGTACCTGAATAGCTTGGGGTAGGATTTTCTGAGATCGTCTTCCTTTTCCCAAGTTGCTTCTCGCTCGGGGTGATGCTTCCATTGTACCTTGCAGTACTTGATTGCCCTATTCCTTAGCTTTTTCCAATGTACTTCCAATATCTTCGCTGGTCTTTCGACATAAGTTAGGTCTGACTGCAGTTCTTGCTCTTCATGTGAAACTGGGTCATCTGGTGCTTTCAAACACTTCCTGAGTTGAGATACATGAAATACCTTGTGAATCAAACTTAACTTCTCAAGTAATTCTAGCTCAAAAGTTGTCTCTCTGTTTTGACTAAGTATCTTGAATGGTCCTATATATCGAGGACTTAGCTTTCCTTTCACACCGAACCTCTTTAGTCCTTTCATTGGGCTGACTGATGGCGTGTAACTCACACGTTCGTTGGGAACCCCAAGAGGAAGGTATGATGCGCACAGCAGCAAGTTTTCCCTCAGAAAGAAACCAAGGTTTATCGAACCAGGAGGAGCCAAGAAGCACGTTGAAGGTTGATGGCGGCGGGATATAGTGCGGCGCAACACCAGAGATTCCGGCGCCAACGTGGAACCTGGACAACACAACCAAAGTACTTTTCCCCAACGAAACAGTGAGGTTGTCAATCTCACCGGCTTGCTGTAACAAAGGATTAACCGTATTGTGTGGAAGATGATTGTTTGCGAGAAAACGATAAAGAACAAGTATTGCAGTAGATTTGTATTTCGAGTATAAAAGAATGGACCGGGGTCCACAGTTCACTAGAGGTGTCTCTCCCATAAGATAAAAGCATGTTGGGTGAACAAATTACAGTCGGGCAATTGACAAATAGAGAGGGCATAACAATGCACATACATGTCATGATAAATATAGTGAGATTTAATTGGGCATTACGACAAAGTACATAGACCGCTATCCGAGCATGCATCTATGCCTAAAAAGTCCACCTTCAGGTTATCGTCCGAACCCCTTCCAGGTATTAAGTTGCAAAACAATAGACAATTGCATTAAGTATGGTGCGTAATGTAATCAATAACTACATCCTCGGACATAGCATCAATGTTTTATCCCTAGTGGCAACAACACATCCACAACCTTAGAACTTTCCGTCATCTGTCCCAGATTTAATGGAGGCATGAACCCACTATCGAGCATAAATACTCCCTCTTGGAGTTAAGAGCAAAAACTTGGCCGAGCCTCTACTAATAACGGAGAGCATGCAAGATCATAAACAACACATAGGTAATAACTTGATAATTAACATAACATAGTATTCTCTATCCATCGGATCCCGACAAACACAACATATAACATTACAGATAGATGATCTTGATCATGTTAGGCAGCTCACAAGATCCAACAATGAAGCATAATGAGGAGAAGACAACCATCTAGCTACTGCTATGGACCCATAGTCCAGGGGTGAACTACTCACTCATCACTCCGGAGGCGACCATGGCGGTGAAGAGTCCTCCGGGAGATGAATCCCCTCTCCGGCAGGGTGCCGGAGGAGATCTCCAGAATCCCCGAGATGGGATTGGCGGCGGCGGCGTCTCAGTAAGGTTTTCCGTATCGTGGCTCTCGGTACGGGGGTTTCGCGACGGAGGCTTTAAGTAGGCGGAAGAGCAACGCGGGGGCCACACGAGGGCCCCACACCATAGGTCGGCGCGGCCGGGGCACGGGCCGCGCCGCCCTAGTGTGGCGGCGCCTCGTGGCCCCACTTCGACTCCCCTTCGGTCTTCTGGAAGCTTCGTGGCAAAATAGGACCCTGGGCGTTGATTTCGTCCAATTCCGAGAATATTTCGTTACTAGGATTTCTGAAACCAAAAACAGATGAAAACAGCAACTGGCTCTTCTGCATCTTGTTAATAGGTTAGTTCCAGAAAATGCACGAATATGACATAAAGTGTGCATAAAAACATGTAGATATCATCAATAATGTGCCATGGAACATAAGAAATTATCGATACGTTGGAGACGTATCACTGACCTTCAAATATACCATGTCTCCCACTTTGAGTTCCCACAACCTTCTTTTCTGATTTGCATAACTCTTCTGTCGACTCTGAGCTATCTTGAGTCTATCGCTGATAACCTTGATGACTCCTTGTCTCTCCTTGATGTAGTCCGGTGCAAACTCTTTGTTTTCTCCTGTCTCAAACCAACAAATTGGAGATCTGCACTTTCTTCCATATAATGCTTCATATGGTGCCATTCGAATACTACTCTGATAACTGTTATTGTATGAAAACTCCGCTAGTGGAAAATGGTCCTCCCATGAGCCTCCAAAATCTAGAGCACAAGCTCTAAGCATGTCCTCAAGTATTTGATTGGTTCTTTCCGTCTGTCCTCCGGTTTGTGGATGATATGCCGTGCTGAAATACAACTTGGATCCTAGAGCTTCTTGGAGTTGTTTCCAAAATGCTGACGTGAAAATCGAACCTCTATCTGAGACTATCTTCTTTGGTACTCCATGTTTGCTAACTATCTCCTTGACATAGATATCCAAAAGCTTTTCAGAAGTATCTCTGATTTACTGCTAGAAAATGAGCACTCTTGGTAAGTCTATCCACAATCACCCAAATCATATCCTTCCTTTTACTGGTCGTTGGTAGACCGGTAACAAAGTCCATTCCAATCTCATCCCATTTCCATTCCGGAATTTCCAAAGGTTTAAGTAGTCCAGCAGGACTCTGATGTTCTGCCTTCACCCGCTGACATGTGTGGCATTCCGAGACATACTTGGCTATCTCCCTTTTCATGTTGTTCCACCAGAACATTTCTTTCAAATCCATATACATCTTGGCACTTTCCGGATGTATTGAGTAAGGTGTTTCATGAGCTTCCTTCAGTATGATTGCCTTAACTTCCGGATCATCTAGTACACACATCCTCTTCTGAAAGTATAATGAATCAAAATCTCCTACATGAAATTCTGATGGTTTTCCTTCCTCTATCCTCTTTATTTCGTCTTGGATGAACGGATCATCAACTTGTTTCCGAATGATCTCATATTTCAAATCAGAATACATCTCATCCATGATCCTTAAAGTTGCTACACTTCCCACTGTATCACCTTGAATGAGTAAGATCTGAGCCTCTTCTAGTTCTTTCCGAAGTTCCTTTGGAATTTCCCATTCCGTAGGTTGATTCTCAGTACTTTTTCTACTCAAAGCATCTGCTACTGCATTAGGTTTACCTAGTGTATAATTGATTGTAAATTCATAATCCTTGATCAACTCTAACCATCTCTTCTGTCTCATGTTCAATTCCTTTTGGGTAAAGAAATACTTCAAACTTTTATGATCCGTATATAGCTCACACTTGGATCCATAAAGAAATTGTCTCCAACTCTTTAAAGCATGCACGACTGCCGCCAACTCTAAGTCATGTACTGGGTAGTTATTTTCATGTGGCTTCAGTTGCCTTGATCCATAAGCTATTACTTTACGGTCTTGCATCAAAACACATCCAAGTCCATTCTTGGAAGCGTCACAATATATTGTATAATCCTTTCCTGGTTCTGGAACTGCTAACACTGGTGATGTGGTTAACTTCTCCTTGAGTTTATGAAAACTAGGTTTCTCACTCATCAGTCCACACAAATGGGGTGCTTTTCTTTAGTAACTTGGTCATTGGTCCTGCAATCTTCGAAAATCCCTCAATGAATCTTCGATAGTAACCTGCCATTCCAAGAAATCCTCTTATTTCCTTAGCATTCTTGGGTGAATTCCACTCCAATACAGACTGAACCTTGCGTGGATTCACCGCTATTCCCTCTTTGGTTATGACATGTCCAAGAACTTATACACTATCCAACCAAAATTTGCACTTGCTAAACTTAGCATACAACTGATGTTCCCTCAGAATCTGCAAAACAATCTTCAAATGCTTTGCATGTTCTTTTTTATCTTTGGAATATATCAAAATGTCATCGATAAACACTATCACAAACTTGTCCAAGTACTTCATGAATATCTTGTTCATCAAATTCATGAAAATAGCTGGTGCATTTGTTAGTCCAAATGGTAGAACCAAGTATTCATGGTGTCCATACCTTGATACAAAAGCTGTTTTTGGAACATCTTCCTTCTTAATCTTGATTTGGTGGTATCCTGACCTCAAATCTATCTTCGAGAAGACTCCGGCTCCTTGAACTTGATCAAACAGATCTTGTATTCTGGGTAAAGGATACTTGTTCTTGATCGTTACATTGTTGAGATTCCTATAATCTCCACACATTCTCTTACCTCCATCTCTCTTATCCACAAAGATAACTGGAGTTCCCCATGGTGATAAAATTTCTTGAATAAATCCTTTCTGTTCCAGTTCATCAATGACGTTGCCCTATCCCTTCGGGTAACCGACATTGCCCTATCATGTACGGCCCAACTGGAGGCCCATGAAGATACCCGATGGCAAGGTGGGCCACTAGAGCGGTGCTGGAAAGGATTCCTTGAAGAACAAGACGAAGAGGAGCCGACCAGGGAAATTTTAGAGCTAGGTCTTTTGTAAACCTAGTCGTACCTGGACAGATCTCTTGAGACCTGGCCTCCTATATAAGGGCCAGGAGAGGGGCTGCCGAGGGACACAATCAATCTTAGCAACTTTAGACACCATAAGTCTAGAGCTAGGTCGCCGTAGCACTTAGCCTCTCGACGAGATCACAACCGAAACCTTCGGCACCCCATTGTAACCCAATATTTTCATAATCAAGATCAGACAGGCAGGACATAAGGGTTTTACCTCATCGAGGGCCCCGAACCTGGGTAAATTTCTCGCCCCGCTTGTCTGTCAACCGATGTCTAGTGTCAGCCTACAGGATTCCATCAACCCTAAGCCCCAATCGGAGGGCATTGCCGAGGAGTACCCTCGACAATTGGCGCCGTCTGTGGGAACCCTGTTGGCACAAGATCCGTCATCGGCAGATCCAGTCATGTCGTCGGCAGCTTCGTCGACACCATCATCGTCATCATCGCCAATCTTAGGAAGCCCGATTCGATTCGGCTCCTACGAGTTCACCCCGCACAGCGATTCTTCTCGCTCGACTTTTTCAGATCTACAGGGAAACATGGAGATGACGTTCGGCAGCGTCCACTACAACGTCAATGCAGAAGGAGCCCTTCGACTGCTAGAACCGTACGCCCCCAGATCAGTAAGGAAATCACCACCATCGGCCGCGGGGCCAACCATGTCGTCATCAGTTGACCTTTCGGCTGGCCTGACGGACTCGACAAACTCACCCTCGCCATCGACTCCTCGGTCGACGTCTTCAATGTCGGTTGGGTCCGACAACCCCGCACCTTCAGAGATGACCTCGTACTACTGCTTGAACTGCGACACCATGCACAGGCTGGGATCGAGCGACACACCGTTCATCTGCAGCGCCCAGTATTCATCGGGAGAGGACAGTGTCGACAGCATTGTCAAGGAAGTCACTTGGAGAACGGCGCGCCACCAAGTTTATGCCGCTAACAACACAGGAAACACAAGGAACGGGGGAGGTGGAGATCACACCCCTCTCTCTAGCAGGCGACGTAGCTTTGAAAACAGTGCTAGTAACAACAGTAGCGATTACACCATCGCGGAGGAAGAATGGGTAGCCGCCAGGGCAGCTGTACTTAACAACACACCGCTTCCCGCCGGAACTTCGGTTGGAACACTCAATGCCTATCGCTCAATATTGGAGAAGAATCAGGAGCGCCTATCGAATGAGCAAGCCACCCTCGAGAGACGTCTGCTCGCAGCAGAACAATCTAGTGAGCGACAAAGGGGCTCGCGGGGGAGCGCTTCCTAAAGCAGCCAAGCCACGGGAAAGCACCGATCAAGGATATCAAGACTCTCGGAAGATGACGCTAGGGAGATAACATCAAACTTATCCAAGTCCTTCATGACCACAGACACTGCAGGAATGCTAAGGCCAAAAACCGTCGAGGGAGCAACTGCCAACCTCGCGGCGTACCTCATCAACCAGCGACCCGAAGGTTCTATGGCTCAAGATCATCGGGGCGCCTGGAAAGCCTCGCAATCCTAGGAGACAACCTGGTCCCATGAAAGGAGAAGACCACGCTCCAAGCTAGCGGATCAAAGCATCGCTCAAGGGACGCTCGCGACGAGATTACCCAGAGCAGGATCGACAAAGCCAGGCGACGGCGGGCCGCGAGGGGAGAAGACGATAGCGACGCCTCAGAAGAAAGCCAGGAGTACGACGGTGAGTTGAGGGGGGTTGATTGCTTGAGCTACAAGATTCGTGAAACAATGCCACCCAAGAAGTTCAAACCTACCCCTACTGACGCCGCTAAGTATGACGGGCAGCTGGAGCCGAGGTCATGGATAGACGATTACCTGCAGACTGTGATCCTACACAAAGGAAACCAGATAGCCGCGATGCAGTGCCTGCAGCTTTACCTTAAAGATTTGGCACGGGCCTGGCTGAGAGGCCTGCCGAAGGGATCCATCAAATCATGGGACGACTTGGTGGACGCTTTCGTCGCTAACTTCCAAGCAACGTACAAAAGGCCTGTTGGGATCGAGGAGTTACGACATTGCCAGCAGAAGCAGAAGGAGTCGATGCGCGCATACATCGGCAGGTTCACCAAACTCCTGAACGCTGCCGAAGACGTTTCTGTCGACAGAGCAATCGATGCCTTCAGCAACAGCATCCGACGTGAAACGTACATAGAGGAACTTGGGCGTAAGAAGCCTAAAACCATAACCAAATTAGTGGAAATCGCCAACAGCTGGGCTGATGGTGAAGATAACGTACGGAGACCATGACAGCGCAGCGACGACGAAGACGAGGACCAGCCGAAGAACGATTCGGGTGGACGCGGGGATCGCCGCAAGAAAAGGAAAGACCGCAGTTACGATGACAGCAACCTGGTAGCCGCTGGATATTCCGATCGACAAGATGATCGGTATGATGACAGGCGAGATGATCGACAGGATGGCAATCGGAGCAACTCTAGGAACCGCGGCAACTACAAACCACGACCTCAGAGGACCCCCGAGTTACCCTTCGCTGAGCAGATAAACGCTCCTTGATACTTGCACGCGTACATCGACTCTAAAGACAATAAGAAGAAGTCAAGTCACCTGCTCAGAGACGCGTCGACGGTTCATCGAGATGCGAAGCTCATTCGAGCGGCAGCGGCGGCCTACCGCCACCACCACCGCCTCCACCTCGGCACCGAGTTCGGCAAGCTCAGCCTCACAACAACAACGAGTCCTTTCCGCCACCACGAGGGCGGATGAGCATGATCCACGGAGCTGGTGTTTCGAGAAGGGAGATGAAGAAGCTCACCCAAGAAATCAACCTGGCGGAAAGCATCATGGCCAATATCCCTGAGTACATCGACTGGTCATCTCAGAGCATTACGTTCAGCAGAGCAGATCACCCGATGACAATTCCAAAGCCAGGACATGCTGCGTTAGTAGTTGAGGCACAAATTGGAGGATTTAAGATGAGCAAAGTTTTCATGGATGGTGGAAGCGGACTAAACCTGATATTCCTCGACATGATCAAAAGTATGGGAATCACGATGAGGATGCTAGAAGAGACAGATACCTGTTTCCACGGGATCCTCCCCACCTCGCCGGCGTACTCTATTGGCAAAGTTTATCTGAACGTTGTCTTTGGTAAACCCGACAACTTCAGGAAGGAAAAGATCGAGTTCGAGGTGGGAAATTGGGAATCACAGTACCACGCTATACTCGGAAGATCAGCTTATGCCAAATTCATGGCTGTGCCGCACTATGCATACCTCAAGCTGAAAATGCCTGGGAACAACGGGACAAACATCACAGTCTATGAAAGTTTTTCACGATCGGATAATTGTGATCGCGATTTCCATAGGATCGCTGCAAAGTTTGGGCTCATGCAGGAAGTTGTTGACCTCCCTTCAAAATCGTCGGCACGCGATAGTAAGGAAGATGAACGCGTCAGGAAGACGAAGAAGAAGCCAGCCGACCTTACTTTAGAAGCTTCGACAGTGAAAACTTCGGCAGCCGAAGGCACAACGGCCATAGGAGAAAACAAAACGCTGGCAATCACTGTCGGGATCCCTGGCGAAATCAATGACGCTTCCAAAATCGCTGACGCGGTGGACAAGCTAGAAGATAAGAAGAACCCTCCCCTTGCTTAAGTGGATGGATAGCATTTAGTTTTTCCTTTCTTTTCAACAGGGCTCTTTTTCTCCCCTTAGTTCCTTGCTTACTTTATTAATGAGAACTTAAGTTTTGTTTCCTTAAAAAGCATTGCAGTAATTCGGGACACCCGAACCACATCATCATGAGCCTTGTTTGCATATTTCGGCGAACGCTGGGGCGATGAAGAACGCGTCCAAAGATTACGCTACAAAAAGCCTCTGAAAGTACGAGTGCTAAAGGATGCGAAAACAACGAGGACCCTGCTCTTTTCCTTTGCTATAGATGCCTCAAAGAGTGCCGCAAATAGCAAGGATCAAGAAATATGTATATTAACGACCCACGTTCAGTACTTTACTTATGGAAGTATCAAAGAACGACGGGGTTATCGGCAGAGCTAGTGCTTCCGATATACTCGGGAGCTGCTGTCAAGACATGCATCAGTTGAAAGGAAAGTTGCGCATACAACGGGTTTAGCAAGACCCGCAACACGAGCTGATCACTCAAATAATTTGCTGACCAACGAACACACATACGCTTAAACGAGTAATTAAGATTTTCTCCTTCAAAAATTTTGCCAACAGCATTAACATGGTAAAAGTGCGTATATATGCACCTACCGATAAAAATAGTTTAAACTTAACAATCCAAACACTCAGATGTAATATCCAAGTCTTCTATTTACAATAGGAGCACGACTCTGACTTATTTCTGTGGAGTTTCTTTTTCCTCAGATACCTTCGAGTTTTCTTCAAGCCCGTCGACAATTATATTGGCAGGCAGTACCACCTTCGGGTACAGCGGGTCCAACTCACCCACCGCATTGGCAATTGATAGCAGGTTTGATGTAGGGTAACGCACAAGGACGAGGGCAAGTGTAAACCTAGCTCCTGCAAAAAGTTGAGCCCGAACCAAGTCTCGGATTTTCTTGGTGTTACCAAATTCTGACATCAAAGTCAACAGCGTGGGAGGGACCGCATTCAAAGGGAACTCTCCAGCTTGCTCCAAGGTTGTGCAATTCAGCTTTCCATGCGGCTTGCTCCATTGTTGTTGTTGTTGTTGTTGTTGTTGTTGTTGTTGTTGTTGTTGTTGTTGTTGTTGTTGTTGTTGTTGTTGTTGTTGTTGTTGTTGTTGTTGTTGTTGTTGTTGTTGCTGCTGCTGCTGTTGTTGCTGCTGCTGTTGTTGTTGTTGTTGTTGTTGTTGTTGTTGTTGTTGTTGTTGTTGTTGTTGTTGTTGTTGTTGTTGTTGTTGTTGTTGTTGTTGTTGTTGTTGTTGTTGTTGTTGTTGTTGTTGTTGTTGTTGTTGTTGTTGTTGCTGTTGTTGTTGTTGCTGTTGTTGGTGGTGTTGTTGTTGTTGATGCTGTTGTTGCTGTTGTTGCTGCTTTTGGTTGTGACAAATGATCTGATTCCTTGGGTTCGAATTCGGACCTCCACGATTGTATTGATTACCGGTAGGTCGGAATCGTGGTTTGAAACTCCTGTCTGGTGTTGGTTTAGTAACTGGGTACTTCCTTGGCTCAATACGAGATCTCTTCCTCCTATCCTCCTGGACCTGCCTGTAGTCATCCTCGAAAGTGATTGCCGAGTTAATCAGTTCCTACAATTCTGCAATCCGTGCTAACCTCAGTTGAATCTTCATATAAGGATTCATTCCTTTCATAAACCTCCTTTTCCTCTTTTCATCCAAGTTCACCTCCTTGGGTGCATACCTTGATAGCCTATTGAAGTTACGAACATACTGCATGATTGGTGCAGTGTTCTGTTGTAGTTCATCAAACTCTCTCTTCTTTAACTCCACCACGCTTTCTGGAACATGAGCATCCCGAAACTTCTTCTTAAATTCTTCCCATGTGAATACTCTTTCTGGAGGATGTACTGCAACGACATTTTCCCACCATGATGCCGCTTGTCCCGTCAGCAGATAGGTGGCATACCTAATCTTCTCCTCATCGTTGCATCCAACGGTTCTTAACTTCCTTTCCGTATCCATCAACCAATCTTCTGCATCCATTGGTTCAGGAGCTGATGCAAAAGGTAACGGCCTTGCATTCTGAAAATCTGATAGAGTCACGCCCCTTCCTTCGTTACCCTTGTCATTGATAACTTGAGCGAAGAAATCTTGCATATTCTTATTTTGACTCTCCTTGTACCTCCTCCTATCTTATTCAATAGACCTCATATACTATTGAAAGTCTGGGTGCAACACATGATGTGGTGGTGGTGGTGCATCTCCCATTCTGGCTGCTGCATCTGCTTCTTCCTTTTCCTTCGCCTCCCGCTCTCTTCGAGCATCTTCGGTCTCAACTAACGCCATATCCCCCTAGTCTTGTAGCAAAGGACGATACTCATAATTACACCATGCAAATTTTTTCTGAGCTCAACTCATTGCCTAGAACTAGTCACACAATGAAATCAAGAAGCAAATCCAAAGCAAACATTTATTACGTATATACACCGTATATAACATAACATTACACACATATATTACATGTGGCATATATAACCACTTATTTTGGCTCAAAGCCCAAGCCAACGGGAATTTAAAATACGTCTTAGTACAATACCATCTATACTACATTATTCCTCTCTTGAGCACTACTACTCGTCATCTTCGTTTGTCTCCGTGTACATGCCTGGAGTCCATTCGGTACAACGGTTGGTCTTCCGAACACCATCCGGAACATAAGTCCTTCCAGTTGGGATGTAGTCTGAGTCAGACGAAGTGCTGAGACAGAGAATGTCATGCCGAAATAGCTGGACAGTGACTCGTATGTATCCCCAGCAGGGTACACACCTCCCTCATTCGCCATCCATGGAGGGTTTCAATCAACTTGCCCCCTCATCTTCTTTTTCTTCTTCTTCACTCCAGAACTCTCACCTACCTCATATTGAGATGTGTTTGATACCCCCATCTCCAAATCAAGAGAAACGGAGTCGGTATCCTTCTCACCTTGCCCGTAGTGTCGGGTACGATACTGGTTAACCTCGCCTCCTTCTTCTTCCGTATCACACGGAATAGGTTCTTCTTCATCTCCATAGGGTTCCCCGAAACGCTAACCAGTCGAGTTCTCGATTGGTGACTCCGGATTAGCTGGGTTTCCTGAATAGTCTCCCGCATATCCTGCATCATATGACTCTGACACATATGGATAATGTGGAACGAAGTTTGGTGTAGGTGGAACTGGTTTTGGCACCTGGTCACTCAAATCTATGAAGATGTTCAGGCTGAAGTAAGGTGTTGTATGTTGGGGTTGTTTCCTAAGATCATGCATTCGAGCCTGGACTTTGTGAGGGTCCGCGAACTCAGAAAGCATGTGTGTGACTTCCTCCACCATCTTCATGTGAAGTAAGTACATCGTAGTCAGCAAGGACTTGCAGCTGTCCATGTCTTTGTGCTGCTACTTCAGGATGTTTCTGTGCCATGAGTAGATGATTCAGAGAAGGATCCTCATCTTGCTCGGCATGAGGCACATCAGAATACTATGAACACATGAAATCTAAGGTTTTGTGTTGCCTGAGTTCGATAATTGCCTTAAAGATAGCCATTTGGTACGCCGTTGTGAGTGTTTTAGTTTCTCCATATGGCATAATGGGACTCATCTCTAGTTTTCTAGGTAGTTGTACTACAACTCTGCACTTGGCTACTATCTCGCCATCATAGTAGATGTACTTGAGAACTTGAATCTTAGTTTCGCAACCAAGATCTTTCAGCATCCCTCGCAGGAGATCTGTAAGAATTCCCTCATAATCGGCAAGCCATCCTTCAACCTTCCTTAACATCCTCTTTGGAAAAGTGTACGCCATTCCAGCTGTATACATGAGTAAAATATTAGTAGTGATGATGCATCATAATAGTTATAAACTAGTAATATTGGAAAACTAGTACAATCTAAGTTGGTGTAGTCTAAACTAGTAAATGATTTTAATGACAAACATCAAACCCACTCAAACAAATTATTGTCAACATACTCGCTCGCCATCCAAAATTAAGCTACTACTTTCATATTCAACACTCCAACAATCTGGATGTGAATCGGCGTCAATAAATGTTCAGCGACGATGGCAGGAACCTCAGTAGAGGACTGGAGGGATGGCGTGTTCTTGTGACACGCTACACCTAGGGAACAATGAGGAGATGAGAGCATGGGTAGGACGATGATGGAGAGCGGACTTTGGTAGTGGCGGCGACAAGGGCATTTGCTCATGAGAGATGTCGTTGAAGCTCTTCAACTGCAAGCAACAAGGAAAATGATAGCAAGCTTCAATTTGGGAGCACATGCTAGGGATTTGGCGAGTAGATGAATGAGGAGATGTGAGCCAGGGTGGCGACAAGAAGGGCGAGCGGACTTCAATAGTTGCGGCGACAAGGGCATTTTCTCCTGATAGATGTCATTGAAGGTCTTCAAGTCCCAGCAACATGGCCAATGACTGCGAGCTTCGATTTGTGAGCACTTGCTAGGTATTTGGCGAGAATATGAATGGGGAATGTACTGGCCTAGGTCGAGCTGAAACAATGGAGAGATGAAATAAAACATGCACATTTTAAAGAGCCAAGCCATGTTGGCAACTGAATAACGGGTAACCTGACAGCATGGGCCCAAAAGACCTACCTTTACGGAGATCTGCAAAGTAAAAAATCCTTCAATTATCTTGAACCAGTGCAAAGTCATATTATAAGAGCATCTTCATCGGTGCGTCTTAAATAGGTGCCGGCAGTGTTCTATGGAATGCGTCGACAGTTGTTCCATCCACTTGGAGGGGGTTGTCCCACACGAACGACCCTAAACTGACACCGTTAATAGGATTTTTGACCAAAAAAAATCGAGATAGAAAATTGAATGAAGTCTTACAAGTAGCAATTCAAATGTTAGCCAACATCCAGCCACCAACTTGCTATATCTCATAGTCCGGCCACCAAAAAAACAACTTGGGTTTCATCACCAAATGGATCAAAGGAACAACGTGAGTTGTAGGGCCACCTCCATGACATCCGTCTTGGCATCAATCGCGGGTGGTGTTGCCGATGCCGCCGCCGCTGCTTGGGATGCCATCACCTCCTTGCTGATGCTCTCGTGGTACATCTTGTGCCACACTCGTGCCAGTGGATCCATGTTCAACATGTCTACCATCAAGATCTTTGTTTCTTGCGTCATTTTGGTTAATGCGATGTTGTATGCTTCATTCATCGCGTTCATCTTGCCGGCTGGGCTTCCATCTTGGCGGCCTCCACCTTCTCCCTCTCGAAGCCAATCTTAATGTCTTGTTTATCCAACATGGCCTTCCACATGGTGGAGCCCCGGCCTCTCATCCATATCCTTGTTCTCGATGGTGAAGGAGGACACCATCTTCTCGATGGAGGCATCAATGGCAACCAATGCCGGTCCCCACTCCTCTCGGCCTTCGCCTTATTGTTTCCAATTGGGCGCCCCGTCGAGGCTAGCCCGACGGTCACCGATCCACTTTCGACATCTTTCTTGTCCTTGAGAGTGAGTTGTACGTTGTCCCATCTTATTTGCAATCTTCAAGCTTTTTCAAGCAATGAATGAAGGAGAAATCTTTGCCCTTCTCCTCATTCTTGTAGAAGGCGAGGGTGTCGAGCATCTACCAATTGACCAATTCAATGCATGAACATAACGATGAGTATAGACATATGAATTGAGAGATAGTGACTTACAATGTCCACCATTGACTGCCCGCTTGCATGTCGGTTCACCGCCTTCCTGTAGCATGCATGGAAATTTTTGAATGCTTTTTTGATGATGTTCCACAAGTGAGACAAAAATGACTCATTGCGGATCTTGTGGGTGGTGGTGTAGTCACCGAAGTTCTTCATCTCGTTGAATTGATCATATATGCGCTTGTAGTACTTGCCCCTGTTTTGGTCGGTGCCGGTGATGGGGCAGAAGCTCACTGACTTCCACACATCGATAAGGCACTCTTCCTCCAAGGTCACGGGTGCTGCCAACCTTTTTCAAGGTGACGCCTGTCTCGATGTCGATCAGATCGGCCTCTTCCTCCTCTTCTGCTGCACGTCCTCCTCGTTGCCGTATTCATTGTCGTACAAAATGTCCTCCTCACCACCGATGATAGGCTCAATGTTGTGGCCATGGTGGATCACGTCTCTCATGATCTTGGCGTCGATCACCTTTGTGGACAAGCAAATATTCAAACTTTTGCACACAAGAAAATGTTCAAGCAATAAAAGTGCAAACTTTATGTAAGGGTACATTGCCCCTATGTGTGGTTTTGGTAATTAATGACAACCCCTATGGACTAATGTTTTCATTGAGTGTATATGTAGGAATATTCCATAGGTTCTACTTGTATTCCATGTGTTGGATTCAAGTATGGATGCTATGTAAATAAAGATACATCTTGTGTGTTGGCATCAAGATCATCGACTTGAAGACATATATGTGATATGATCAAGAAGAAGAAATGAAGATGGAGTTATTATGTGGAACTCAATATTAGCCATGCTCTATCTTATGAGAGTATGAGAAGGAACAAGGTTAAGTCGGGCAAGTTCAAGATGAGCATCTCAAGTGGATCACATGCTTGAAGCTTGCCGTCCATTTGGTGATAATGGACATGTGAAGATGTGCATCAATAGAGCTTTCCCATCATGGTGTATGGGGGAGCATTTGTGAGTCTTCACGAAGCGACGATGATCAAGTGAGGCATTCCGGCTTGAGTGGAGCTTGAAGAGCTATCATCAAGATCAAGCGGGATGCGCAAGGCAAAGGTATGGCCTTGCTAGGTTTTCCTTTTACCGGTCTCAAGGTGGTTGTTGGGAGACCGGATTATAGGATAGATAGCCGCACTATCAAGAGGGGCTTTCGGTTGGGTAACTTGATCGCATCGTCTTAGGGAGCTCAATCCTTTGCATACTTTGCATATCCCTATTGCTTCTTGGTGTTTCTCTGTGTGAGGTTCTTGAGCTTGTTGCTAGCTTTACAACAAGCCCAAGTTCATCAAAAACGGAATCCGCATGCATCTTCTATTGCATTTTCGAGTTTGGACGTCTTCACCGTTTCTTGACGGTGGGAGACTCCCTCTCCAGTTTTTGTTGGGGTTCTATTCGTCGTTATCTTTCCAACAAAATTGGTTTCATGTCAATCGGGGTCCGGACACAAAAGTTATCACAGTTTTTGTATAACATGTTTTCCTGCTCTCCCGGTCAGGGACCCGGTCGGACCGGCCCGTGCGCCGGACTAGCTCCGGCCTGCCGCCCGGTCAGCCGGCCTACCAACCGGCGGGCTCGGCGTGCCGTCCGGTCGACCGGTCGCCAACCGGTCGCCAACCGGGCGCCAACCGGATGAGTTCCTGGAAGACGCAAAGTGACCCCGGTCGAGGTCCGGTCTGCCGCCCGGTTTGGACCGGCTGGTCCGGTCTATGGCCCGGTCTGACCGAGCTCTAGACCGGACGGCCCGGCCTCAGGCCCGGTTAACCGGCTTCCTCGACGGTTGACTCAGCCCAACTTTTCCCCAACGGTTATATTTGCTCTTGGGCTATAAATAGCCCTTCTTCCACCTTGGGCTGAGTTAGTTCTTCCTATTCTCTCTCCTCCATTGTTGCATTTGAAGAACTTGCTCTCCCCTTTGATTCCTCCAACCATTCTTGCTCATTCTTGAGGGATCTAAGAGAGGAGATCTAGGTCTACACTTCCACCAATCCATTTCTTCTCTAAGTGAGGGAATATCTTGGGATCTAGATCTTGGAGTCTTTGGTTGACTTTCCCCTTTGTTCTTCCTCTCCAATCTCATCCTAGCATTCGTTGCTTTGGTGGGATTTGAGTGTGAAGGACTTGAACACCTCTAGTGTTCTTGCTTTGCATCATTGCATAGTGTTGAGCTCTCTACCACGATTAGTTCGAGTGAGAGACCGTGAGCTTGTTACTCTTGGAGGGAGACCTCCTAGTTGGCTTGGTGATTGGTGCTCCGGTGATCTCTTCAAGAAGATTGTGAAGAGGCCCGGGCTTCTCCTTCGTGGAGCTTGTGAAGTGGTTGTGGAGCTTGCCATCTCCGGAGCGGAGGAAAAGCTAACCATAAGGAAAGGGCCATTATCCTTCGTGGGTGTGGTTCGGAGAATAGGGTGAGCCTTCGTGGCGTGGGGAATCCTTCGTGGGACCTCCACCCCTCCAAACGTGACGTACCTTGTTGCAAAGCAAGGGAACACGGGAATACATCCTCGTCTCCGCGTGCCTCGGTTATTTCTATACACGAGCTCTCTTTCCTTGTGATAGCCATCGTGCTTGAAGTTCATATATCTTGCTATCATTTGTGCTACATATATCTTGTGCCTATCTTGCTTAGCTCTAGTTGCTATTGTTACACTTGGTTGAGCTTAGCATATTTAGGATTTGTGCTTGTAAACTAAACGATAGTTTAATTCCGCATTCTTACAAGACAAATCCGCAAGAGTTTGTAATTGCCTATTCACCCCCCCTCTAGGCGACATCTCGATCTTTCAATTGGTATCGAGCAAGGTCTCTCCTTGTTTAAGGCTTCACCGCCTTGAGAGTAAAGATGTCGGCTAGTATAGTGCACAATGACACAATTGTCTTTAATGGCACAAATTATCTTTTGTGGAGAAATTGCTTGCTTTGTAATCTTCGGACCTTGGGTCCACATATAGAGCAATTTCTAGATGTCGGTTTTTCTCCTATGATGGATTCTCAAAATCTATCTTTAGAGGATGAGAAAAACTTACATCTTGAAGCTCAAGTATCTAATGAGCTTTTATTCTCCTTGAGACCCGATTTTCGTAGGTTCTTGATATATATAAAGCGAAAATCGTCTCATGAGATGTGGATCAAGCTTAAGGAAATGTTTGGTGGATCCACTTCTCAATTGGTCGGTGGTGACTCCGAGGAGCTTTCTTCCCCTTCACATCATGAAGAGCTCCAAGTTGCTTCCACCTCCGGTCGTGATGATATATCATCTTCTTCCACTTCACCAACGTGTAGCAAGACACGAGGTAATGATATGGTGAGTGGTGAGGAAAATTGCAATGTTGATATTGTGCTCAATAGTGATGATTCTTCATCTCTATCCCATTGCAATGCTTCCTCTTTGGACTTAAACACATCTAGCATTGAAAATAATCTACATGCTTGTGTTGATAGTCCTTGCATATCATGTGTAAATTGCTTACATAAATCCCATGATGATATGCTTGCCTTGTCTTGCTCCCATAATCAAAATGCTTCTATTTCCTCTAGTTGTTTGTTGACTAACAATGTAGAGGAAACCGAACACTCTTTGGATCAAGACATGTTTTCAAATGAGGATTCAAGAATTCCTCCCCAAGGTATGCACATGTGCCTTATGGCAAATGGATCAAAGGTATCTCCTACTTTGACTCCTAACACTTCCTCTAATGATGAGAGTGATGATGATGATAATGATGAAGAATATAATACCTTGGTGCATAATATGGCAATGGTATATGCTTCTCTTCATGGTAATAAAGAAGCTCGTGCTAATCTCGAACACTCTATGGATACCTTGAGTAAATATAGGGAAACCATAGTGGAGTTGGAGTCCCATGTTGAAAATGGGGAAATGAGATTCACTCTCCTCGAGCATGAGCTAAAAGATGAGAAGCATACTAATTTTATGCTTACACAAAAAATTGAATCCTATATGCATAAAAATGAGAAAACTATTGTTGATGCTTGTGCTACTAACTCTACTTCTTGTGAAGCATCTACCTTAAAGGAGAATGTTGAGCTAAGGGCTCAACTTGAGTTGCTAACTAGCAATTGTAGGGAATTGGAAGAAAGTGATGCGTGTAGTTGACACGTCCGTTGGGAACCCCAAGAGGAAGGTGTGATGCGCACAGCGGCAAGTTTCCCTCAGTTAGAAACCAAGGTTTAATCGAACCAGTAGGAGTCAAGAAGCACGTTGAAGGTTGATGGCGGCGGGATGTAGTGCGGCGCAACACCGTAGATTCCGGCGCCAACGTGGAACCTGCACAACACAACCAAAGTACTTTGCCCCAACGAAACGAGTGAGGTTGTCAATCTCACCGGCTTGCTGTAACAAAGGATTAACCGTATTGTGTGGAAGATGATTATTTGCAGAGAAAATGGTAAAACAAGTATTGCAGCAGATTTGTATTTCAGTATTAAAAGAATGGACCGGGGTCCACAGTTCACTAGAGGTGTCTCTCCCATAAGATAAAAGCATGTTGGGTGAACAAATTACAGTCGGGCAATTGACAAATAGAGAGGGCATAACAATGCACATACATGACATGATAAGTATAGTGAGATTTAATTGGGCATTACGACAAAGTACATAGACCGCCATCCAACTGCATCTATGCCTAAAAAGTCCACCTTCGAGGTTATCGTCCGAACCCCTTCCAGTATTAAGTTGCAAAGCAACGGACAATTGCATTAAGTATGGTGCGTAATGTAATCAACAACTACATCCTCGGACATAGCGCCAATGTTTTATCCCTAGTGGCAACGAGCACAACACAACCTTAGAACTTTCATCGTCACTGTCCCGAGTGTCAATGCGGGCATGAACCCACTATCGAGCATAAATACTCCCTCTTGGAGTTAAAAGTAAAAACTTGGCCGGAGCCTCTACTAGTAACGGAGAGCATGCAAGATCATAAACAACACATATGAAATAACTTGATAATTAACATGACATGGTATTCTCTATCCATCGGATCCCGACAAACACAACATATAGAATTACGGATAGATGATCTTGATCATGTTAGGCAGCTCACAAGATCCAACAATGAAGCACAATGAGGAGAAGACAACCATCTAGCTACTGCTATGGACCCATAGTCCAGGGGTGAACTACTCACTCATCACTCCGGAGGCGACCATGGCGGTGTAGAGTCCTCCGGGAGATGAATCCCCTCTCCGGCAGGGTGCCGGAGGAGATCTCCCGAATCCCCCGAGATGGGATCGGCGGCGGCGGCGTCTCAGTAAGGTTTTCCGTATCGTGGTTTTTCGCCTCGGGGTTTCGCGACGGAGGCTTTAAGTAGGCGGAAGGGCGAGTCGGGGGCCGGACGAGGGGGCCACACCATAGGGCGGCGCGGGCCCCCCTTGGCCGCGCCGCCACGTGGTGTCGCCACCTCGTGGCCCCACTTCGTATGTTCTTCGGTCTTCTGGAAGCTCCGTGGAAAAATAGGCCCCTGGGTCTTTGTTTCGTCCAATTCCGAGAATATTTCGTTACTAGGATTTCTGAAACCAAAAACAGCAGAAAACGAGAAGCGGCACTTCGGCATCTTGTTAATAGGTTAGTTCCGGAAAATGCACGAATGTGACATAAAGTGTGCATAAAACATGTAGGTATCATCAATAATATGGCATAGAACATAAGAAATTATCGATACGTCGGAGACGTATCAGCATCCCTAAGCTTAGTTCTCGCTCGTCCCGAGCGAGTAAAACGATAACAAAGATAATTTCGAAGTGATATGCCATCATAACCTTGATCATACTATTTGTAAACATATGTAGTGAATGCAGCGATCAAAACAATGGTAATGACATGAGTAAACAAGTGAATCATAAAGCAAAGACTTTTCATGAATAGTACTTCAAGACAAGTATTAATAAGTCTTGCATAAGAGTTAACTCATAAAGCAATAAATCAAAGTAAAGGCATTGAAGCAACACAAAGGAAGATTAAGTTTCAGCGGTTGCTTTCAACTTGTAACATGTATATCTCATGGATAATAGTCAACATAGAGTAATATAACAAGTACAATATGCAAGTATGTAGGAATCAATGCACAGTTCACACAAGTGTTTGCTTCTTGAGGTGGAGAGAAATAGGTGAACTGACTAAACATAAAAGTAAAGAGAATGGTCCTTCAAAGAGGAAAGCATCGATTGCTATATTTGTGCTAGAGCTTTTATTTTGAAAACATGAAACAATTTTGTCAACGGTAGTAATAAAGCATATGAGTTATGTACATTATATCTTACAAGTTGCAAGTCTCATGCATAGTATACTAATAGTGCCCGCACCTTGTCCTAATTAACTTGGACTACCGGATCTTTGCAATGCACATGTTTTGACCAAGTGTCACAATGGGGTACCTCCATGCCGCCTGTACAAAGGTCTAAGGAGAAAGCTCGCATTTTGGATTTCTCGCTTTTGATTATTCTCAACTTAGACATCCATACCGGGACAACATGGACAACAGATAATGGACTCCTCTTTAATGCATAAGCATGTGGCAACAATTATTATTCTCATATGAGATTGAGGATATATGTCCAAACTGAAACTTCCACCATGGATCATGGCTTTAGTTAGCGGCCCAAAGTTCTTCTCTAACAATATGCATGCTCCAACCATGAAGGTGGTAGATCTCTCTTGCTTCAGACAAGACGGACATGCATAGCAACTCACATGATATTCAACAAAGAATAGTTGATGGCATCCCCGGAAAACATGGTTATCGCACAACAAGCAACTTAATAAGAGATAAAGTGCATAAGTACATATTCAATACCACAATAGTTTTTAAGCTATTTGTCCCATGAGCTATATATTTCAAAGGTGAATGATGGAATTTTAAAGGTAGCACTCAAGCAATTTACTTTGGAATGGCGGATAAATACCATGTAGTAGGTAGGTATGGTGGACACAAATGGCATAGTGGTTGGCTCAAGTATTTTGGATGCATGAGAAGTATTCCCTCTCGATACAAGGTTTAGGCTAGCAAGGTTATTTGAAACAAACACAAGGATGAACGGTACAGCAAAACTCACATAAAAGACATATGGTAAACATTATAAGACTCCATACCGTCTTCCTTGTTGTTCAAAACTCAATACTAGATGTTATCTAGACTCTAGAGAAACCAAATATGCAAACCAAATTAGCAAGCTCTAAGTATTTCTTCATTAATGGGTGCAAAGTATATGATGCAAGAGCTTAAACATGAGCACAACAATTGCCAAGTATCAAATTATCCAAGACATTTTAGAGTTACTACATGTAGCATTTTCCAATTCCAACCATATAACAATTTAACGAAGAAGAAACTTCGCCATGAATACTATGAGTAGAGCCTAAGGACATATTTGTCCATATGCTACAACGGAGCGTGTCTCTCTCCCATAAAGTGAATGCTAGGATCCATTTTATTCAAACAAAACAAAAAACAAAAACAAACCGACGCTCCAAGCAAAGTGCATAAGATGTGACGGAATAAAAATATAGTTTCGGGGGAGGAACCCGATAATGTTGTCGATGAAGAAGGGGATGCCTTGGGCATCCCCAAGCTTAGACGCTTGAGTCTTCTTAAAATATGCAGGGGTGAACCACCGGGGCATCCCCAAGCTTAGAGCTTTCACTCTCCTTGATCATATTGCATCATACTCCTCTCTTGATCCTTGAAAACTTCCTCCACACCAAACTCGAAACAACTCATTAGAGGGTTAGTGCATAATAAAAATTCACATGTTCAGAGGTGACACAATCATTCTTAACACTTCTGGACATTGCATAAAGCTACTGGACATTAATGGATCAAAGAAATTCATCCAACATAGCAAAAGAGGCAATGCAAAATAAAAGGCAGAATCTGTCAAAACAGAACAGTCCGTAAAGATGGATTTTATTAGGGCACCAGACTTGCTCAAATGAAAATTCCCAAATTTAATGAAAGTTGCGTACATATCTGAGGATCGCTCACGTAAATTGGCTTAATTTTCTGAGTTACCTACAGAGAATTAGACCCAGATTCGTGACGAGCAAAGAAATCTGTTTCTGCGCAGTAATCCAAATCTAGTATTTACTTTACTATCAAAGACTTTACTTGGCACAACAAAACATAAAACTAAGATAAGGAGAGGTTGCTACAGTAGTAAAAAACTTCCAAGACACAAATATAAAACAAAAATACTGTAGTAAAAACATGGGTTGTCTCCCATAAGCGCTTTTCTTTAACACCTTTCAGCTAGGCGCAGAAAGTGTATCTCAAGTAACATCGAGAGATGAAGCGTCAACATCATAATTTGTTCTAATGATAGAATCATAAGGTACCTTCATTCTCTTTCTAGGGAAGTGTTCGATACCTTTCTTGAGAGGAAATTGATATTTAATATTACCTTCCTTCATATCAATAGTAGCATCAACGGTTCGAAGAAAAGGTCTTCCCAATATAATGGGGCAAGATGCATTGCATTCAATATCCAAGACAACAAAATCAACGGGGACAAGGTTATTGTTAACCATAATATGAACATTATCAACTCTCCCCAAAGGTTTCTTTTTAGCATTATCAGCGAGATTAACATCCAAATAACAGTTTTTCAATGGTGGCAAGTCAAGCATATCATAGACTTTTTTAGGCATAACGGAAATACTTGCACCAAGATCACATAAAGCATTACAATCAAAATCTTTGACTCTCATTTTAATGATGGGCTCCCAACCATCCTCTAGCTTTCTAGGAATAGAAGTTTCAAGTTTTAGTTTCTCTTCTCTAGCTTTTATGAGAGCATTTGTAATATGTTTTGTGAAAGCCAAATTTATAGCACTAGCATTGGGACTCTTAGCAAGTTTTTGCAAGAACTTTATAACTTCAGAGATGTGGCAATCATCAAAATCTAAATCATTACAATCTAAAGCAATGGGATTATCATCCCCAAGGTTGGAAAAAATTTCAGCAGTTTTATCACAAGGAGTTTCAGCAGTTTTAGCAGTTTCAGGTAATTTCGCGCGCTTTGCACTAGGAGTAGAAGCATTGCCAACACCAATTATTTTACCATTGATAGTAGGAGGTGCAGCAACATATGAATCATTAGCATTGCTAGTGGTGGTTATAGTCCAAACTTTAGCTACATTTTCCTTTTTAGCTAGTTTTTCATTTTCTTCTCTATCCCACCTAGCACGCAGTTCAGCCATTAATCTTATATTCTCATTAATTCTAACTTGGATGGCATTTGCTGTAGTAACAATTTTATTTTCAATATCCCTATTAGGCATAACTTTCGATTTCAAAAGATCAACATCGGAGGCAAGACTATCAACTCTAGAAACAAGAATATCAATTTTATTGAGCTTTTCCTCAACAGATTTGTTAAAGGCAGTTTGTGTACTAATAAATTCTTTAAGCATGGCCTCAAGTCCAGGGGGTGTATTCCTATTATTATTGTAAGAATTCCCATAAGAATTAGCATAACCGTTACCATTATTATAAGGATATGGCCTATAGTTATTACTAGAATTGTTCCGATAAGCATTGTTGTTGAAATTATTATTTTTAATGAAGTTTACATCAACATGTTCTTCTTGGGCAACCAATGAAGCTAATGGAACATTATTACGATCAACATTAGTCCTATCATTCGCAAGCATAGACATAATAGCATCAACCTTATCATTCAAGGAAGAGGATTCTTCAACAGAATTTACCTTCTTACCTTGTGGAGCTCTTTCCGTGTGCCATTCAGAGTAATTAACCATCATATTATCAAGAAGCTTTGTTGCTTCACCAAGAGTGATGGACATAAAGGTACCTCCAGCAGCTGAATCCAATAAATTCCGCGAAGAAAAATTTAGTCCTGCATAGAAGGTTTGGATGATCATCCAAGTAGTCAGTCCATGGGTTGGGCAATTTTTAACCGGAGATTTCATTCTTTCCCAAGCTTGAGCAACATGTTCATTATCTAATTGTTTAAAATTCATTATGCTACTCCTCAAAGATATAATTTTAGCAGGGGGATAATATCTACCAATAAAAGCATCCTTGCATTTAGTCCAAGAATCAATACTATTCTTAGGCAGAGATAGCAACCAATCTTTAGCTCTTCCTCTTAATGAGAAAGGGAACAATTTTAATTTTATAATGTCACCATCTACATCTTTATATTTTTGCATTTCACATAGTTCAACAAAATTATTGAGATGGGCAGCAGCATCATCAGAACTAACACTAGAAAATTGCTCTCGCATAACAAGATTAAGTAAAGCAGGTTTAATTTCAAAGAATTCTGCTGTAGTAGCAGGTGGAGCAATAGGTGTGCATAGGAAATCATTGTTATTTGTGCTAGTGAAGTCACACAACTTAGTATTTTCAGGGTTGGCCATTTTAACAAGTAGTAAATAAAGCAAACTAGATAAAGTAAATGCAAGTAAACTAATTTTTTTGTGTTTTTGATATAGCAAACAAGACGAGTAAATAAAGTAAAGCTAGCAACTAATTTTTTGTGTTTTGATATAATGCAGCAAACAAAGTAGTAAATAAAATAAAGCAAGACAAAAACAAAGTAAAGAGATTGAGAAGTGGAGACTCCCCTTGCAGCGTGTCTTGATCTCCCCGGCAACGGCGCCAGAAAATATGCTTGATGCGTGTAGTTGACACGTCCGTTGGGAACCCCAAGAGGAAGGTGTGATGCGCACAGCGGCAAGTTTCCCTCAGTTAGAAACCAAGGTTTAATCGAACCAGTAGGGAGTCAAGAAGCACGTTGAAGGTTGATGGCGGCGGGATGTAGTGCGGCGCAACACCGGAGATTCCGGCGCCAACGTGGAACCTGCACAACACAACCAAAGTACTTTGCCCCAACGAAACAGTGAGGTTGTCAATCTCACCGGCTTGCTGTAACAAAGGATTAACCGTATTGTGTGGAAGATGATTATTTGCAGAGAAAATGGTAAAACAAGTATTGCAGCAGATTTGTATTTCAGTATTAAAAGAATGGACCGGGGTCCACAGTTCACTAGAGGTGTCTCTCCCATAAGATAAAAGCATGTTGGGTGAACAAATTACAGTCGGGCAATTGACAAATAGAGAGGGCATAACAATGCACATACATGACATGATAAGTATAGTGAGATTTAATTGGGCATTACGACAAAGTACATAGACCGCCATCCAACCGCATCTATGCCTAAAAAGTCCACCTTCGAGTTATCGTCCGAACCCCTTCCAAGTATTAAGTTGTAAAGCAACGAGACAATTGCATTAAGTATGGTGCGTAATGTAATCAACAACTACATCCTCGGACATAGCGCCAATGTTTTATCCCTAGTGGCAACAGACACAACACAACCTTAGAACTTTCTCGTCATCTGTCCCAGTGTCAATGCGAGGCATGAACCCACTATCGAGCATAAATACTCCCTCTTGGAGTTAAAAGTAAAAACTTGGCCAGAGCCTCTACTAGTAACGGAGAGCATGCAAGATCATAAACAACACATATGAAATAACTTGATAATTAACATGACATGGTATTCTCTATCCATCGGATCCCGACAAACACAACATATAGAATTACAGATAGATGATCTTGATCATGTTAGGCAGCTCACAAGATCCAACAATGAAGCACAATGAGGAGAAGACAACCATCTAGCTACTGCTATGGACCCATAGTCCAGGGGTGAACTACTCACTCATCACTCCGGAGGCGACCATGGCGGTGTAGAGTCCTCCGGGAGATGAATCCCCTCTCCGGCAGGGTGCCGGAGGAGATCTCCGGAATCCCCCGAGATGGGATCGGCGGCGGCGGCGTCTCAGTAAGGTTTTCCGTATCGTGGTTTTTCGCCTCAGGGGTTTCGCGACGGAGGCTTTAAGTAGGCGGAAGGGCAGAGTCGGGGGCCAGACGAGGGGGCCACACCATAGGGCGGCGCGGGCCCCCCCTGGCCGCGCCGCCACGTGGTGTCGCCACCTCGTGGCCCCACTTCGTATGTTCTTCGGTCTTCTGGAAGCTCCGTGGAAAAATAGGCCCCTGGGTCTTCGTTTCGTCCAATTCCGAGAATATTTCGTTACTAGGATTTCTGAAACCAAAAACAGCAGAAAACGAGAACCGGCACTTCGGCATCTTGTTAATAGGTTAGTTCCAGAAAATGCACGAATGTGACATAAAGTGTGCATAAAACATGTAGGTATCATCAATAATATGGCATAGAACATAAGAAATTATCGATACGTCGGAGACGTATCAGAAAGCAATAAAACGCTCTCACACTCTCTTGAGGATCTTCTAACTTCCTACGATGAGCTAAAGTTAGCTCATGAGGCTAGTATCACTAAGGTAACATCTTGTGAGCCTCATGTGGACATTAGCACAACCTCTACCCAAAATGTTATATTGCCATGTGCTAGTCCTTGTAATCCATCTAGTCAAACTAGTGATACACCTTGTGTTGGATTACTTACTTTTCCTTGTTGCTCCAACAATGAAGCTTCTACTTCCTCTAGTACTTGTATTTCTACTAACCATGTAGAGGAAATAAAAGAGCTCGAGGCCCAAGTCCTTTCTTTGAAAAAAGACTTGGAAAAGCGTCATGAAGGGAAATCCGCACTTGACAAGATGCTAAGTGTGCAACAATCTCCCAATGACAAGAGTGGACTTGGATTCAACTCCAATAACAAGAACAAGTCCAAAAGCAAGAGCAACAAGAAGAAGGGCCAAGACAAAGTCAAGGATCTGGCCAAGTTGGTTTGCTTAAAGTGCAAGGTTGAAGGGCATCATGTTAAATCATGCCCATTGAAGAAGAAGAAGCACTTGAGTGAGAAACAACAAGGGAAACGGCCACAAGGTCAAGGTCAAGCTCATGCTCGACCTCAAGTTGAAGATAGGCCACTTCCCAAGAAGAATCAAGATTTTTTTCCCCAAGAGAAGAGATCAATAAAGAAGAAAAAGGGGAACACTTGCTACTTATGTCGTAAGAAGGGGCACTTTGCTTCTTCTTGCTTAGGTGGTACCTTATCTAACCCTATAATTGTTGATGATGATTATTCTCTAGGGAAGGATAAGGATGGCAATGTGTTTGCCAAGTTTGTTGGAACTCAAAGTGGTTTCAAGAAAAGAACCATTTGGGTTGCCAAGCCTATTGTGACTAACCTCTTAGGACCCAACTTGGTTGGGGACCAACAAGCTCAAACTTGATCAATAGGTACAAGTGGAGGTCATTGGAGACTTGGCTACTTCATGAAGAATTAAGGGATCTTCATATATTATATTTTGACCAATCCAAGTCGTATGGATTATCATCTATATCTTATATCCAATGTTCCTCTTTGCGGTAACTTATACTTCAACTCATCATATTTATTGTAAGTTACTTGCCCCTTTGCATGTTTGGTTTTGTACCAAATATTTGTGTGTATGTGTTGTGTCTTACTTACCTATCTTGTGTATTCAAGTATGTTTGTTTGACTCATCATATACTTGTGTATTGTTTTGGAGCCTAATGCATCTTGATGATATCTTATTTGGCTCTCTTTGAGTGATTAATGGAACATCCCATTTTGGGGGAGTGATATGCTTTGTGCATCTCTCCTTCTATAAAATGTGGGTATATGGGTACCACCACTTAGTATTGATATTGCAAGATTATCTAGTCACTATGTGGTGTGTCATACTCATGAGAAATTCAAATTCTAAATATCCATTAATCATCTCTAATTGAATTTTAGTTGCATCTTGCTTAGAAGAAATGTTTTATCACATTATGGGGGAGTAATATGTTTTGTACATATCACAAGCCTAGAAAATGTGAACATATGAGATTATGCCACTTAGAGTTGATGCTCTTAATTATCTTGTTCCTAGGTGGCATGTTTGCTCAAACAAGCTCCACTTCTATTAAAAATCTTTTATTGCTCATCTTATGGATTCTTGTTTGAGTAAGAAATTCTTGGTACGGTTTTCCTCAAATACATATCTCTATATCTTATTTGGGACACCGATTGCTTCAAGTTATTCTAATCATTGCCGTGCGTGATTGTTTGACTAGTTGAAGCTATCAAGAATCTTCATCCGTGCATAGTGCTTAATTCTATATACTTATCCTATGCCTTTTATTGTGAAGTTGATCCTTACTATCATTGTCAATTCACCACCGGAAATTATTTCCAATATACCCATTGTCTTTGACAATTGATAACCTTGTATGTGGTTGAATTCATGGATCATCTTCACCTTGGATTGCTTCTTATTTACTTATTTTATTTCCAAGAAATCTTCGTTGCTCCCATGTGTCTTCCTTGTCCCTTTGAAAAATCTTTTGATAAATTCTCTTAATTCATATCAAGTGTTTGTTTTGGAAGACAAACCTTTTCCTTACGGTACATTGTGCCATTGTGAAAAGTGTAGAGGGTTTGGTTTATTTGTTTGAACCTTGCTCTTTTGGGAGTTTTGCTATCTCATTCCTTCTTACATGTTTTATTTGCTTAAATGAGATAAAAATTTGAGCATGTTTGCTTTATTTCATCCTTTATGCTCAATGGTTTCTTCTTAGTTCATTTGTTGAACTTTGTTGAACAAATCTTTTGTGATTTGCGTCTTTGATATATTTTGGACAACAAATTTGTTTGTTCACACCTTTATGCCTTCTTCAATTCATTTGGTGTTTTGTCCAAAGTATATCTTTCTTGGATCTTTAAAGTCTTTATGCGTGCTTATATGTAATTTGTTTATATTTGTAGCATGTTTGCCTTCTTTGATCCATTATATAGGGTATACTCCATCAAATCCTAAATGGCTAAGATGTGCATGAAATTCAAATTTCATCTAAATATGCACATATTTATATGGAGTGTGTCCTATATATTGTGGTTAGTCTAACCATGTTGGACCCAATGAGTTTGGGGACCAAGATGTACTTGAATGTTGTTTTAGGTACATTGGAGATGCAATGGAGGCTTGTCTCATCTATAAGGAAGGTGTTGTCACCATATGATAATTAGAGTCAAGCTAGGATGATCGATGAAATCTTATCTACTACATCATGTCATTGCTATCTCGGTAACAAGTATCTTATTCATGCATTCTCCTATAGCATCCAACCTCTTGTAGGTTGCATCTTGGCATGAAATTATTTATTTCGAAAATATTGCGATTCTTGAAAAATCTTTTTTTTTTTGGAAAACTTCTTATTGTACATTTGAGTAATTTGAGAAGATGCATATGATAGGTTATATATATATATATATATATATATCATATTTATGATTCACCTATTACAAATATGCCCTCTAGCAATTTATTGCATATCAATTCCTCAAAGAGTTCTTGTGTACAATATTGATGAAATTGTGAAATAAATCCGTATTTGTGATACTTGTTGCCTCTCTCAAAACATTCCAACTAGCTTTACTTCCCTTATTGTTAGTTGTGATGTTTTTGAGATTTTCTTGGTTGAAGCTCATTCATATACCACAAGTGTGTAAATTGGAGCCATAGGCTATATATGCTTTTTAAGCAAACATCCTTGGTATATTTTATGACTTCATCTTGGATATCATGTCTTATTTATTTTGTTAACCTCTTGTGTGTGCATGTTTCTTTATGGATCACTATGTCCACTTTAGAAACTTATATACATGAGAGCGTTAATCCATCAACTTGATATCCTTGTTCCTTGCCAACCATCTTTTACCCTTTTGCTTTTAGTGGTGTTGGTAAAGAAGATTTATGAGTGCTTGGTTTACTTGTTTTTCTTCATGCACTCATATCTCGTAATTGTTGGACTCAAGTTATTCTTGATAAGCATATTATCTTTATCTTGGGTGTGTTCTATAGAGGGAGTGAGGATTCCATGTTTGTGCATATTGTATTCAAATGCAAACATTATAAATTGTGCACGAACCTTGGGGAGCTTTCTTATTTTATTTAGAGCACTATATCTCTCTTATCATGATATCTTTGTTTGTCCAATTGGATCTTTGATTGCTTGCTTTATTTGTTGAAGCTCACTTCACCATGTTATCTTTATGCAATCTTTGATCCTCAATATAGTTTGACTTCCTTCAAGTATTCATCATTGGATATGTGCACTTGATTCCACTCAAATTATGAGAAGTGCACACCTTGGGGAGGAACTCATATTATATTGGCCTTCTAAATTTTTCACCCATTTTGACAATCGATGCCAATGGGGGAGAAGTTTAGAGGGTTTAAGGGAATGGTTTTATACTTAAGATTGGTTTGTGCTTAAGTGTTTTGCCTCTCATGCGTTCCATATTTATATGTCTTGCATGGTTGTATATATATAGTGGAAACTATCCCAAAGGTTAATCTTGACAATATATGCAATGAATTCATGTTCATCACACGTGCATACATTGTGGGGGAGTTTTCTCTATATATATTGGTTCTACTCACATCCCTTGCATTTGTTGTAGTTGTGTGAGTAGAGTCGGTTTTGATATGGGCTAGTAGCTTTGTGTTACTTGACCATATCAAATACAACCTCTTGTATACAACTTATTCTCGGATAAGTTGCGTACTTGTTTCTAATATTCATTATATAAACCCTCTTATAGTGATTGTCATCAATTACCAAAATGGGGGAGATTGTAAGGGTACATTGCCCCTATGTGTGGTTTTGGTAATTAATGACAACCCCTATGGACTAATGTTTTCATTGAGTTTATATGTAGGAATATTCCATAGGTTCTACTTGTATTCCATGTGTTGGATTCAAGTATGGATGCCATGTAAATAAAGATACACCTTGTGTGTTGGCATCAAGATCATCGATTTGAAGACATATATGTGATATGATCAAGAAGAATAAATGAAGATGGAGTTCTTATGTGGAACTCAATATTAGCCATGCTCTATCTTATGAGAGTATGAGAAGGTACAAGGTTAAGTCGGGCAAGTTCAAGATGAGCATCTCAAGTGGATCACATGCTTGAAGCTTGCCGTCCATTTGGTGATAATGGACATGTGAAGATGTGCATCAATAGAGCTTTCCCATCATGGTGTATGGGGGAGCATTTGTGAGTCTTCACGAAGCGACGATGATCAAGTGAGGCATTCCGGCTTGAGTGGAGCTTGAAGAGCTATCATCAAGATCAAGCGGGATGCGCAAGGCAAAGGTATGGCCTTGCTAGGTTTTCCTTTTACCGGTCTCAAGGTGGTTGTTGGGAGACCGGATTATAGGATAGATAGCCGCACTATCAAGAGGGGCTTTCGGTTAGGTAACTTGATCGCATCGTCTTAGGGAGCTCAATCCTTTGCATACTTTGCATATCCCTATTGCTTCTTGGTGTTTCTCTGTGTGAGGTTCTTGAGCTTGTTGCTAGCTTTACAACAAGCCCAAGTTCATCGAAAACGGAATCCGCATGCATCTTCTATTGCGTTTTCGAGTTTGGACGTCTTCACCGTTTCTTGACGGTGGGAGACTCCCTCTCCAGTTTTTGTTGGGGTTCTATTCGTCATTATCGTTCCAACAAAATTGGTTTCATGTCAATCGGGGTCCGGACACAAAAGTTATCACAGTTTTTGTATAACATGTTTTCCTGCTCTCCCGGTCTGGGACCCGGTCGGACCGGCCCGTGCGCCGGACTAGCTCCGGCCTGCCGCCCGGTCAGCCGGCCTACCAACCGGCGGGCTCGGCATGCCGTCCGGTCGACCGGTCGCCAACCGGGCGCCAACCGGATGAGTTCCTGGAAGACGCAAAGTGACCCCGGTCGAGGTCCGGTCTGCCGCCCGGTTTGGACCGGCTGGTCCGGTCTATGGCCCGGTCTGACCGGGCTCTAGACCGGATGGCCCTGCCCCAGGCCCGGTTGACCGGCTTCCTCGACGGTTGACTCAGCCCAACTTTTCCCCAACGGTTATATTTGCTCTTGGGCTATAAATAGCCCTTCTTCCACCTTGGGCTGAGTTAGTTCTTCCTATTCTCTCTCCTCCATTGTTGCATTTGAAGAACTTGCTCTCCCCTTTGATTCCTCCAACCATTCTTGCTCATTCTTGAGGGATCTAAGAGAGGAGATCTAGGTCTACACTTCCACCAATCCATTTCTTCTCTAAGTGAGGGAATCTCTTGGGATCTAGATCTTGGAGTCTTTGGTTGACTTTCCCCTTTGTTCTTCCTCTCCAATCTCATCCTAGCATTCGTTGCTTTGGTGGGATTTGAGTGTGAAGGACTTGAACACCTCTAGTGTTCTTGCTTTGCATCATTGCATAGTGTTGAGCTCTCTACCACGATTAGTTCGAGTGAGAGACCGTGAGCTTGTTACTCTTGGAGGGAGACCTCCTAGTTGGCTTGGTGCTTGGTGCTCCGGTGATCTCTTCAAGAAGATTGTGAAGAGGCCCGGGCTTCTCCTTCGTGGAGCTTGTGAAGTGGTTGTGGAGCTTTCCATCTCCGGAGCGGAGGAAAAGCTAACCATAAGGAAAGGGCCATTATCCTTCGTGGGTGTGGTTCGGAGAATAGGGTGAGCCTTCGTGGCGTGGGGAATTCTTCGTGGGACCTCCACCCCTCCAAACGTGACGTACCTTGTTTCAAAGCAAGGGAACACGGGAATACATCCTCGTCTCCGCGTGTCTCGGTTATTTCTATACCTGAGCTCTCTTTCCTTGTGATAGCCATCGTGCTTGAAGTTCATATATCTTGCTATCATTTGTGCTACATATATCTTGTGCCTATCTTGCTTAGCTCTAGTTGCTATTGTTACACTTGGTTGAGCTTAGCATATTTAGGATTTGTGCTTGTAAACTAAACGATAGTTTAATTCCGCATTCTTACAAGACAAATCCGCAAGAGTTTGTAATTGCCTATTCACCCCCCCCCCTCTAGGCGACATCTCGATCTTTCACTTTATCTTGTCCTCGCCCATGCGCACGCCGAATGAATTGATGAGCACATGGAGGACGTTGATGTTGTCGGTGCTTAATAGGGAGCAAGGCAACCCGGTGATATTTTTCACGTGGCCACCGCCGCTACTAGATCCACGACGCATGCCCAGCAAGTCAGTGTAGTCGATGTTGAGATCCAGCCCGTAGCCGCAATGTCCTGGAGAGGTCACCGACAATAACGGGGCGTTCGGATCGACGATGACGTCGCTCTCGCTGAACTTGGGGGAGTAAAGGACGCGGCCGTCTATTTGAGACAGTGATGGCGGTTCCGTGAAGAAAGCCAACAACGAGGGGAGGAGCTCTTGCATCTGATGGTGGCGTAATATCCGTTCGTAGCTTCAGACTGTTGCTGCGTCCCGCCAAGGCTGAGGCATACTTGCGTTCGAGCCCCCGATGCGGCCTGGTTCACCTGGCTGGCATGGAGACACCTCTTTTAGTCCGCCATCACAACGGCACAGCAGGCGCGCTCGGTAGACCACTCCTCCTCTGATGTGTGCACCGGCTTTTGCTTCAAAGTAACCTTGCACGGCTTTGCCGGTCCCTTCCTAGTCACCTTCTTCTTCGGAGGCATGTCGAAAATGGCGATGGCGGAGCAGAAACTGGAGAAGAGGGCGGGAGCTGGAGTGGCTGGCAGGAGCTAGATAGGAGGGCGGGAGTGAATGGACCGGTAGCCGACTAGAGGGGGTGAATGGTCGCTACACAAATTTTATGTCCTTTTCAGTTTTATGCGCGATGCGGAAGTAAAGGTGATAGCTTTAGTGACTACGATGAACCTAGTATGATGCTATGAGATGCAACAAGTAAAGGAACCGGTGAAGGAGTAAGAGAGAGGGAGCGGGACAACCGGGGTAGCGGAGAGGAGACACGATGTGTTTCCCGCAGTTCCTCCCACAAGAGGGAGTACATCTGCGTTGAGGAGGTGTGGACCACGAAGGTCCAACGGTCACACATGCCTCACCTTCTTCCTCGAGAAAACCCCACGAAGGAGCTTTTCCTTCTCCACTAAGTAGCCGGTCGAGGCGGCGGTTCCTTCACAAGGTTGGGGCGAGCTCCACAACACCGGAGGCTCCCAACACCCTATGGGGCTACCACAACTCCAAGCTAGTCTCCATAGGAGCACATCTCCACAGATCCCACAATAGGAACCCTAACAACAAGATCCACTAAGGACTAGGTTGTTTTGGCGAATTCTTTCTTGGTGGAACTATAGATCGGGGTCTCCTCCGCCAATCCTCAAAGTTTGGACATGATTGGTTAGATGGGGAGGGAGATCCTTAGGGTTTGGAGATCAGCAACAATGGTGGAGAGAGAGAGAAAGCTTAGGTCGAGCTGGAGAAGAACGCCCCCTTTTATAGGGGCCCCCGAATCCAACCGTTACACTCAGTTCCTGCATGAGCGGTACTACCGCTCTGGGTCAGGGTCTGGCCTCCAGTGCTGACATGTAGAGCTGAACCGGTACTACCGCTTCAGGTACCGCTTAGGTACCGTAAAGGGCCTCTGGGAGCTCTGGACTCCTCCCGGTACCATAGCGGTACCAGGGCGGTAGTGCCGTATCATGTATTTACGTTACCAAGCCGGTACCTGGTCAGAAGTACCGCTTGGGAGCGGCACTACCGGTCAAGGTACCGTCAAGGTACCGCTATACATACTGTAGGCCTTTCCCATGTGAAGACAGCTACGAAATTGGTGGCCGGTACCAATAGCGATAGTGGTACTACCGTTGTTGGTACCGGTTTTACCGGTCAAGCTGGAACTGTTGTCTTCTCTTTTCCTCTCCAACCATGTCACCTCGCGACACACACACACAACCAGAAAATCTATAAACTACTCTTGAGTCTTCCGATCCTGAGATGTTCAGCGAGGACACCGTGTACCTGCAAATCTTTTCAAAGCAACTATGCACACGGTTAAATTCATTCGAGTGTTGTTATCAAGCACACAAAACACTAAGGCTAAATTTTTCTCTTTCAAGGAGAAATGAAGGGGTGGGCAAGAGGGGGAGGGAATTGGGGAATAGTAATTCAAGACTCGTCCAAACGAGCAGTGCAGGGTTGTCGACGATTGTATTGAGCTTCAAAACTAAGCGGCTACTTTTTTGGTGGACCGGTGTGGCTGAAAAACAGCGCCGGACCGCCAAATCGCTATTGGAGTCACTATTAGCGCGCCCATGGAGATGCTCTAAGGGCTTGCACAATAAAAATAGTAGTATAAAATTAACTGTTTTGCTTAAGCACCGGGGCCTATTTATACTAAATACATGTCTAATTAGACATCTCTTCTCTACAAATAACCACTAGTGATTAAGAAAAACTTGATTTATTTTTATAGAGAAACACCTTGCATTGTACATAGCGCAAGAGGATTCTCGTTGAACAGCTACGTGCTAAGGGGTTCAGCGACAAGTTTTGGAATTGGATTTGTTGGATGC
The DNA here is from genome assembly GCF_022539505.1 of Lolium rigidum. Lineage (NCBI taxonomy): Eukaryota > Viridiplantae > Streptophyta > Magnoliopsida > Poales > Poaceae > Lolium > Lolium rigidum. Next base: position 93,882,388 of record NC_061508.1, read on the forward strand.
TTGTTGGGGCTGCTTCTCGCAGCCCCATCTTCTTCTACCTCTAAATTCTCTCTCTCTCTCTCTCTCCTGTCTCTCTCAAGAACACACACTTGGAAAACTCCACACAAACGCACACGCCAAGAAAGAAGAAGAATACAGACTTTGCCCCTTGGCACACACAATGGCTACATTTTCAGTATTTTTCTCATTCTCATACAAACATGATACAATGCTTTAAATAGGCAGCACGCACACTTGCCATGCGGCCACTACCGCCACACCACAAGCCACGAGCTTGTGTCCCATTCTTGTGCCTACATGCACCACTAACTTCAAAACTAAATCAACCTCCTGAAATCATTCCAGGAGCAGCCAATTCGTCCAGCCTCACACGACCTGGCCATAACTACTTCATGCAACTAACATCTAATGCATGCACTAGATTCTCTCCACTCACTAGACTAACACGATATGCAAAGTAGTAGAGACACAACAAGCAGACTTGCACGTATACACATCACACGTCAAGATTAATTCTAACATTCTCTCCCTAATCCTGACGTGATTACTTCCATGCAGATCACCTGCAACATCTTGCCTTGGACGACGCCGTCACAACACTGAGCTCCACCATGTTGTCGAGGACGACGCCCTTGCAGCGCCGGTCACCACGCCGTATTTCTGCAGCTTCACACCGCAACTTTTGTTGGCTTCACACCAACTCTCATGACGATGATGGCATCACGCCACCACTGCCAGCATCGCGCCGACTCTCGTCGAGATGACGGCATTGCACCGTCGCCGCACAATGGCATCATATCGTCGTCGTTGGCACACGAAAGCGTCGCGCCGCCGCTGTCGTCTCGTGGAGGCATCACACCTCGGCTCCTTCTCGCAGCATCGCACCGCGCTGGGCTGCTAGTGGCACCACACCGCCAGCGACCTTCACCTCGCGTCGTCATCCTCCACCTCGCATGGAGTTCGCCACCGTCACCATTGTCGGCTTCAGCGGCATCACTCCACCCATCGCCTTGTCGCCGCAGCATCACACCGCGGCCTTCTCTTGATGTGGATGACGCCTTCTCAACGATGATCACCACGCTATGCCCATCCAGCAGCATAGCGCCCCCACCATCCTCGTCGCGCAGTTGGCCTCCATCTCCCATGGAGTGCGCCGCGCCACCGTCACAGATCTTTGTGGCTCTGACATGGGCGGCGCTGGGGGTATTCCCCTGTCTTCCATGGAATACCCATGTTTTTGATGGGGAAAAAAATTAGATAGTATTTGGCCCAGCCCAACAGGCAGACTCGCAGCAGAGTCACAGGCACGCACGCGACGCACTCACGCACGCGACGCAGCACGCAGACCTGCCCACGACCGCCGCCGCCGATGCATCCCGAGCAGCACGCGATGGCCCCGCGCCCGCCGCGGCGGCGGCGCCCCGGCCCCGCCCCCCGCCGACCCGCGCCCTAGCCCCTCCTCCCGTCCGCGCCGCCCCATCCGGCCCGGCGATGCATCCCAGAGCAGCGGGCGACGGCCCCGCGCCCGTCGCGGCGGCGGCGACGCCCGGCCCCGCCCCCTGCCGACCCGCGCCCCGGCGCCGCCCCTCCCGTCCGCGCCGCCCAGGCTTCCCAGCGCCGAGCAGTGGTAATGCCGTACTGCCCCCAATTTTATTTCTTGCTGTTACTTTACTTCATTGTTTGCTTTCTAGACAAATCATTCACTCCTATTAGCTTCATAGAATCATAGATGCAAGATTTTAATTTTCTATTTCTTGTTTTTTATTGTAGAAGAAGAAGAGTGGTATTGTTGGTAGTAGCATACATACAATGTGGGAAAAGGCTGCAAAAACAAGGAAAATGAATGAATCATCCACACCGAATCAGACAACAACTGCATCTAGTGTTGTTCATCTTGAGAGCAATTTGCAAATGGTGTTATGGCAAGCACCGGAGAGTACAGAAGAAACCTCAACACCTCATGTAGAAGTAGAAGACTTTCCATGGATTCATATACTACATTTATAGCAAAAAAAAAAAATTTGGGCGGAATACCCAGGCGCCATTTCCTGGCGCCGCCACTGGGCTCTGATACCAATTGTTGGGCTGCTTCTCGCAGCCCCATCTTTTTCTTCTACCTCTAAACTCTCTCTCTCTCTCTCTCTCTCTCTCTCTCTCTTGTCTCTCTCAAGAACACACATGTGGAAAAACTCCACACAAACGCACACACCAAGGAAGAAGAAAAATAGAGACTTTGCCCCTTGGCACACACAATGGCTACATTTTCACTATTTTTCTCATTCTCATACAAACATCATACAATGCTTTAGATAGGCAGTAAGCACACTTGACATGCGGCTACTACCGCCACACCACAAGCCACGAGCTTGTGTCCTACTAGATTTATGGTGCGCCTTGGCGCACGATCCCGTAACATGGAGAGTCAAAAGTAGATACTCGTTAAGCTAATATTAATATTGTTCTAAACTTACTATATAGCATAGTCGATGAAATTCTTGGATACATTCTACGCAAATCTAGCAAAGGCCTAGCAGCATAGCTAAGGCACACAATATTGAGCACCACCCGCAGAGCTTTTACCAATGTACATTTTATATACCGGTGATAAAAGTTAGGAAAATGATTGTATTTCCTCGAAATCTGCGAGCGATGCAACCTCCGGGCCGGGCGTCGTTCGAGGGCTCCCATCGTGTGGACCCCCTCCTGTACACACATCCTTCCTTGGGGCCCACCCACGACTGCTCACGCCAGCCCAAGCTTATCAATTTCCAGTTCCCACACACAAATCTCATGCCCGCCTCTGTTTTGTTCCCCTCGTTTTTCATGGTGGTGGAGATCTCACGCTACCGAAATTTCGACAACGCACCTTCGCTTTCTCCGATGGTTTTTTTCCAGCCGCACGCTGCCACCGCCTAGTCGTGCGCCCTGATTCACCCACCAGTACCCCGCATGTGCTCCTCCTTCTTCGAGTATTGAGACGCGGGAGGCAAGGACGGTTCAAGGGAGGGGTGGTGGCGCTGCCTAACGGAGTCGGCGTGCTACCTGCGACCGGTGATGCTGCAAGGACCTCACCCGAGACCTCTTTAAAAATGACGTGACGCTACCGTAGTATAATTTGTTTTGCTAAAAATTGTTTTGTTGTTTTTCTATTTTATTACATAAATTTTGCTAGGATGTCTTCGATGAGTTGTTCATCAATGTCTTCGGCAAGGTCGATCTACAGTAGCACTTTTTTTTTTGCTTCAAGATTTTCGGCGAGGTTCCGGTGAGGTCTCCGGTGATCTCAATCTTTTTCATTTCTTTCGTGGATGAACCGTCTTTTGGTACATTGAAGCAAAAAAGACATGTGTCGGCACGGGAACTCCAGAGGATGGAAAATCAAATCCCCCAAGGCTCGGTCAATACTGTCCTCAAAATTATCTGGTTACAGTTAAATTTATATAAAGTTGAGATATTGTATTATTTATTGAACAGAGAGAGTACATTTCTTGGTTTCACCAATTCAGCTCACCGACCCAGCGGTCTGACCGCAGGCAAAAATATAGGAGTACCACACATCACGAGCACAACGACAGGTGTCAGAAAGTAAGAAAGGAAGTGCTCACTTCACTTCCACCGGCGAGAGTGAGATTGGGTTGCTGCTCGCCCTCGCTTGTCGGAAGCTAGCTCAGATGGGTGTGGTTGCTCCGTCGTCCCGCGGCGTCCCACCGCTGTTGCTAGCTCCTACTGCCGATGGTCGGCCTGCTGCCTGACGACAGCTTGGGACGCGCCTGCGTGGCGGTCGGCACGAGCGGGCTGAGCCGGGCAGAGTTTCCCAAGGGGTTCGTTTTCGGGACGGCAACTTCGGCATTCCAGGTCAAGGGCATGGCCACCGGAGGCGGCCGCGAGCCCTCCATCTGGTACCCCTTCGTACACACGCCTGGTACGCAACGCATCATTCACGAGCTCCATTACTTTTACCGATCAACCCAAATAGCCGGGGCGCGGGTGCCGCTGACAACAGTGCCTTAAGAAGCTGACAAATTTACTGAAGCTAGCATCGTCTTCTTGTTTTGTGCTGCCACGAACAGGGAATAACGAGGAAAACGCAAATGCAAACATGACCAAAGATGAGTACCACCTTCACCTTTACAAGGTAGGCACACGAGGATCGAATGCCAGCCACCTTAATTCTGAAATCCTATGCAGTTGATTTCTAAAAGCTCTCTTGAGCGAAAAAGGGATTATGTCACCCTGATATTTCGTGCTTCTTATGTCACTACAGGGAGATGTTGATCTGCTGAAAAACCTGAATTTCGATGTGTATCGGTTTTCAATCTCCTGGTACATCTAGGTACTACATTTACCTCAGATATTTATGTCTTTCACTGATGTATTTTTTTTTATCTAGATGGGAAAGGGAGCAGTTACTAAGGAAGGTGTAGCGTATTACAACAATCTGATGGAGGAACAATAAGCTGGTGGCACAGAGCCCCTGGCAGAGGGAGATCCGGAGTGTCACGTTGGCGGCGGCGAGCATTCATGCCTTCATTGGCTGTACCTTGTAGTGGTGCTTGGTGGAGGCTTTTTCATCACGACGGAGGACAGCAGATGAGGTGGAATAAGCACTCAGTTGCAATGGTGGTGGTGGCTTACTGTCTGGTACGCTGCTTTTTCTTAACACTTACCGCTGCTTTTTCTTGAACACTTGGCATAATCCATTATACTATAAGCGATTTCGTGATGCATCTCTGTTTTTGAGGAAAATGAATTCCAGAAATAATGGTACATTCCGAGACTGACACTTTCACTAATGAAATAAAAGCCAAATGTATCACTTTGATAGAGGCTGGGGGCATCCCCCATTTCCAAAAAATAAAAAGAAAAGAATGGGACATAGATCCCCTGGTGTTTAGCCAAGGGTTTCATTGTTTTGCAGTGTTGTTTGGTCATGCCTGCTATTTACTTAAACTGACACCAGTTTACTGAAAGAATCGAAAGGTAAGTTTCATTTTCGATCAGCTTATTATTCATTGATGTCTGTCTCTAATGAGTCATTGGCAGGCTCACAACTAAACAAAATAATTTTGAGTAAATCGATAAAACAAGCATAGGCAAGCAAAAGATATTTTATACTAACTACAAAATTAATTGATTGATTTGTTTGCATCACTAATACAAAAGTACATGCAACACAGACTGGGTAGTGTCTAAACTTATTGCATTGTGTTTGCAAGTAGGCACATACTGCCATAGCTTTTATGAGAAGACTTAGTAATGAATAAGGGAAGGCAGTAGCGGTTGAATGTTGGATTAGCTGCTTGAACATGATAATGTTCCTACAGTAGATTGACGATCAACCTAACAGAAAATTTGGGAGTTAATAATGTGCTAGAACTCCTGGCCTACCCAGGCTCAGACTGCTATTCGAAGAAGAACCGGGAGATGGCACGACAGCAACATCAATAAACTCACAACATCATCCAGAAGCACCTAGCTCACCCATGAGAAACCTACAAAACAGGGAACACAATGCAATGAGATTAAACAAACATCGAAAGGGAAATGAATGTAGTTGATTCAAGAAACACAAATGAGTGTTATTTCGAAAAAGACCAATACAGTATTATAGCATGGCTATCCATGGACTAATAGATTGGAACCAGCCAATTGGAAGGAATTGCTGCATACAATAGAACAATACATAATAATAAAAATACGAATGCTTATTACACATATTTTACGGCATACAACTAAGTAAGATGACAAAGAAGTGACAGGGCAGATTAGGGCTTTGTTGGCCAATGAACTGTCCTCTCATTCCCTGAGCTGGAAAATTGTAAGTGCCAGCGGAAAGCTGGCAGGTAAATATGATTCACCATTGAATTATTACTAATGTATTGATTCGAAGATGCCATCTTTCTTTGTATTCAAAAATACCCATCCAATTAACCATTATTCAATCAGTATACTTGCTTTAGATTAGAAAAAATAGTTCAATAAATTTTATCATTGCTTAGTTCTGAATAAACAGGCCAGTAGCACGCATTACTTAGCCCACCATTTTATTGCTTTATTCAGCAGCAGCACTCCCCATGGGCAAGGTTAAGTTACAGTGGAACCGGCCATATGATGTTGCCACCGGCTTGGGAGACCTGCATTGGTAGTGTAGTCCAAATTTAAATACAAGCTGAAAGCAACAAATAACAATTATTGTTTCTTCTCTTTTCTTCTTTCCACAAAAAGAGACAGATAAAAGAAGGAAAAACCAATGGTATAGTGAAAACCTGAACATACACTATATGGCAAATCAAAATAAGCATGCGTCTATTCCTTATAAGAGACAAAACAAAATTCAAATTTAGTTCTAGGAACTGAAGACCTTTATATGGAAGAGCAGCCATACCAGCATTTTCGCTCCAGCCTATTACGCTGCGACCCACCGCAGTACTCTTCTTTCATTTGCCAATTTTCATTGCTGGCCATGTTTTCTTTCTTTTGCATATAGTTGAGTGTGCAAATATGAAAACATGTAAGGTTTGACTATAACATACATTAGCAGCACCTAGCTTTAACTGCAAGAATCAATGAAGTACACTTTAATAAGACATGATCCGTTCCAACTATTAGATGGAGGGAACTGCTTCAAAATAAATTATAGTTGTGCAAGAAAACCTATAGTTCTAATTCCAATATACCTCGGACCTGGTAGAAGCACCATGTCCCCAATACTGGGTTTGGTGACATATCAGTAAGTCTGGATCAATATGCATAACTAAAACAGAGTACCAAAATACATTTATATATTCTGGAAAACTAAATGCAAGTTCAAGATGATATGAGTCTATGTAGTTGCTCTTAGTTGCCAAACAATATGCTTTACAGATATAGGATGCAGATAATTAATATGCGCAGGCATAACCTTTCAAAAGCTAGGCGTTCTTTAGAACCCGAACCTTCAAAACAGAGCCATGGCAAACAAAAGTATAGAACATTAGTTTAAACATCCAAATATGAAATGAATATTTTTTTAGATAAGTTGCTTATTGGGCACAATAGTGTTATGTAGATGCATTAATTATCTTTCTCAGTTTGGTAGTAACAGAGAACCGAAACCATCTCACCTCGTCCCTCTCAGCAGACGAGAGCTGATGAACTTTCACGGCCCTATAATTTAGGACTATTGCATCTGAGTGAATACCAAGGCTTGTGAGCTCCACAGCCAATGACACTAACCATAGGGTCCAAGATTTGATTCCAAACTTTGTGTCGTAAGTACTTATCTTTTTCCCAAAGTCCTTATGAAGAACATCCTACATAAAGTGTGTTTGCAGGAATTAAGTAAAAAAACATATGCACAACACCAAAAGATCAGAGACTATGGTGATGCATGGTATGACCATTACAAGCAGATATCCCAGATAGAATGATAAATTGTTTTTCATTAAATCCGCAAGAGATGGAATGATATTCATTCCATTCCACATTAGCAAAATTTAGTCACGTGCAATATCAAACTTGTAAACTAAGGAACCAGTTGACAGTGCCCTGCCAACTTACTTTAAGAGAAATCTGGCAAACCTTTGATAACTTTCGAAGTTGACCACAGTATTCAACTTCATTGCTTTTCAGTTTAGCGGGAAAAGTAAAAACAATGGCTGGAAGTGCTTTGATAGGAGGGTATCTAAATAATCATCAGCCTATAATAAAACTGCTTTTAGGCAAAACAATAGGCAATTAGCACAAACACAACTGAGCCATCAATAAGAAAGCAAATCACTGGGCTCTGTCTTCAATCATTTTTAGCTGTATGCAAAGACTAATCTGATGTTCTGAACCAAATAGAAACTAAAGGTCTTTAACATGACACAGAGTCACAAACCAGAGTTTTTTTCCATTCATCTCATACTCCCAGCTGAACAACCATTACCAGCTCAATACTTAGTCAGATCTAATATACCCAAAAATAACTATAGGATTTTCTTAGAAAAAGGCACATGTACTTCACTAATCAGCAACTACAGTCAGTGGAGGAGTTTGATAGATAACTTAGGGCAGGCCAAAAACTTTGTTTAGGGAGAAAATGATAAGCAATAGTGGGATTGGCCAGAAGTGATTAAGTTTTATACTGGCTAATCGCAGAGCCTCCAACTTATCATCAGCGGTGACATCATTTTTGTACTTGGCAATTTACAGTGGCGCCTTCCCTCTCGGCCTCCCAGGCCTTCCAGTCCCAAATCCAATTCAGCTAGAGGAACGATTTGATATTAAATCATACATACAAAAGGTAGAGCAAGCAAATGAATAATTTACATAGTGAAAATGATGAGGCAAAGAATTTGCACCACAGAAAATTGTATGTCTCATATATGTCACTCGACCTGACACTATGCTTACATACCATCACACCAATCTAACACCACTCATGGGAAATGGAAAACATTGAGGTGCAAGTGGAGGGTGAAGCCATATATGCGGCCGATCCACTACATCAAGACAAATTGGTACATGATAAGTCTCACATCGTGCTGCAAACAAAGCAAAAAATTAAACTGTAAGAAGGCCTTGATACCTTGCCGATCTGCTGCACAAAGGAGATCCAGAGATAGAGAGACAGGAAATGACGGTGCAAACGAACAATTCTTTGCCATTCATCACTTCCAGAACTGAGCTTAAGTTTTGAATCCATCAAGCCATAAACCTGCGAAGCATGCATGATTGTTAGACGGCATGAAAATTTTCATTGAGCACCTTGTAGGAAAATATAAACATTACATGGATTAAGCTTCTGCTATAATCTGCTAGGAATTTTCATCGAAAACCTTGTACGAAAATATAAAACAAAATCTGAATATATAAAGATGAAAAAGGAGAGGAGTGAGATAGATAGTTACATGCGGGAGAGAAATGTAGAAATTGATAGGAGAGGTCAAAAGATTGGAATCCCCTTGCGGCCTATACGAAGATCGACAGCAGTCCGGCCCAGAGCCATGAAGAGGGAGAAGAGGTGTATCATCCTCCTTCATGGATGTTGTGCTGCCTCGCAATCGAGCCAATCCTACTGCTTGTTCCTCAACCACTGGAAGAACAAGGAGATCAAAACACACACCCACCTACAAACCAGGAAGCAGAGGAGACAAACCTGTATGTATATCGTGTTGAGGAGGTCGATGCGCTTGCCACGGTTAAGCCCCTCGTAGCAGGGAAACCTCGGCGTCGGCGCCAGAGAACATGACAGCGGCAGTGGTAGCCCGACAAAGAAGCATGCCTTGCTCATTGGCAGTCGCAGCAGCTCATACCAGCAGACGGCCTAGCAACAGAACCAAATAGAAGCTTTAGTACAAAAACCTTTTATAACATGGTCTGGGTACTGATAAGAGTCTTGCCAGATAAAAGAGCAAATAATAAGGAACTTGGGATTTTTTTAGGAAGCCGCTGATTCCAACGACGGGAGAAGAATTATTACAACACTTAATGATGGCCCCTCACAAAATAGAAATACAGATAGTCTGAAGCAACCACCTTCTATCCTATTTTGACATGGCAGGTTCATGCTCCTCCTGGATACCTAGCAGTGGCCACAACACACACAATCCTTTATCCTGCAATGTTGCAACCCACGGATAGAACCACGAGCAGAGCTTTCAGCAAATCTGCATTTTTTAACAATGCAAACCTACTTCACAATCATGGACAAACTACACTAAAGGAATACCAGCTGACATCCTACTCCACAATCATCACCAAACTGCACCCTGTAGCGGACAAACTACTCAGGCAGGAACCAAACTAAAGAAATAACTGATGACAGATGGTTGAGAAGACATCACTTACCACGAGCAGACTCAGACAGCAGACCAAGACGAGAACCTTCAATCAGCCACGTCCACTCGACACAACAATCTCCAGGAAGGAGACGACCTGTAAGAAACGGGAACACATCAGCTGTCAGCCCAAAAACGGGAAGATCAATCAAAGGGCAGCGACAACGAAAGAAACCCAGCAACCCAAAAGAATAATCCAAATCGGTAAGGAATCGAACTGAAGAAAATCCAAAAGGAAGAGGACGAGAGGAGAAGCAGCCAAGGACCAAATTAGAGTAAAAAAGAACACGGAAGCATCCAGCGGAAGAAACAAAATGAAGAACAAAAAATTCTCTTGCAGACACAAAGAAAAGCGACCCAATTTGAACAAAATCCCCACCGGTCAAACAGAAGCTGACCTTAACCAAACCCAAATTTGGGGCAAAAAATAAGACAGTAGATCTAGCAAAAGAAACAAACGAGAGAATTTTTTTCTCTTGCAAACCCCAAATAAAAGTGAGCGGATTAGGACTAAGTCCCCATCAGTCTAACAGAGGTTGACCTAACCAAACCCACGGCAGGACGCACGAGGGGAGAGGAGGACATGGACAGAGGCGCCTCACCATTTTTACCAAAGGTGGAGGGAGAGGCGGCGGGGAGGAGCACGGGAGGAGCCGGAGCAGGGAGAGGTGGCGGCGGGATGGGGGGAGGACAGAGGCGAAAGGGGAATCGATAGGGTTTGTCTCGCGTCGCTGGATTGGGGGAGCGAAGCGTGCGGGGGATTGGGCAGCGTACCGGGCCAGGCGGGCTTTTAGTGACCCATGAATAAAAAATGGGTCTGTGAGAGGGCCTCAGCGCCCTGGACGAACGGCCGGCCGAGATCGCGCCACGTCACCTCGATCGAACGGCCAAAAATCCAAACGCCTGTGAGAGCCCCATGGGGGTGCAGCAATCATACCGTGGGATTCTTGTGCCTACATGCACCACTAACTTCAAGACTAAATCAACCTCCTGAAATCACTCCAGGAGCACATGACTCGGCCAATTCGGCCAGCCTCACACGACCTGGCCATAACTACTTCATGCAACTAACATCTAATGCATGCACTAGATTCTCTCCACTCACTAGACTAACACGATATGCAAAGTAGTAGAGACACAACATGCAGACTTGCAGGTATATATACACATCACACGTCAAGATCTCTATATATTATATATTATATATTAAAAGCACAATACAAGATTTTGTTTTCGAGACACCACGTTAATCCACATATGCTTAAAATATATGCATCATCGATCTTAAATGTAACGGCTGAGATTTAAAACTGATAGGTGTTACGGAGAAATAGTCACGTCCAACCTCATAAGTAGATGGTCACGTAGAGGATAAGAAAAAAACGTTGGTGTATTTCCACGTTGATGTGTTACATATAGCAAAAAACGTGTAGGACAAGATCAAACACAACACGTGCTGAACAAGGACACCATGCCTCAATGATTTTTTTCTTTGACAAACAGATCGGAGAAAGGTATATATGGACTTGCAACAAAAAGAAATTTGAACGCCCCTAAGCAGGCCCACGCGACCCAAAACGATGGTATCTCTAGATCAATTTCATAAAATAATTTTTTTTTCTTTCTCTACTATATTTTAAAATTCAACAAAAAATAATATTAAAAATCACGTCTGGTTGGGATTCATATATATAGAATCCACCTAAAATAAGTACGGACTTCGAGCTCAACTCCGAAGTTGATGAGCCAGCCATACAGAGTCCGTGTAAAATATACATAAACTCAGAGCTCACACGGAAGTTGATCGATATGGCCAGCTGCTCAACTTAGACAGACATGAATGATTATTTTCAAGGAAACTAATTAAACTTGCCAAAGAAAATTAGAAGAGAATCTGGAAAGTTTATTTTCATACACAATACAATATCTATCTATTATATACTAAAAGTAAAATAAGGGTATTTTTTGAGGCACCACGTTAATTCACATATATTAAATAAATGTAAATCGATGATATTAATCTTAACGCCTGAGATTAAAATATGAAAAATAATACGTACAACAATATATGTGTACAAAACTAAATGATGGCACGTAGCCGAACTTTAGTTTCGTTGGACACGATTAAGTTTGGTAGGTTTACATTGAGAAAGGTAAGAGTCAATTTGTAACACGACACTAATTGATCGGACGTGAAAAATAAAGTAACCAAGCCCGATTAAAGAAAGGATATGTGTGTCCTTAGACGTTGGGCCTTCCGTGATCTCAACAAGGGAAAAGGAGCTAGACCTTCCGTAGGATAACTTGCTTATATAAAATACCGGACTTGGTAAAAAAAAAAAGCACGGCTCCCTGGCTAGACATGTAGAGCGTATAATTGTACATAGTTTAGTATACTTACCTGTACATGTGGATGAATATTCATATTTTTGAGGCATAACGAAATTCATTAATTCAAAATACCATCAAGAGCACAAAACGAGGTATTTGCCCTTGCAATATGTTTATTTGAATAAACTCCTATATCTAAATGGGCGCGCAAAGCATCAGTCTCATTCACGATACAATTTACGGCTACATTTCAAATTTAAGGACAAAGCATATTAGACATATAAATATTCTGTCAACTCAATTCAGAAAAACTTTCCGCTGAAAGTTAAACATATGAAATCATCAAAATTTTAAATATTAATTAGCCTAAAAATCGTGGCAGTTTATTTCAGTGAACTCCTATATCTAAACTGCGTGCAAACCAGCAGTCTCATTCACGATACAATTTACGGCTACATTTCTAATTTAAGGAAAAAAACATATTAGAGATACAAATATTCTGTCAACTCAGTCCAGTAAAACATTCCGCTGAAAGTTAGACATATAAAATCATCAAAAGTTTAAATATTAATTAGCCTAAAAATCGTGGAAGTAATTGTTTATTTGGATAACCTAAAATTGTGTAGTTTTAATCTATTATATACTAAAAGCAAAATAAAGATGTTTAATAGAAGCGTCACGTTAATCTACATCATCTAAATTATTGTGACAGTTAGATCTAAAATTTATGGCTAAAATTTAATAAAGTAATCTTTGTTAGGTAACCTATCACGTACCAGTTTGACACATACCATGTCAATTTTCCGTACCTCCACGTTCTATCTAGATACATAGTTTTTCTTTTCTCTTTTACTTGGTCAGACGTAGCGATGGTAGCTTCAAGAGATATATTGTTTGGTGTTCCTTTTTTTTTAAACGGACATATGCATGCGTAGGTTAGAGTTTTATCCTTACACGTTACCATCATGTATTTTTTGAACAAAGCTAGCTTAAGAAACCACCGATCAACACGTACTTACTTAGGATACTACACGCATGGATGCATCACTGCTTTGGCCGGAACGTGAAAGTTATCAACAACAACAAAAACTGAAACACGGTAGATTATTAAATTTATTATTATTATTATTATCTACTAAAAGCATTATATGAAACTAAAGGAAAGACACCATGTTAGTCCACATCACCTAAATTATTTTAGTAGTTAGATCTAAAACTTATGACTAGGATATTCACACAAGTAGCTAGGCGTACATGAGTTGTATGTACAATTCTCAAACTACATCAATCTCGGTAAATAAAATTTGAAATCTAAATATTAATACCCAAAATTTTAAAATAGTACAAAATATGAGGACACAATCTAAATAGATTTACGCAAGATTATACTCCCGACTACACGCACATGAACGTCCATATACAAATACTCAAAGTGCATCTAAATTTGCTAATTAAACTTCAAAATCTTAAATTTGATACTTAAATTTTGAAAATGATACAAAATAATAGGACACGGTCCAAAATATTTACGCCAAGCTATACTACCGGCTACCCTTACATGAGCATGCATATAAATAATACTTCAAGCACATCTATATTGCTAATTAAAATTCCGAATCTAAAAAGTGATAGCCAAATTACGAAAACAATACAAAATACTAGGACATGATCTGAATATATTGACACTAGGCTACACTGACGGCGACACATACACGAGCATGTACATACAAATACTCGGAATACATCAATATTGCTAATTAAAATTTAAAATAAAAAATTGACATCCAAGTTTTAGAAACTCTATAAAATACTAGGACATGGTCGGAATATTTGTATGCAAGGCTATACCTTCGGCTTCGCGTACATGAGCATGTATATACAGAGATTCGAAATACATCGGTATTGCTAATTACAATTCGATATCTAAAAATTGATAGGAAAATTTTGAAGAAAATAACATGACATGATCCCAATAAATTCACCCCAGGCTTTACCTTGAGTCATGCATACATGACCGTGTAACTTCGGTGCAGTTGTAATATTTATATGCAAGATATCTTTGGTGGTTACAAAATCATATCATTTCTCATTGGTATAATATGAATATATATTATTGCAAATAATGAGACAGAAAACTAACAAAATGTCTAACGAGTGAAGATGTTGCCCTCGCATTTGCGAGGGCCACCTTGCTAGTTATATACTAAAAGCAAAACACGGATGTTTTATAGAGCCTCCATATTAATCCACATTGGCTAAAAATAATTATACCGTTGATTTTACTGATAACGGTTAAGATTTAATAGATCTATGTGTTACGTAAAACTATAGATACGTGACAATTCTAAACAATAAACATGGAAGCCGTACAATCACATAGTCCTTTACTAGATTTGGTCCAACCAGAACTGGACCGATGGAGTCCAGATTAGGCACGTACGTTGAGGATATATTCGTGCAAATCATTTGAACTAAACGACTATATTGAGCACATCTTGTGAGCATCACCATACGTGTCAAAAAAAAACTGGTATAGGTGGAGGAAGCAAATATAATCACGTACGTGTCAAAAAGAAAGAGGTACTCCTAGTCAATATAGGCCAACAGATTTACGTACAAGATGCATGCAATTATTTCTCTAGCAAACTAAATTTAAACTTTAACAGAACATCAAATTAATATCTTTAACTTAGAAATAACCTAATTATCATTCGATTAATTTTTATATTGTATAAAATATCATAGAAATTTGTTTAGCAAAAAAAGTAGCATGCAATTATTTCTCTAGGAATTTCAGATATTTATTTCACATTTGACATCGGAGGAAAAAAAAAGCAACAAAATATGTCGAATCAGCTCATCGATCATCCTTTGACATGTATTTACAACAAATATATAATCATGTACGTGTCAAAAAGAAATAGGTAGCCAATATGGGCCAACAGATTTGCGTAAAAGATCGATGCATATCAATGGCGATCAATTTTAGGGTTGCCCACAAATGTGCTTAGCATGAACTCTATCGTTGAAAAATATCGTGAGCTGATCCTTCTATCTCAGAGCTTGAACAAACAAAAATTAGATGAAGCTTTATGTGTCCTATTACATTGACAAACAAATTGAAACGAACCCTACACACGGACACATCCGCTAGATACATGATATACAAACCAAATCAATCCCTACATATAATTATATGATCACCGTTTGAAGTTATAATTCAAGTCGTCTGCGAAAAGCGGTTAAATATCTTATTGGGTCAATAGAGAATATGACTTGATTTATACATGAAGTTCCGGATACTAATACTTTTTTTTAGCAAATCCTTATTTACTCTCAATAATTTATATTGCATAAAATTTAAACTTTAACAGAACATCAAATTAATATTTTTAACTTAGAAATAACCTAATTATCATTCGATTAATTTTTATATTGCATAAAATATCATAGACAAAGTTTTAGCAAAAAAATAGCATGTAATTATTTCTCTAGCAACTTCGGATATTTATTTCACATTTGACATCGGAGGAAAAAAAACAACGGATGAAGAGGAACATGATAGTGAAATATGTCGAATCAGCTCATCGATCATCCATTGACATGTATTTACAACAAATATATAATCACGTACGTGCCAAAAAGAAAGAGGTACCAACATGGGCCAACAGATTTACGTAAAAGAACCATACATATCAATACCGATCAATTTTAGGGTTGCCCAGAAATGTGCTTAGCATGAACTCTATCATTGAAAAAAAATCGTGAGCTGATCCTTCTATCTCAACTCTTGAACAATAAAAAATTAGATGAAGCTTAATGAGTCCTATTACGTTGGCCAATAAATCGAAACGACCCCTACACACGGACAACGTCCGCTAGATACATGCTATACAAACTAAATCAATCCCTACGTATAATTATTTGATCACCGTTTGAAGTTATAAGTCAAGTCGTGTGCGAAATTGTTAGCAGTTAAATCTCATATTGGGCCAATAGAGAATACGACTTGATTTATACGTGAAGTTCCAGATACTAATACTTTCTTTAGCAAATCATTATTTACTATCAATAATTTACCGATGGGATTAAATTTAAACTTTAACATAACATAAAATTAATATCTTTAACTTAGAAATAACCTAACTCTCATTCGATTAATTTGTATATTGCATAAAATGTCATAGACAAAATTTTAGCAAAAAAATAGCATGCAATTATTTCTCTAGCAACTTCAGATACTTATTTCACATTTGACATCGGAGGGAAAAAACAACAGATGAAAAGGAACATGATAGCGAAATATGTCGAATCAGATCATCGATCATCCATTTGCATGTATTTACAACAAATAGACAATTTAATGCTAATATAACCAGATCGCGAAATGTTGATATGAAAGAAGTAGCTTCTTTTGCGAGGATAAATAGTCTGATAACACATATGGAGACTTCTTATTGGTTTGCATAATATTTTCGGTGGTTGTGTAAATTACTATTTCGTATAACATGATATGAATTTCAAAATAAATTATAAAACAATAAATTTAATTATTTACTGTTAGGAAAGTAAAAATGATGCCCTCGCATTTGCGAGGGCTCCTGTGCTAGTTAATTCTAACAATGCTTGCTTCCGCTAGAAATATTGTTGTATGGTGACCTCTTCGGAGGTGATTTGCCATCACGTGGGCTTTCATGGAGACCCTGTTTCCCCCCTCTTATTTGCCACTTTTATAGATTGCTTTGCAGATTGCATAGGTGCAACTGAGATAGTTGGCTTGCTCACCACCATTTTGATAGCCAAAGTATGGTTTTGAGGGATTCTTTCATGCCGCTGATGTGGCAATGTTTACAAACCCCGTTGCTCATGAGGTTGCTTCTGTAAGGGATATTCTTCGGTTGTTTGGCCAAACTACATGGCTGCACTTATCTGAGCATCCCGCTATCGGGTTCAAAACTCAAGCAAATTGACTATTCACCATGCTTTGACAAGGTGGACAGCAAAATTGCTGGATGGAAATTGCCTCTATCAAGTTGGGGCAAGCTCACTCTGGTGAACTTCGAGTCATTACTGGCATGCCAGCAGATTGCTCTAAATCAACCTAAGTGGCTAACACACAAAGTAAACAAGCTGATTCGCGCTTTGTTGTGGGCATGCAAAGATGAGGGATCTACAGGGATGCACAACTTGTCCGCTTGGAAGAGCAGTGCGGGTGTCTCTAGTAGTGAAGAGGCCATATGAGTGAGGCGACGGGTGGCGAACGTGTTGGTGACGCCGACGCCCCGCGCCCTCCCCTCGCCGACGGGCCTCTGCTCGCGCCCCTCCATGGGCGGAGGGGGCTTTGGCGGACTCTTCTGGGTGCTCCCGCTGGCGGTGGACGACGACGAGGCGACCAGCAACCCTAGCGTCGAGGGCTCCTCCCCACCAAGTTCACCGTCGAAGAGCATCGGCACCCGTTTTGGGGCTTTCCTGTAGGCTGCCGTGGAGCGGGGTGGCTCCCTGCGGTCATCGTGGAGATCGGCTTTTGCGCCTGGAGGGCGGGGCTCGCGGTTCACCTCGGGTGGTGGCCGTGCTAGCTCCGACGACCCACTCCGGAGTCGGCAGTCGCCGCTCCGTGCCCATCGGTGGATGGGGAGGGCTGCGCCGGCGGCAGTCCAACAATCCCCTTCGGCGAACGCTTCACCGGCGAAGTGCCCACCTGCAATCCTGGGGAGAAGTGTGATGTAGGCGGTGGGGACCAGCTCATCGCCGACGGCAGTGGCGGCGCAGGGGTACCCGATGCTGGAGATGGCAGTAGGGTTTCCCCCGCTGCGCTCCCGTCCCGTGGATGGGCCTCTCCTGGGCTCAGCCCTAAGCGTTGGTTCGTCAGGTGCGGCGCCCACTGTGGGCCAAGGCCCAGCCCATGCGCGCGGCCCAGGTAGGCCGTTTCCCTCACCGGCCTCGCTCTGGATCCGTAAAAGGGAGACGCACCTCTCACTAGTGTTCCGCGCTTCCGCTGCAGACATACGCCACCATCCCCCGAAAGGCTATCCCCGTGCGCTCTTCTCCTTCCCCCCACATTGCCTCCCCTTTCGTTCACACAGGTCGTTGCCATGAGCGTACAAGGGGGCCATGGTGGAGGAGGTCAAGGTGGGGCGGCTGGTCAGCTCAGTGGAAACCGCAGGCAGGCAGCAGGCGCAGGCACGACGACCGGCAGGGCGCGGGTTCCATCACCGATGGTGGCAGTCGTTCGGCTCAGAACCAAGAAGCTGCGCTGCGGGCTAAGGCCCTGGCGGAGCAGGGCAGAAACCGGTAGAGAGAGGGAGGCTCCCGTGCCGGGGGCAATCAGAACATCAGTACCGCCCCTCCCACCTGGTGGGTGGAGAGGAAGAAAAACAGGAGGCGGTGTGTACCCTTCCTTCCTCCGCTTCTGCCCGTGCAGCGGAGGTTGCGCCCGACAGGAAGCCGATGGAATAGGCTCGTACCTCTGGCCAGCGAGTTGTCATTGGGGAGACGTACGCGTCAGTGACAGCCTCCTCCAACATGGAGTGTTTCAAGTGCGAGCACATGGGGCATTTCCAGGCCACTTGCACTTCCCCTCGGTGTGCCTCCTTGATACGTCGCAAACGTATCTATAATTTTTGATGTTCCATGCTTGTTTTACACCAATTACTATATGTTTTAAGGGACTAACCTATTAATAGTTGCAAAAGTGTACAAGTTCTTGGTTTCAACTTTGTTGTGCAGGAAATAGGCAAATATGGAAGGAAATAGCTCATTATGGTGAAATCTGGAATTTCCCTGCTGAACACTTTTCAAAGATCACTTCGAAACTCCATCAAAACTATGTCCAATAGAAAAGTCGTAAACTACAGAGTTGTAGAGAATTTCAAACCGAACAATTTGGACATCTTATTCGTCCAGAACGGACAACAGATGCATCCGGCAGAGCAGAATTACTGCGGAGATTCGTGCAGTCTCGGGACTCCGAAAGTTGGTGACGTATTTGACACAAACTCTTTCCATACCTGGATATTTCGGCCCAGCCACGAGTTGTGAGGCTCATGAAGGACAGAGGGGAGTCCTAGGAAGGTTCTAGAGGTGCCCAAGAGCCCTTAGATCAAAGGGGCATCCATCCCATGGCCTAGATTGCATCTCCAACACTATATATTGATGGAAAACCGTATTTTTGGAGGCCCCAAGCATTGTCACGAAAATCCTCCTCCTTGGCAGCAGCCAAGGAGGGGGAAACACTCATCTACACCAGCACCAACTCAAGGAAGAAGAAGGCTAAGGGGCAGCGCTCCCCCATGATGCCGGCGGCGGGGAAGGAGTCCCCCGCGCCGCCGCCGCCGCCGCCCACGCCTCCCCCTCCCGGCGCTCCTCGCTGAGCCCTCCAACGTCTTCACCGACATCTCCATCACCAACTGCTCAGTGTATTCAGTGGTCCATCCTCTCACAAATCTCTGTACCGCCCTATGTAACCATGGTGTTTGATGCTATAAGTTATAATCCTATGATCTATGTCATGTTGCCATAGTTTATTTCTTCTTTGATTGATTGGTTGTTTCTCTTTGGTTCATTAGAGTTGTATGTTGATATGTTACCTTCCTTGGTGCCCATTATATTTGTGCGCGCATGGATCAAGCACCATAGGGTTGGTAGTACTTATATACTAGAAGGGGGAAGTTCTGCCGGAGTGACAGAAACCTAAGGACGCGAACCAGATAGTTGCATGTATGGGAGTAAGAGGATCATTTACTTAAGGCTATGGTTGGGGAAACCTTAATGCTTGCTATTATTTACGGATGTTTGCTAGCACGCCAATCATATAGTACTTGTAATCCCGGAGGGAGAGCATGTATATTTAGCCTCTCCTACATAGAAAGCTGCATCGAAGACATTGAACCCAAGATCTTCACTAATTGATCTTGGACAAAGCCACCACTATTACCACCGCCTTTCCACTCTCATGGTACTTTTAGTTTAGTTTGTTTTATTGCTGCAGCACTAACATTTATTCCGTGTATTTTATTGTTCTGCAAAGTCACCTCTCATACCCGTTACCGCTCTAGTTTTATTTCCTAGATATTGCAAACGCTTAGTGTGCGTAGAGTTGCATCAGTGGTTGATAGAACTTGAGAGAATGTTTATCCTACCTTTAGCTCCTCGTTGGGTTCGACACTCTTACTTATCGAAAAGGCTACACACGATCCTCTATACTTGTGGGACATCAAGACCTTTTCTGGCGCCGTTGCCGGGGAGTCATAGCGTAGGTGAATATTTTCGTGTGCACTTGTTTGGTTTATCTCTAAGTAGTTTTACTTCCTGTACGTAGTTGTTCTCTATCTCTTGTATGGATAGGGAATGCGAATTCCAATAAAAAAATTTAGTTGTACTTCTTATATAAAAAATAAAAAAATGTTTTCAGAAAAGAAAAGTGATTGGAAAGATGAGTAATGGTGAAGTGGGGGTCGACCTTGAACACTTGTGTTCATGCCTGCGAAACCAAAACAATTCTTTCCATGGAAGCTTTTCATTAAAAACTTGTAAATAGTGTATATAGTGTATATAGTGTACATATCCCGCTGTAAATAGAATGTATAGATAACCCCTAGTTTGTTATGCAAGTTTGTCACTATGCTGCCTAGAAAACAGATTTCCTGTGCTCCACTGTAGAAAATTTTAAAAATCACCAGAACGTGATCTTGATCTGAAATTTCTTGAGTGCATAGTAGTGCTTGCTATCTAACTTTCGTTAGTTCTGACTTTTCTGATTTGAGGTAAGTAGACAGATCTAATAATTCAATCTTTACGGACTGATTCTGTTGAGACAGATTTCCTGTGCTGTGCTGCAAAAATTCGTGAAAAATCTCAGTATGGCATTTTGATCTGAAATTTTCTTGTGCATAGACCTGAGGTTATGATCTGTCTTTCATTAATCATGAGTTTTTCGATTTGAGCTACGTAACTATCTCATTGAGTGACATCTTTACAGAGTGTTCAGTTTTGACAGATTTCTATTCTCTTTATTTAAATATTGTACTTAGGATTCAAAAGTTTCCTTCGTTTTCGACGTACGATTGAAATAATAAGAAACCTCAGTATTACAGTGGCTAAATATTTGATAGATTTTATAGAAATTAGGGATACTTGAACACTTGTGGATTTTATTTAATGAGTACTAACCTACTAATGAGTTTTGTGAAGCTTTATGTGGATGCAGTTTTTAAGTTCCAATGAATATGGTGATATGAGATGAGCAAGAGGATGCAAG
Source organism: Lolium rigidum (assembly GCF_022539505.1). NCBI lineage: Eukaryota > Viridiplantae > Streptophyta > Magnoliopsida > Poales > Poaceae > Lolium > Lolium rigidum. The sequence goes on from NC_061508.1 coordinate 93,903,778, forward strand.
AGCTCAAGCTTGGGGATGTGTAGATGGATGTGGCACCCCCGGGATCAGGGTTAGACAAATATCAGATCTTCGTCTGACATAAGCCTAACCTAGAGCTCGAGAGACTACAGTGAGAGAATCGGTAACACAACAGTGACTCTACGACTCAAAAAGTAATACAAGCTCATAACTGAGCGAAGAACCAAAGCATTACAAGCAGAGGTCACTGACCTGTCATTCATCAATCAACGGAAGCAAAGTTATGCTATTAGACATAGCAAGATAGCAAAAGGCCTAAGAGGCCAGGAGCATAACGGCGACGTCCCAGCCCATAGATTCCAGGCTGCCACCTGGGAACCCCAAGCTACTCGTCGATGTCGACTAGAAACCACCATCTGTTGGAGTGACTTCTTCTGAAACAAAAGCATGCAAAGCTGAGTACAGGGACTCAGCAAGACTTAGTACAACCTTTTAGCAAAGCTGGTATGCGGGCTTTCTGTGGAGCTTCTTTTGCGTAAAGCCAGTTTTCCTTTGTAAGACAAGAGAGAGGAGAAGCTCGACTACTCAGAATCTTTAAAAGGGGATAAGAGAGCGACATCTCTATCTCTATTGATCATAATCTTGTATCCACCAATCTTCATCATCTCGAACCACTATCCTCGGATCACCCCCTCAACACCCGAAGAAGGTATCCGTAAACACACATTGTTTGCCAAGTTTTACGATCAGGTTCATGTTCTCTATGATCTCCACGTCCGTTCCCAAGTCGTCCGTAACCGTGGACACGGCTTTTCGAAAAGATTCATAACCCTGCAGGGGTGCACAACTTTACCCACACGCACCAGCCGACTCTTAATGCCAGATCATAAGCTCTCTTCCTTGGAAAGCCGGCAGAGGGTGGCTGACCACGACCTTTACCTTGCTGTCGCCGAGACCATGAGTCACGCGCTAAGGATTGTTCCGCCGTAACGGGTCAAGTCCCGAAGTCGGTCCTTAACGATGTGAGCCGAGGTGGGTTTCCCCAGAGGCCGCAACCCCCAGCCACCACGACCACGCTTACCTGCCTGTTATGTACCTTTTCCCCCAAGCAAAAATGCAATGCATATGTCCAGGTAACGCGCAAACTATGTGACTCATGGAATCTACTAGGCAAGTTAGTGAGTCGAGAGGGTACCATAATAGGGCCTCGTGTGGTTGTACGCTCGGTCTTGGTTCAAGAGGCGAGAACTCGGTTCCTAGGGTCGGCAGAAACGAAACAACCCACCACATCCCAATGTGGCCTCTCGTCTGAGCCTTTAATCATGTTTATCAACATCTCTATACTTACCACGTCAACCTGTCATGCTAGTTTCATTTCATTGTAAGGCTCCAGTCCGAAGACCGGAGTAGTAGCGTAACAAACTAAGCATGGCTAAGCATAAGATATAAAGGCTCTAGCGATGCACACATGCCAAACCTAGTTATGCTAGGAGCAGTGGATCAGGTATTTGAGGCTACAAGGATGGAACATGCATCAGATAGGATAACTCTACCTATCGATAAAAGACAGTTGAATCGCATGCAATATGTAGGAACCAGAAGTAAAAGCATTTCAAAATCATATATGAACCAGGCTAGGGCTTGCCTTGTCCCTGACAAAGAAATATGGATCTTCATAGGTCTTGTGTTTGACTTGTTCGTCGATGAACAAATATTGAGCTTCGATGTTGCCGTCCTTCGTCATCTCTGACACGTGTTCTATCGATCGCGGAGAAGCAAATACCGGAAAGGTAAAAGAACAATCAACACATGGCATTTATGCAATGCGCATACAAGGATGATGATATGATAGGTTAAAGTTATTGAAACTAACCCTAAGACATCATCAATTTAAATGGAATTCGAATGCATAAAACATTGCATTTCGATGACCTCCATAAAGTGGTATTTCGTTGTTCTAACAAAAGTTTTAATGAAAGTTGTTCCAATATGCATGATGATAGCATAAGTAGATAGATTTCATTTTTCTGAACATTTCGGTATATTACACATATTTTTACGATTTTAAATGAATTTGTTATGGATTTTATAAGGTTGCACTTTTCCTGAAATTCGGAAAACAGTAGGACACGCAGTAAACTGTCTGAACGGATCTCACGAATTTGTTAGGCAAAACTGAGTTTAGATGTTAAGTACTGAAGTTTTTAAACTGAAAACTTGAGTACAGCAAATGGTTTAGACATTAGGCTAAGCTGATGGCTTCGAGCTCTTCTCCCTTCTCCTGGAAACCTGAATATGGCAACCGAGATACACCTAAATTTCTGGGCACTAATAACTTTCTGTTGGAAGTTAAATTCGAATTGAAATGGTTCGGGTTGGCAGGTATTTCCACAACAAGAAAAGGGTTTTAGTAGTGATGAACATACAACTACTGAATGTATTCACAAGTATTCAGACTGGCTGCTAACTGGAATATGGGATTCCAGTGTAAACTCCAGTACAGAAACGTGCATGTACATGGACTACTCTTAGCACACCTCTCAGTTAGAAATTAACTCCATCCATTTAGAAGCATTGGGTTAGGTTTATCAAACAGCAAGAACCGGTGCTCTCTTGTTCACTGTCACTTAAAGTCTTAAACTGAAACTCTTTGCTGTAGCTATCTCTCTTTCTAGCAGAAAGTTACACGCATGTTGTCTAAAAATAAGCTCTAACATGGATTAGAGGATCTGAAGGTTTCTCTTCCCATCTTAAATACCGATTTCACCTTCAGGCATCAGTTCATATTAGAGGGGAAAATAGTACGGATCTTGAACAAGAAAAACAACTATCGGAGGTCTCACATACGAGCTGTACCTTTACTGAAGGATGAAAAATAACAGATCGGAGCTGGGCGGATTTCTTCTTCTCTCCTTCCTTGTCTCTGCTGATGCCCTCGCTGATCATGGCGGCCGGTCGCGGACTCGTCCTCCTCTGGTCCGGCGACTGCCTGGCCTTCTCCTCCCTGGCTCAGTTTCCTCCTCCTACTCCTCTCAAGTAATTCCCCTCCAAGGTAGATCACAGCCATGGCGCTGGTTCTCTGTTTCTCTGGCGGCGACGAGGCTAGATGGATATGGTTGCCTGGTCTGAAGTTGCTACTTTCTACGTACGATGGGAACAAGAGTACTACTTGGGCACTTCTCTTCAAGTCCTAAGTGCGGTGCATCTCTGGATATTTCAGATTGCTAGTACTGTAGCTAGTAGATATACATCGATTATCTTTTGTTAGCTTAGCTGTGAAACCAAAACTAGTTATAGGTATCGTTTGACTCTTCAATTCAACCAAAGTAAGTTTAAATACTTACTCCTTTGCAAATACAAACTTGGCAAATAGAAGCAAGTAGTTAATTAAAATAAGTAAAGTTAATAATTGTACCAGTTATCTCTTGTCTAGAAATACAACATTTTTCTTTGAAGACTTATTGAGGCATTTAAATTAGATTGCAAATTTATCTATTTACAGGTTTTCACTTTACTTTAAAACGCAAATTTTCTTAATGCATTTATATGATGCTCATGAATGCACAAGTCAACTCCTAATTAAGGTTTGCTCAAACAGGGATATTACAACTCTATCCCTCTTACAAGAATCTCGTCCCCAAGATTCCTAAGGTAGGAAAAGAGAAGGTAACAAAGACTACACCGATTTTCAACGAGCTTGTCGATACCACGATGATCCTCTTTGTTGAAGTTGATCCACGGCACCATGAATGAAGTTGACCCAACACCATGAAAAGCTCTTCATTTTGCTTTCTTCACCCTAAAAGAAAGAGGGAATGACACTGGACGGTGGATCTTCACAAAGATCGAGTATCTCATGGTCAACTCGTGGAAGGAGTGCTTAGAAACAACTCTTGAGCTGACAAACATGAAACACGTCAAGGTAACGGAGGAGACGAAAGAAGTTTCAAATTTTGGTAGAAAATTGCTCCACGCTTTGCAAGAATACAAAGGAACAAGGTAGCGGAGAGTTAAACTTCCTTTCCTACCATGACGTGGCACTTTTAGAAAGGGTGACTCGTAGAAGCACGAATGCTTATCCAACCAGAGCAACTTTGGACTTCAAAATCATAGTCGCTCTTTTGGTATGGGTACATAAAACGATTGTTGTCTACTCAAAAGGCTGGGGTCTAAATGACTGATGAATTCACACAACGTGCGAATTGATTGGAACTTCGGGTATAAGGGAGTGAAATTTCCCGAACGAAGTTGTTGTCACAGGAGAAATGATTTCGAGGGATTGACCAAGAGACATTTAGCAACTCTGATTATAAAGTTCTCCTTGATGTTATAGACACCAATTTTAGACTATTGATGAGCCTTCAATAGGTCATCGAGTCAAGGTCGAACTTCGGAATTGAAAAGACATCATAAGGGCAACTCCTAGAATAAGTCACACAATATCCTTATGGAGAGTGGTTATTCTTGATGAATCAAGAGATTATGGCCATAGGCCTTCCGACTAGTTGTGTTAACCACGACATCAATCTTGCCGGATTTTCAAAGAGACCTATGTCAATAATCCTTGAGAAACACTAACCATCATTGCTGCTTGAGATTCAACTTAGGTTAGGTGTAAAGATATTTCAGACTCCGTATATCCAATTAGAAAATTTTCAACATTTACCACCAAGGTAAAGTCGATGGATTCTCAAGATATGGACCACAATGTCAAGCTCCAAAGGATTTGAGCTAGATTGCGTAATACATGTGGTTACAACTGCGATGGCAATTGCGTCCATATGAACTTGCAATGTAACACAATTGAGTCCTGGTGGGGACATCGTAGAAGATATTGAAGCTCTTAAGCTACTGCTCTTTCTTGAACAAACCGATCAGTGGCTTAGTGTGCATAGAGGAATGTTTCAAGGAATGGAGGTAACAACCTTCCATCTCAAGAATACTTCGCACATACCTGACCGGCTTGCGATGATTCCCGAGAAAAACAAAGGGAACTCTACTCGAATCCACGGCGACATCTTTCAACAAGTGCACGTGAACTAGAGAAGGTCACTTCCAACATCCAGAACACATACTTCATGATAACACGAATATGGTTCTCAAAAGTTTCCAACATTATTGCCAACTGTTCAATATGAATCTCTTTAAACATGGAGGAAATAAGAATGTCATCGATGGGCTCAATAACAACTTATCAAGATACTCCAATGAGGGACTCATATTCTATATGAATTTGGCGAAATATTGGTCAGACCAAAGGACATGAAGGTATACTCAGACGAGACACCATTAGTATAAACATCATCAAGATAGTCCTTGGAACTAAGTTTGATTTGACGATAGCCCAAGCTCAAACCAAATATGAGAAAGATAGCATATCCACAAAGGAGATACTTCCGACTTCAACACAAACATCACTAGACATCCCTTTATGAAGGAAGAAAGTTAGATAGAGCTTTTGTCTTTCAACTCTCCAAGTTGTTGATTAAGCTCGAACCAATTAGTCTTGGATATCCAAGTACGGTTTCTTGGAGAAAGGAGTAGTTCAACAGAACTAATTTACTCATGAACTCGAAAACACGGTCATGTAACAACATGGTAATACTTCTAGAAAGACATCCAGAATATCACGAACCACCGGTATATCACCGAATTCAAGAGGGAAACTTGCTTTACAAAGAAACACGATATGGTCTTGAGAGCTTTGGCATTGACCTAACTCTTTGACCGAAGATGTGCCGAATAAACGGACTTGGCAACACAATCAAACTTCGCTTAATAATTGGCGAACCAATTATGCTAAGAATGACATCAACGTCCTTGGATTTCAAAGAAATAAGAATTTCTAAGAATCTCGGATAGCCACATCAATAAATACACCCCAAGATTCCCAAGCACGAACAACTCGGAGGAAGGGCGAGTAAAGATATGTAAGAGCATCACTTCATCAATAAGGCCATGATACAAAGCACGACCTCATGATATAGAAGAGGTTGATACTCCAAGGTAGAACGAATCGTAAGCTAGCGAGGCCTCTTAATCTGCGGATTACAGTACTTGGACCAAATTTTAGAAATGAAGAGGTACTGGAGTGTGTTTATCCTGACATACTGAAATTGAATGTCTTGACGAGCCACAAGAGTAATATACACTGGAGAACACCAATGCACATTTACAACTTGACTGCTAACTAGCGGACAAAGATCGGAAAGCGACTAAAGAGGAGGAACACAATCAGGAACAGAATTCCTAAGAGGTAGATGCACAAGATAACACTTTTGTGAAACTCATGCTGAAAAGGGAGGTGGGTCAAAGTCACAGACATAGAATTGAGACTCACAAAGAGCACTCTTGTCGTGATCCATTTGGTTCGATGAAAGAACCTCTGCGATAGATAGTGGAAGGGAAAGATCTTTATTGCCGCAGTTCAACACGACAATAACCACAAGCTTGAAGGCTAGCTTGATTTGGATTTAGCCATCCCGATGTAAAGTTTGAACATTAACACCAGTGTTCGATGGCATGGATCTTGGGTTAAAGGCCAGCTTCATGTACAAAGATTCATAAAATAGAATCTAGCACAATCGGGGACCTTAGGTTCAAGTCCAAGGGTTAAAACCCGAGAAAGTAGTAACTACTAGATGAGTGACACAAGGGACACTGCGAGGTAGTAATCACGATGTAGCTTCTAGAAGCAATGCATAGCTTCCGAAGTACCCAAGAAAATAGAAAGGAGACATTCAAGGCGAAAGGAAACCTCGAAGCCTAGAACAGAATGATGTGAAACCCACAAAATAGAGAAATCATGATGGAAAGAGATCTCTCTGTTGAAACAAAACAAGGAGGATGCAAAGAACACACACGACTCTAGAGAACTCTGCCCTAGGTCAACTGGTTTAGGAACGACATGCCCTTGAGGCACCTAAGTTTGAAATACTAGAAGAGGTAGAAAACTTTCAAATCAACACAAGGTAAGGCACCTTAGAATTAGAGCGATACCAGATAAGGAGTAAAAAGAATCCTAATCAGATTTTCGCAATTACTTTTAGCTTTCAAATAGTTTTCACAAACACTAGACTCAACATCGACCAGTAGAAAGGGTTTCCTACGAGCAGTCCCGCTCCGATACCAAAACCCGTGGCACCCCGGGATCGGGGTTAGACAAATATCAGATCTTCGTCCGACATAAGCCTAACCTAGAGCTCGAGAGACTACAAGTGAGAGAATCGGTAACACAACAGTGACTCTACGACTCAAAAAGTAATACAAGCTCATAACCGAGCGAAGAACCAAAGCATTACAAGCGAGAGGTCACCGACCCGTCATTCATCAATCAACGGAAGCAAAGTTATGCTATTAGACATAGCAAGATAGCAAAAGGCCTAAGAGGCCAGGAGCATAACGGCGATGTCCCAGCCCATAGATTCCAGGCTGCCACCTGGGAATCCCAAGCTACTCGTCGATGTCGACTAGAAACCACCATCTGTTGGAGTGACTTCTTCTGAAACAAAAGCATGCAAAGCTGAGTACAGGGACTCAGCAAGACTTAGTACAACCTTTTAGCAAAGCGGGTTTGCGGGCTTTTTGTGGAGCTTCTTTTGCGTAAAGCCGGTTTTCCTTTGTAAGACAAGAGAGAGGAGAAGCTCGACTACTCGGAATCTTTAAAAGGGGATAAGAGAGCGACATCTCTATCTCTATTGATCATAATCTTGTATCCACCAATCTTCATCATCTCGAACCACTATCCTCGGATCACCCCCTCAACACCCGAAGAAGGTATCCGTAAACACACATTGTTTGCCAAGTTTTACGATCAGGTTCATGTTCTCTATGATCTCCACGTCCGTTCCCAAGTCGTCCGTAACCGTGGACACGGCTTTTCGAAAAGATTCATAACCCTGCAGGGGTGCACAACTTTACCCACACGCACCAGCCGACTCTTAATGCCAGATCATAAGCTCTCTTCCTTGGAAAGCCGGCAGAGGGTGGCTGACCACGACCTTTACCTTGCTGTCGCCGAGACCATGAGTCACGCGCTAAGGATTGTTCCGCCGTAACGGGTCAAGTCCCGAAGTCGGTCCTTAACGATGTGAGCCGAGGTGGGTTTCCCCGAGGCCGCAACCCCCAGCCACCACGGCCACGCTTACCTACCTGTTATGTACCTTTTCCCCCAAGCAAAAATGCAATGCATATGTCCAGATAACGCGCAAACTATGTGACTCATGGAATCTACTAGGCAAGTTAGTGAGTCGAGAGGGTACCATAATAGGGCCTCGTGTGGTTGTACGCTCAGTCTTGGTTCAAGAGGCGAGAACTCGGTTCCTAGGGTCGGCGAAACGAAACAACCCACCACATCCCAATGTGGCCTCTCGTCCGAGCCTTTAATCATGTTTATAAACATCTCTATACTTACCACGTCAACCCTGTCATGCTAGTTTCATTTCATTGTAAGGCTCCAGTCCGAAGACCGGAGTAGTAGCGTAACAAACTAAGCATGGCTAAGCATAAAGATATAAAGGCTCTAGCGATGCACACATGCCAAACCTAGTTATGCTAGGAGCAGTGGATCAGGTATTTGAGGCTACAAGGATGGAACATGCATCAGATAGGATAACTCTACCTATCGATAAAAGACAGTTGAATCGCATGCAATATGTAGGAACCAGAAGTAAAAGCATTTCAAAATCATATATGAACCAGGCTAGGGCTTGCCTTGTCCCTGACAAAGAAATATGGATCTTCATAGGTCTTGTGTTTGACTTGTTCGTCGATGAACAAATATTGAGCTTCGATGTTGCCGTCCTTCGTCATCTCTGACACGTGTTCTATCGATCGCGGAGAAGCAAATACCGGAAAGGTAAAAGAACAATCAACACATGGCATTTATGCAATGCGCATACAAGGATGATGATATGATAGGTTAAAGTTATTGAAACTAACCCTAAGACATCATCAATTTAAATGGAATTCGAATGCATAAAACATTGCATTTCGATGACCTCCATAAAGTGGTATTTCGTTGTTCTAACAAAAGTTTTAATGAAAGTTGTTCCAATATGCATGATGATAGCATAAGTAGATAGATTTCATTTTTCTGAACATTTCGGTATATTACACATATTTTTACGATTTTAAATGAATTTGTTATGGATTTTATAAGGTTGCACTTTTCCTGAAATTCGGAAAACAGTAGGACACGCAGTAAACTGTCTGAACGGATCTCACGAATTTGTTAGGCAAAACTGAGTTTAGATGTTAAGTACTGAAGTTTTTAAACTGAAAACTTGAGTACAGCAAATGGTTTAGACATTAGGCTAAGCTGATGGCTTCGAGCTCTTCTCCCTTCTCCCGGAAACCTCAATATGGCAACCGAGATACACCTAAATTTCTGGGCACTAATAACTTTCTGTTGGAAGTTAAATTCGAATTGAAATGGTTCGGGTTGGCAGGTATTTCCACAACAAGAAAAGGGTTTTAGTAGTGATGAACATACAACTACTGAATGTATTCACAAGTATTCAGACTGGCTGCTAACTGGAATATGGGATTCCAGATGTAAACTCCAAGTACGTAAACGTGCATGTACATGGACTACTCTTAGCACACCTCTCAGTTAGAAATTAACTCCATCCATTTAGAAGCATTGGGTTAGGTTTATCAAACAGCAAGAACCGGTGCTCTCTTGTTCACTGTCACTTAAAGTCTTAAACTGAAACTCTTTGCTGTAGCTATCTCTCTTTCTAGCAGAAAGTTACACGCATGTTGTCTAAAAATAAGCTCTAACATGGATTAGAGGATCTGAAGGTTTCTCTTCCCATCTTAAATACCGATTTCACCTTCAGGCATCAGTTCATATTAGAGGGGAAAATAGTACGGATCTTGAACAAGAAAAACAACTATCGGAGGTCTCACATACGAGCTGTACCTTTACCGAAGGATGAAAAATAACAGATCGGAGCTGGGCGGATTTCTTCTTCTCTCCTTCCTTGTCTCTGCTGATGCCCTCGCTGATCATGGCGGCCGGTCGCGGACTCGTCCTCCTCTGGTCCGGCGACTGCCTGGCCTTCTCCTCCCTGGCTCAGTTTCCTCCTCCTACTCCTCTCAAGTAATTCCCTCCAAGGTAGATCACAGCCATGGCGCTGGTTCTCTGTTTCTCCGGCGGCGACGAGGCTAGATGGATATGGTTGCCTGGTCTGAAGTTGCTACTTTCTACGTACGATGGGAACAAGAGTACTACTTGGGCACTTCTCTTCAAGTCCTAAGTGCGGTGCATCTCTGGATATTTCAGATTGCTAGTACTGTAGCTAGTAGATATACATCGATTATCTTTTGTTAGCTTAGCTGTGAAACCAAAACTAGTTATAGGTATCGTTTGACTCTTCAATTCAACCAAAGTAAGTTTAAATACTTACTCCTTTGCAAATACAAACTTGGCAAATAGAAGCAAGTAGTTAATTAAAATAAGTAAAGTTAATAATTGTACCAGTTATCTCTTGTCTAGAAATACAACATTTTTCTTTGAAGACTTATTGAGGCATTTAAATTAGATTGCAAATTTATCTATTTACAGGTTTTCACTTTACTTTAAAACGCAAATTTTCTTAATGCATTTATATGATGCTCATGAATGCACAAGTCAACTCCTAATTAAGGTTTGCTCAAACAGGGATATTAC